>NC_089427.1:3196437-3516081 GCF_013426205.1 Metarhizium brunneum
TTGGCCTAGTGGAACTCAGTAAGCGATAAAATATCGGATGATCACACTCACTTATAGGCACAAAGCCTTTTCGTGCCTTGCATGTAAGTGCTCACTTTTGATTGGCAATATTGCCACTCGGCAGCGTTCCTTCGAAAACGGATGGATTCACGGCGACATTATGCTGCGAGTCTCGGCCAAACCCAGAAGGTGTTTGTGTTTAGTTGAAACACCAACACAAAACTCATTAACAAAGACTTATTAGCAGCATGGGAACGTACAAGAATCCTGATGATCAAAATCGTGGTCGCATCGAGAAGATTGCTGGCTTTGAGTTGGCGACACCCTTGGCGCATTTCTTCGAGAACCGATTTCATGTTCGATATACACCAAGTTTAATAAACAATAAAGCCATGCCCAAACGCACCGAAAAAAGGGGCATACAAATCTGAAGACAAGCAATTTCATAATTTGATTTTGAAATAAGTCTCATGAGAGGAGTACCTTCCTTGGCCTGCGTTAACAGATATGATGTCAAAGCGGGCCATTCTCACCATACAACTATCAAGTCAATAATAATGAGGCACTCCAGACAGCTCTGAGGTATGTTTTAAGAAATCTGGGCTAATTATGCTTAAACAAACATCAAACAGACCATTGCCTGTATTGAATCAAGACGGCCTGGTAAAGAGCCTCGATATCTAGCTCTTTTTAGCAGCGAATCAGACGACACAAACTACCGCCCATGTCAAACGGCCCGTGGCGGCAACACCCGTCATTGAGCGTCAAATGAGAAGCCATAAATCGATGCGTCGCGCGCCAACCTGCTCGCTCAAACAAGTTTGGCTAGAGGCTGTGTGTGATTCAGATGCATACTCGCCGAGAGCAATCAGGGGGATGTACCATTGAGAATAAGCCAACAAACAACAGGTAAGTGCCCAGAAACTCGCACACAGCGAGCGATGTATTCTCCTAATACGGACGCGCGGGGCTGAAGAACAGAACATTCAAGTCGATGGGCATGCAATAATTTCGCACAGAATGCATGTTATACGTCATGCCAACGATAATTTTGCAGTCGGAGCCTGCACAAGTCAGCCAGTCATCAACAGGCAAGCCGCTGGACGTCGCAGAAGATGCTCCTTTATCATGAGTCTGATATAGTCAAAGACGACACTATTATTACTTGCGGCCGGACAGACGCAGTTAATCTTGATATGGCAACGAGATTCTGTGGTACTTGCATAGCCAGTCTCAGTCAGTGCAAAGAGCTGGATGCAAGGCGCTGAGTTTTGCCGTGTCAACTCACAGTTGTCTACGGAGCAACACTACGAATTTATTGCAACGAGACAATACGGAGTACTCCGTACACAGCCGGCAATTGATTGACACTTTGCAGCTGCGCAAAAGCAATTCTTGGCAATACAGAGTACGTACCTGAAATACCGTTCTTGCGCTATTAACACATCCTGAATGTGCGCCTCTCAGGCGCCTGGCAGCTGGTGAGAACACGAGAAATCCCATTCCCGGGCCTAGCCACTAAGAGTGACCAGAATCCTAGAGATTTTCTGGCCAGTCATGTCGACAAAATGACCGTCTAAGTGGCGGGATTTGCGGTTGATGCCTTGGAACTTGGCCCATAAGCCAAGGATGGTCAGTAGTAAGCGGCGACCATGCAACGCAGCTGCCCGACGGCGCACTCCAAAAGTGGTGGCAATCATGTCCCATGAGAAGGCATGCGTTAGCACGGGACGAGAGAAACCGCATCCTGGCCGCTTTGCATGGTGCTGTTGCGCTCGGTTCTGTCGTGGACGTATCGAGGAGACCGACCGAAACATGTTGGAAAGACACGAGGCTGGTCCATCATGCCCCCGCTTGTCGAAACCATGAAGATATTCTGTCAACGGCGAGGCATACCGAGTACTAAGGCGGCTTCTCCAGCTCACCGACTTTTTGTGGCATCCTTAGCTCTCATGGAAAAGAAACATGGCGTTTCTCGGGTACCGGGTTCTTACCACGACCTTTAGACGATAAACGTGACTCGCAAACAAACAGATGGAAACACACTCTGAACACTCACACTTCTGTTGTTTTCGCACGCTGCTGAGATATTGTAGCGCGGCTACAGGTGGCCAAGTTCCGTGCATGATTCCATCACCAGGACCAGGTATCATGTCGCCCATCACATTGCAGTAAGGGTTTGACCCAAAACGATGGCACTGTGATAGCAGTTTCTCTTTTCCGTGTCTATACAGTGCCTAAATTACAATCATGCACTCAACTTGCCAACACACGCAGGCGAAACGGGAAAGCTCTCGGACTAATTTTAGCCTAGAAATTTTGGCAGGGGTAGAGCTGGTCAGCATCAGAGGACAAAGTTCTCCGTGCGGAGTGGTCAGTAGACCAAAACTTCAGTGGTGACAGTCTTGTGAATTCCCTGACCAACGGACGAAACTCAGCCTGTGTGTGCCTGTCTTGGTCCAATGTCGTATTATCCTGATGCCAGCTCAGCGACACATGAAGGGCCAGCCACAATAGAAACAAACTGTTGATTGTTCTTTCAAGGAGACTGTGGAGAATGGTGAATTTTGCGAATGAGAATAAATTTCTGACTTTTTGGGTAACCTTGCACGCATGCACATACTTGGGGAGCTGTCTCGTTTCCATGATCCTCTTTGCAAGCCAAAGAAGTGGGGGTGCAAATCACTGAAGCATACCGAGTGCTCCGACGAACGGAGTAGTACAAGACCTCAGTGTGTCCAAAAGTTGGGGGCTGGATCAAAGGATCATGATGAGGAGGTGGGTGGAGGACGGACAAAAGCTTTGCGACTCTTGCGTACTCGGCACAGTGCTGCATCCCTCTCTATCCTCAGACTGCCCAGGTTCCTACCAGGGCACCTACCTACCTAAGTAGGTAGGTCTGGCAAACATCACGAATACAACGTTTCAAACTACGCCGCATAATCAATTAAAAGTCGCTCATACAGCCGGAGAGCCAACAGAAGAGGTGTACTTTTGTCACGGGCGGCGAAGTGCGGGATGCGAACGAAGAGCGTGCGGCTGTGGGAGACAAATGTTTTGAGTCAGAGGGGCCTTGTGTGTGGTGGCTAGAGAAGGGACGAGGACAGAAAAAGACAGCATTAAGAGGTATGGGGGGCCAGTGAGCTGCCCGACAGCGCAATGCCTTCGGAGTTCTGAAGCCATCAATTCCCTCTGACAATTAAGGACCCTGTCGAGTAACCACGGCGCTCAGGACGGACGGGGTAGTACTACTACTACTTGGGGCCGACGCCGGATTCGTTGAGGATTGGGGGATGGCCCCGTGGCTGTGGTGGTTGATGAGTCACGATTGCTGGCTCAAAGTACTACTACTGACTGGATGATGATGGCTCCTGGGACGGCTAACTCGGACGATGCAGAGCAGAGCGGAGCAGATTAAGACACGACTGATCATCCCTGTCGATCGAAGAAAAAAAAACACTAAAAAACCAGGACCAAAAAAAAGAAGACAGAGTGCAAGCAATTGCGCTGGAAAGTGCCCTCTGCGTCCTCTTGCCTCCTTCCCTACTATGCACATACCTAAGGGTACTCCATACTCCGAAGGAAGGTACGCAAAGCACGGTGAGCAGGGGGTGACCCATCTCATACCTCAGTTCTCATGTTCTCGTACCACCTATCCTCGTGGAGCGGGTCCATATTGTGCAAAGAGCGGAGCATGGCGAGAACATGGTACGCATGGGAGCTACGGAGCAGTGCTACAGTGCTGTGTTTGAGCAACCTTGTCACCTCGTTGCTTGTCGTGTCTTGCTCGTTCATAGTGCGGGAGTGGGAGCCGAGGAGCGTGGGTGGGAAGCTCAGCCCATCAAAGTATCTTAGCCACCGCTCGTAGACATGTGGAGCAGCTCGTCGTTCCTCGAACTTGGATGGCTATGGCAGCTGTGACATGGGAGTCTTCAGCACAGTCTGGACCAATGGACCAATGCGCCAGGGTGGCCCGGCACACGCAACACTATTCTTGTACGTGAGGAGGGATGAAGGGTGATGGACTATCAAACAGCTTTTCTCATGCTTTAAGCCGAGCAGTGAGTGACAAAGAAAGAAAGAGAAAAAAAGACGAGCAGCAAGCTGGCCATGTCCCGCAGTGGGAACCGTGACTACGGAGTAGACTGAGACCCAAAACCTTACGCTCCTCGTACGGAGTACATACTAATATGTACATGCCAAAAAGCTCTCGGCCATGTTCACGAGAGAAACTGGTCCGTGCATCATGTCATCTCCTAGCAAATCAACAGCAAAGTCGCGCAGCCAGCTAGTGGCCAAGTGGGTCTTGTGTCTAGGACCCACCGACACGCTGAATCAGCCAGTAACAAGTGTTAAAAGAGGCCAGGGCCCCCGCCCCAGCAATCAAATCAAATCACATCCTCGCATTTTCCTGCATGTACGGAGTACCGTCGTCTCTTTGACAGCCAGCCATTCAATTCCCTCTCACACAACAGCCAATCAATCCCACCCAACGGCTCTTTCATCGTCCACTCAACGGCCACCGCTGTTGAGGTCGCACCAAAGGACAAAAGACCAGTTGACACACCAGACCTTGACATCCATCCATCCTAACGCGTCTGGTGTGCCCCCCCCTTCTCTGTGGAACAACCAGACTCACCATTCGCCGACCAGGCTGCCCCAGCCATTCACAGCAACTCGACTATCTGTCGAGGTGTTCGGTACCCCGTACTACTTGTGCCTTGCGCGCGCCCCAACGTCCAGTCAGAGCGAGCCTGAGCGAGACAAAAGGGAAATAGAGAGCAAAGCTCGAGCCAGTCTGCGCCAACTAACCCGTTCGTCGGCGGCCAGCTGGCCTGTCATTGCAACCAGCTCAGACCAACCCGGCGCCTGTGTGAGAGCCATCGACGACTAACCGCCTCGCGCCTCTCTTCATCGCTAGTGCCGTGCTGGGAATAAGCGGTAGAGCCGCTGGTTTTGGACATCTGGAGGTGCAGCTACGGCACCAGGTCCGGGTTCTGAGCCTCAACAGGCGACTCAAGTGCTTCCCAGGTACTGCGTACCTGCCCAGACAGGTGAGAAGTGGCTTACTGGCACAAGCAGACACCGGCTTTGACGTACAGAGCACTTGGGCGCTGGCTACACGCACTACGCACTCGTGCATTGCGCTGAGCGCCAGCCCTGCGCGCTGACTCTGCAAGTCCATTTTTCAACATTGAAATTTCCTCATCCCAGAACTGCGCCGCGCCGCGTCGCTGCCCGCCCCATTTCCATCCCGCCCCGGCTGGGCACCTCGACCTTGTGCTTTTACCTTTACTATACTTGAATTTATTTTATTTTATTTTATTATAATTTTATTTTCATCCTATTCTCGACTTGTTGGACCCCCGCCACCGGGCTGGTTGTCTGCATCGGGCCATCTCCACCAGGGCGGCGTGGTGTGTACTCATGTACTACTACTACTACGGAGTACTAGTACCAGTGTTGCTCCCCGCCTTGTCGGACATCGGCAGCCTTGTTACCGGAAACCGGGCGGCACCTCTCCAATAGACTCTGGAACTAAGAACTGGGAACGTTGGGACCTGGGAAATTGGGAACCCGGCTCCTCTTCTTCCAGCTCTCCACCACTCGACGTCGTCGAGCTCTGTCCCAAAAACCGCCCACTCCCTTCTCCTCAGCAAATCAGCTCCCGATTTTTGCGCGTCGCCCATTCGACCTCATCGCAGCTTCGTGATCGCAAAAGGCCTATCATCGTCGCCATCATCCTTTTCGCCCTCTTCATTGGCCGCTTTTGCCATCAGGTGACTGCGCATCGCTGCGCGTTTTGACTGTCTTCATTTGAGTCGCTATCAATCAGGGCGCAAAGAGCTTCGTCGCGTCTCAACGAGCTCCGTCATTGAGCTCCGTCGCGCCATTGCAATAGGACACGGCTTGTGTCACACGGGAAACAAGGTATGCGCAGTTGCGAAGCTTCCTTATTATCATTTCAATAGAACCACGCATCAACCGTTGGCGCCATTCTATTAGCGTCCATCCTGGCGTTGTTCTTGGTCTTGATATTCTGCCCGTCGCCGTATACCTCCCTGACTGCGCGCTTCTTTGCCACTGTGCTTGTTCCTTCCCTTTTTCTTGTCTTTCTTTTCTTTTCTTTTGCCTCTTCTCTTGTGCTTGATTTCTGTCTACACATGCTTCGCCCCTCACTCGCACAATGCCTCGCCATTTGCGCGCTCGCACATCATATTGCCGTCTTTGAATCCGAGGCTGCGAGAGTCTTGTCGACTGGTTCACTCGCCATGCGCCTGCACCATCATCGCCGCTTGTTGTCCGCGTTGTTACGGACGCGTCCAGCCTCGCTAGCATTCGCCGTCGTAGCGATTGCATCCCACGGGCAGTAGAGTCGAGACGAGCAAGCGCTCTTCCATCTCCAGCTTGTGCAATCTGCGGCGTGCGCTCAACTCACATATCATCTTGGGTCTTGTTCCTGCCATGCTACCTTGGAGGCAGCTCTTGTGCAAGGTACCTACCGGTCTTTACATGCTAAAACAAGCATTGCCTGCGTTCACACCACCACCCCGAAAGAAACCCCCTCCCGAATACCGTCAGGATGGGATGAGCTACAGCTCGGCCACCAGCCTGCTGGTTTTTGCGCCGAGAGCATCTATCTCGACGGCCACTGATTGTGAGCTGTTTGTCCATCTGCCGCGGCACTGAAGGCAGGCAGTCGTGCTGCTCGTGCCATGCCCAGCTATGCGACCACGACCCTCGGCTTTCGCCACGGCTTCTGATCCTTTGTGGCCACCGGAGCTGCTGCCATGACCGCTATGACTGCATTGCAGTCTGGCTGTTGGCGCAGTTGGGCTCGGTGGACCTGGGTAGTGCAGTCGGTCCCTGGCCTGCATGAGCATGAGTATTGAGGGGGCTGCCAACGCATCACAAGTGTGGCCACCCAAGCTTGGCTAACAACCCTCTGTCTGCCTTCCCCCAGCTCTTGTTGAGACGGAGAATCCACTGACAACATTGTTGAATCTGCTCTTCCCTTTGCCTGTGTGCAGCGTAGCTAACCGCCGTGGTTGGACAGGTTGTCGTCGTCTTCTCGGCTGCTGCGGCTCATCGTCAAGCAGACGGCCTTGCTCATCTTTCTTGCAGCAGCCCGCGCCTCTCCCGCCTTTGAGGGCAACAATTTTAAAAGTCGAGCTGTGGCGGTATTTCAGGCCGCTTTCCCTCGACTACGACGTCAATCTGCAGGCGCCTCTGGCCGACCCTTGGAGGCCACCATCGCCCTGAATTTAATTTTTGTTTTGGCACTACGTCGTCGTGCCAGCTCACACACCCTCTACCGGAGCCTTGGGTGCCTATCAGCCAGCGGCTTTGCGACTGACGGCCTGCCTTAGCCAAGTGACCAAGGGCCCTGCCGGGAGTAACCGTGCCCAACTCGAACCCAAGCAAGGCTGTGCATTTTAAGCAGCTATACTCGCCACAGCGTTGACCCGTCGCGACTATTCGTTATCTGCCGTCGAAACCTCTTTGCTTGGCTGCCGTGTCCTTAAGTGCTGCTTGAGGGCCCTCCTTTTCTCATTCGTTCCCCCACACACACGCTCGCGTCATTCTCGCCAAACGTCCTCTGGCGGGCTCCGTTACCCAGTTGGCGCTTGTTCAACCGTCGAGCACGCAAAACACCAAACATGTATCAACCACAATACGGCGTGCCGCAGCAAGGCATGCAACAAGTTCCGTATGGCATGCCCGGTATTCAGGCCGCCGCAATGGCTGCCACGGCCGCTGCCTCCGGCTCAAATTACCCCTACATGCACTCGGATCCCAGCATGCCTCAAACCTCACCAAGAATGGCCGACGGCTCCAAGAAGGACAGCCGGCAATCGCCGAGAATGAACAACATGTCGCAAATGCCCCGAAGGATGAGCCAAGTTACAAGTCCAGGTATGCCCAATGCCCAGGGCATGATGAGCCACGCCGCAGGAAGGCCAGTTGCGCCGCCCCAAATACCACCCGGCCAAGCGATGCCACACCCTCAATCGCCTGAAATGCCTGCTGGCGGTGCTGAAGAGTCTCCTCTCTACGTCAACGCGAAACAGTTTCACCGTATTCTGAAGCGCAGAGTTGCCCGCCAGCGACTAGAGGAGCAACTGCGACTCACATCCAAGGGCCGCAAGCCGTACCTTCATGAATCACGCCACAACCATGCTATGCGACGGCCTCGTGGCCCCGGCGGCCGCTTCTTGACGGCTGAAGAGGTTGCCGCCATGGAGAGAGAGGCGAAAGGAGAAGACGGAGCCAAGGTTGAAGGTGGCGACAATACCAGCGACAAGCCGACAGAATCTGTGGGAAGCAAGCGCAAGTCTGAAGCCGAGGCCCGGTCGCCCAACAAGAAATCCAAGACAGACGCACAAAATTCAGAAGAAGACGCAGCAGAGGATGATAGCTGAGATGCCGGATGGGTTTTGGCAGCGCGGGAGGAGGACCAGCAATTGTTCAGCAGCCTGTATATTTCACGATGTCATGATGGCAGAAGTATCTGTTGCACCGTCCTCATTTTATTTGACTATAATTTCCGGGTATTTCGAGCAACTCTTTATTTTCTTAGTTTGCTTGACCCCCCCTTTTTTGCGTGGGAACTGGGTGTTTGGCAGGGCCGCAGAAAGCAATGCCCGTGGAAAGGATCTCTGATTTGGGATATCCTGTTTGTGACCTCTGTGTAACTTAAGAGTTGGCGGGACACCAAGACTAGGAACAACTTGTGGCGAAAGGCTGGATTTGCTTTAATTACACACATGGACTGGCAACAGCATACCGATGCTCATCATGGAAGGGATGGGCGGAAACTTGGGATTACGGGATGGTCAGAATGCATGGATGAATCGAAACGATGGATACCCTTGTTCCCTGTGTCTCTCATTCTCTGTTGTCTCTCACTTACTCTCACTCTCTTTCTGTCTTTCCCTCTTTCTACCTCAAACTTCTCTCTATTTTCTCTTTACCATATTGACAACTATTTCTTCTTTACACTGAGAAGTGTTCTCTTTTCTGTTTTATTTTCTTCAAGGCTGCCCAGCTTTTGTTTTTGCCGCTGGATTGGCAAAAATACAGAGCATCTACGAGGAGTATGACTGGTGCGTTACGGCCGGCACATGGCTGGCAAGCACTGGCAACTTGGAATGGGCAACCAGGATTGGAATTCTACAAGGAGGGAGGAAGAGGGAAACGATGTAAAAAGCGCCCCTCCCGTCCTCCCCCCTCCAAAAAAAGGTACAAAATATGGTTCTCCAAAACAACACAAAAACAAGAGACATGCCGAATCAAGCTGGAAAGAGAAAATGATGTCAGGACACATTCCCGGAAGAAGAAGAAAAAAAAGGGGGAGGGGACCCCTACTTTTGGGCGATGTGATGGATATAGATTCAACTAGGGTAGTCCGTCACCGGATATTACCGTGATATCAGTTGCTGTATGTAAATTGATTTCTTGGTATTCGTTTTTCTATTACGAGGTGGCTTGTGACGACGCGTGTTGCGTGTGATTAAACAATTTAACGAATCGTGCCAGTGTGTAGGCGTAGGCATTTTGGCGGTAGATGGATGCACGTTGCATTGAGCGACATGCTGTGCCACGAGTATAATTTGGGGGAGTGACGAGAACAATTGGCCAACCAAAATGAGGTGTGAGAAATCGACCGAACGGGCGTTTTGGGTGTCAACAGCCGGTGGCCAGCAAATAGAATCAAGGCGGATGGGATGGGATGGGATGGATGGCCCTCCCTCTCCGTCATGGCCCCCATCCTGGCCCGGCCAGCCCGTCAACCCGTCGAACAAGGGGATGGAGGCGGAGAGACAAAGCCATCGACTGGTCGATGCCCTTCTCCATCCATGCCTGGCCTGCGTTCGAGGTTGCTGGATCCGATTTGGCGGGCAGCCGCGGGAAGAGATCGGTTGGTGTCACTTTGTGGTCTCTCGGCTGGTGGATACCGGTGGGTGTTCTCCCGAGGATCTCGAGGTGCAGGTATTTACCCCAGGAACCTCGGCATCTTGGAGGCTGCAAGTGCGGACTACTTACAAGTTCCCCCTCCTTCCCAATTCCAACGTCACGCGAGTCTTGATTTTGCAAATGCCTCAGCTTGTAGATTATTTTTGAGGGCATTCCTTTTATTTCTTCCTTTGTGTTGGGGACTTTTTTTGTGCGCCATCTGCGAATTGATTTGCTGGTGACTCGAGTACACATCCCTTTCCGGTGACGCAATTGGTGCTGGTGGTGCCGAGGGGGAGCTCGAGCTACTTCTAGAAGCCTTAGATATTCACTCGGACCTGGATCACGCACGCCGCGGGCCTTGACGATTCGCAATGGCGGGCAGAGTTCGTCAGCCCATCGACGAGGTTGCCTTCAGCAAGTTCCTGGGCGAAAATGTGCCCGAGATTAAGCTGCCGATTGACCTGAAGCAGGTATCTACGACACTCTGCAGTCCCCCTCCCTCTCTCTTCTTCTCCATCACCTGCTAACACGAAAAATGAACAGTTTGGCTTTGGTCAATCCAACCCGACGTACCAAATCACGGCCGCCGACGCGCGCAAGTTTGTCATGCGCAAAAAGCCCCCCGGCAAACTCGTCTCCAAGACGGCGCACAAAGTCGAGCGCGAGTACCGCATCATGCATGCCCTCGAAAACACCGACGTCGCCGTCCCCAAGACCTACTGCCTCTGCGAGGACGACTCCATCATCGGCACGCCATTCTACATCATGGAGTTTCTGGACGGCCGCATCATCGAGGATTTTACGCTGCCCGACGTGAGCCCGCAGGAGAGGACTGCCATGTGGAAGGCCGCGATTGAGACGCTGGCGCGCTTCCACGCCGTTGACTACAAAAAGGTTGGGCTGGGGCAGTACGGGAAGCCGAGCGGCTTTTACAACCGCCAGATTCAGACGTGGAGCACGATTTGCATGGCGCAGGAGGCGATTGAGGATGTGGAAACGGGCGAGAAGGTCGGCCGGCTGCCGCGGTTCGAGGAGACGGTTGGGTTCTTTATGAACGAGCAGCGGCAGCCGGCTGATCGTACAACGCTGGTGCATGGGGATTACAAGATTGATAACTTGGTCTTTCACAAGACGGAGCCGAGGGTGATTGGAATCTTGGAGTACGTCTTTTCTCCTCTCCGGGGGAGGTATCCTTTCCTCGTACTCGCCTTTGTACTAATGGACTGAAATTGAAATAGCTGGGAAATGTCCACCGTCGGCCACCCGCTCTCCGACGTGTGCAACCTGCTTATGCAGTTCTACACGGCTCGCCACTCGGGGGCTGCGCCAGAGTCAGCAAAGGGCTTTTTGCCCGGCCGCACGCCGGGTCTGCCGACCGAGGCGCAGCTGCTGCAGTGGTATGCCGCCATCACGGGTTACAACCCGCAGCCTGACATGAGCTGGGGCATGGCGTTTAACATCTTCAAGCTGGCCGCCGTGTGCCAGGGCATCGCGGCCAGGTACGCGAGGAGGCAGGCGAGCAGTGAAAAGGCGAAGCAGCATGCCGTTACGAGGGTGCCGCTGGCTGAGTTTGCGTGGGAGCTGGCCCAGGAGGCGGACGGCAAGGCTGGTTCGAAGCTGTAGAATACAGGGAGCTGTGTATGGGATGGTGTGACACGGGGTCTTACGAGTCAGAAGCAGTGGTTTATTGACCTGTGATTTTGGGTACTTGTGAGATGATGCCGAGAGTCAGATTACTGGAACGTGACGTGAAGAAGATGTCTGATAATTCCGGTAAGCTTCGGCTGTACTCGGCTGTGTGTGTGCAGAGCTCATCGAACTTTTTGGCTTAGGTGATGTTGCCTCATCGGAGGGAAAGAGCGCACGTTGGATGCGACTGACGACATTGGATTGACTTGTTAATCTAGCTTTAGTGGACCGGGGCGCTCAGCCCTGCCCACTTACTGTCTGGTATACTATCTCTTTATGCAGTAACTACGGAGTACTGTAACAACTATTTCGTACAACTATGGACAACAATTGGAGCACGAGAGTCCGGTCGATGACACTTTGGTGTTGTAGCGTACATGGCCGACACGCGACGCAAATTGGCGGCACGGGGTGGCGAAGCATTACATTCTATTAGTGTTCCCCGCATGGCCCCAAGCAGCACTGGCAAGCACAGGGTTGCACAGCACTGGACATGGAAGCAGTTGTTCCATTGATCGCTGCTGCATCGCTGCAGCCCAACGGCGCCATGACGCACTGACCGACTGCCGTATGGGCCACATGCAGGCTTCCATGTCAATGTCGGCTGCTTCAATGCTTCCTCGTCTCCTTCAGTCCACACGCGCCTTGCCCACGCCTCCATGCCCGCCAACCCTCCGCCCTCCTAGTTAATATCAAATATTATAGTTCGTCGTTACACATTGCATCTGCAACACCTGTGCGTACCCGTCTTTCATGGCCCCGGACCGCAAGCGGCACATTACCCTGCCGCCGCTGCCTGTTGAAGAGCGCCGTCCTTTGCTGGACAGGCTGGATTCCGACTGTCGTGGCGCGAATGATGACGCGGGGGAGCAGATGTACAGCTGTATGACGAGTCCACATAGCCATTTACCTGTGTATACCAATATTCACCGAATCCGGAGAGACATTCTCAGCGTTGTCGAGGATTACCTGAGTCTGGAGCAGTTGAGGGACGTGAGGATAAACGTCACCGTCATCAGGCCCTTGGTGGACAAGTTTTACGAGTTGGATGATATTTCCATCAGTAAGTTTGAATTCCTCAAATCTCCCTTGCACCCCCCTTCTTCTCGGAATAAAATAAAATGAAAATAAGAAATGATGGGGGTCCTGGGAATAGCATAGGGTGGTGGGTAAAAACGAGCCCTCAGGACTAATCCTCTCTTCAGTTTACTGCTTGTTAGTCAACCGAGCTCAATTCCTCTTGGAAGAGTCTTACTCTAGCACACGGCACAATGTGAATTGGACGCGCGCTACCCTTTGCGAGCTCATTGCTACACGGATTCTCCGGCGGTTGGGTGAAGACCACGAGGGTCCCGAAGGTCTTCTGCTGCTTGCCAATGTTCTCGTCGCTGGGTTTGAGCCGTTTCAGAACGCCCCCGATCATATCCGGGAAGAGGCTGAGGTCAAGACGGCATGGACCTATCACCGCACACTGCCGTCTCTCGAGGTTGCCATCTTGACCGAGAGCAAGCACTTCCTCAGCTCAAGCACCTGCCACCGCATCATAAACGCCATTTACGAAGGCCGCATCATCTACACTCCGTCGACCTTTTGGGACATCATACCGGATCACTACAAATTGAAGCCGATATCCTTGTATGACCCGCGGAAGTCACCATTGCTGAATCAGTATCGCCTGATTGTGCCGCGGAACCGAAATATCCTTGAATCGATACAGTTTGCCATTCTCCTCGCCTTGTACCTTGGTGTTATGCTTGAAAGAGAGAGGAACAGACTTACCGTGCTGGAGGCCGCCTTTGATATCTATGCGTTTGGCTGGGGATTGGATCAGTTTGCTACCATTTTGGCGCACGGATGGTACGTATAATTTCTCCGAGGGCAATTTCACCTGTACGGCTCACTGCCTTGGTTTGCTGACAAGTCTATACTATAGGGGCGTCTATACCCAAAATCTGTGGTCTTTCTTGGACGTTGGGTTCATTTGCATTTACTCAATCTACGTGATGCTTCGACTACATGGCTGGCGCGTAGGCCAGTTGGGACCGGGAGAACAAGCCTTCGATGTGCTCGCACTTGCGGCTCCCATGTTGGTACCTCGATTGGCATTCACCCTACTTTCCGAGAACCTTGTCCTACTGTGTTTAAGATCAATGATGGCAGACTTTTTCTTCCTCACTGCATTATCGGCCTGGTGTTTTTTTGGGTTTCTTCTCAGTCTCCTGTGGCTGGGCGAAGGAGCGCATCCTATTGTGTAAGTTTGTGTGTGCGTATTGCATCACGCTTCATTGCTAAGTTTCAATGCGTACGTAGAACGATATCGAAATGGATGATTTATATTTGGTTTGGACTGGACGGTACCGGCATTCAGCGATCAGTGAGTCTCCAATCACCACAACTGTCAAAATCGAATGACTAACTTGGCAAGACTGAATTCCACTGGCTCCTTGGCCCAAGTCTGATGGTGGCGTTCGCATTTCTCGGCAACACACTCTTTCTCACGATTCTCGTGTCCATGCTCTCAAACACCTTTAGTAATATTTCAGCCAACGCAACGTCAGAAATTCAGTTCCGCCGAGCTGTCCTAACCCTTGAAGGAGTCAAAGCCGATGCCGTCTTTGCATATCAGCCTCCTTTCAATCTCCTGGCGGTCTTCTTCCTTCTACCACTCAAGTTTGTCGTCAGCCCCCGCTGGTTTCACAAGATACACGTCGCCACTGTTCGCCTTGTCAACCTCCCTCTGCTCCTCATTATTGCTGTAGCTGAGCGCCGAATCATATGGACGTCCAAAGCCGTAAACCGCACCATATACCCCCGCGCAAAGAAATGGTTTTGGCAAAAATGGCAGCTCTCCGCCCATCGCTATCTTCGCGCCGTGTTCCAAGTCACGCCCCCGGAAGACGCGCATCCAGAAATTGCAGCGGACGACCATTTAACACAACACCTTATCCGACGCCAGTTTACGAGACAAACGACGGCGGAGGGAGTAGTGCCTCAGGTTCGGAAACCATCGCGTAGGGACTCTATGTTTCCGGATAAATTGAGGGGCTCGTTCAACGGAGACACTATGAACGTGGAGGCTAGGTTGGAGTCTATGGAGAAGTCGATGCAGAAAATGGAGCTGCTGCTTTCGAAATTGGTTTCGGTCGACGATGAGGTCATCACTGATACTTCAGAGGATGATGAACTAGGAGAGGGTAGTACCTTGAGAGAGCCGACCGAGGGATTTACCACGGAGTCATCGTTTGCTGGGCAACAATAGGCACATTCATCCATCCATGTTAGCGAGGCGTTTTGTGTGATTCACTACCATAGCATTTGCCAGCTGTCAATGAATTTGTGGCCATGCAACCGCAGTTCCCTTGTTTTTTTCTCTTCTTTCTCCTTTTTACAGCTTTTTGCACTTTTGTTCTCCTTCCTTCAATCCGTAAAGCTGAACCTAGACCGATCCCCTAAATCGTCTTGTGCAGAAGGACCGAAAATGTGCACAGTAACCTATTTCCATAACAAAACCTGCCTCCACACATGGGCTATCATCACGAATGGCTGCGGCCCCCTCATGGGATTCTCAACTTGTCCGTCGTTCGTGTGCGGTGCTGGAGCTACCAAGGAGAGGCCGAGATTTTACAACACCGTCACGAGGGCGTGTCCGCGTTGTAATGAGGCGCTGGGCATCCCATATGATCGGAACTTGATACGGGTGGTGGAAAGTATGGGATGGGGTTTGAAGATTGGCGCGGGCCCGGACGAGGATGACTGGGGAGTCGATTTGAGGGGCACAGGGTGTAGATGTGTTGTTTTGTGAAAGTCGCAAGATGGCTGGTGGGCTGGGCTTTTGTACGTTGGATGTGGGGGGGAAGGGAGTTCGTGATGCCCCTCCAAGTTTTCAACATGGAGCGTTGTTCGTCGTACACTGAAGAACCGAGCTTTTCACACGTCTAGCTTTACAAGCAGGATATTATACCCAATCAAGTCACAGCTCATTAAATCTCTTTCTCTCTTGTTTATTTTCCCAACAACCCAAGTAAAACCCCTAAATCGTTCATTATTGACGCCCTCACGGCCCCCCTCCACCAACACCCCGCCGCTCAAGATGCTTCCAACGCCAGATACATCCCACGTGCCGTACTCGCGCGTGTACGAACCGGCCGAAGACTCCTTCCTCCTCCTGGACACGCTCTCTTCCCCTTCGGAAACGGCCTTTCTCCAAACGGCCTTCCCGTCGTCGTCGCCCGCGCCGCTGGTCCTCGAGATTGGCACCGGCTCCGGCATCGTCGTCGCCTTTCTCAACGCCCACGCGCGCACGCTCTTCGGCCACCGCCACCTGCTCGCCTGCGGCGTCGACATGAATGCCTTTGCCTGTCGGGCCACTGTGCAGACCGTCCTCACGGCGGCGGCTGCCCACGCCGACTCGCACGGCATGTACCTGGGCTCGTGGACGGGGGACCTCGCGAGCGCGCTGCGGCCGCACGAGGTGGATGTGCTGGTGTTTAACCCGCCGTATGTGCCGACGCCGGAGATGCCCGTGCGGCCGGGGACGTTTGCGGACGACGACGGCGGGGAGCCGAGCTGGGACGACGAGAGCTACTTGCTGAGCCTGTCGTACGCGGGGGGCAGGGACGGCATGGAGACGACGGAGAGGCTGGTTGGGATGCTGCCGGGGGTCTTGTCGGCGAGGGGGTGCGCGTACTTGTTGCTGTGTAGGCAGAACCGGCCCGAGGAGGTGGCGAGGAGGATTGGCGAGCTCGAGGGGTCCTGGAGGGTTGAGGTTGTTGGGAGCAGTGGCAAGACGGCGGGGTGGGAGAAGCTGTGTGTTTTGAGGATATGGAGAGGCTGATGGGGGCTGGGAGTGCTGGACTTGGGGCGTGATGACGAGATGCTAGTGGGATTGAGGCGAGGTCTTTGGATATACCATGGTGGAAGGGCGAGGGAGACTTGTACACGTTTGCTGGTCTAACTTTTTCCGAGGAAAAGGGCCTGTCTACTTGGTTGGCGCGGGCACGTCTGTATAGCTATAGCGTAGAGACAAACATGACGTGTTGGGCAAGGCAAAATGAAGGCATGTCTGAATTGTTTTATTTAGTGGTGACCAAACATCCCATAACGCCAATACCATCGAATGTGCGTCCATAATCGTGATGAAATAACTTCCACAAGTCACCTGCGCTATTCCACCCCGCCATTCATTTTTTTTTTTTGCCCAGCTAGCCACCTTTATACATCAACAATCCGTTGGTCGTTACTGTCTTCAAGCCGAATTTTTCGCCCCGCGCGGATTTGAAAAATCCTCCGCCATTCATCAATACCGTTGGTGGATTCGCTGGCATCAGGAAACGCTTGCACAGTCGTCTTATCCGAATTTCAGTCTCCTCCAGTCCGGAGGCACTTAACCTCTTCCACGACCGCGTCCACGCCCTCGTCCTCTAGGGCCTCCTCTGCCTCCACGGCCGGCGCGTCCGGCCCGCTCGGCCTCCTTGCGTGCCTTGTTCTTGGGCTTGGGTGCGTCGTCAATTAATAGCGTATCGAGGGGCAAAGAGTCGGGGAGAATGAAGTATCGGATTGTGGAGCCTCGAATGTTCATGGTGTCGAGGGAGATGGGATCTTGGCCTCTGGGGGTCATCTTGACGGTGCGCAGGGCCGTGTTCATCTGCGGTGAGACGGAAGAGATGGTGCCGTGGACGATGGTGCCTGAGGGGGGGGGAGGGGGGAGGTCAGCTATGCGCTTTTTGCTCATTGTTCAACCTAGACGGAAAGTCTTCGTCTCGGGCGTTCAAGCGTATTGGCGAGGAGGAGGGTGTATCGTACCATTTTTCAACTCAATCGTCACCGTCTCGTTGGCGCACTTCATCAAGAACCTAGGTCGCGAAACAATCAGCATCGACGTGCGGCCGATTGGAAGCAAAAAAAAAAAACAACGCGACTTCTCTCAAATTTGATGCATAATTCAATATGTACTTACCGAACGAGCTTCATGTTGGGCAGTGATAAGGTGCGGGAGGCAATGTCGAATCAAGGTTGTCGTCGTCGGTGTCCCGCTTGATGCAGTTGCCGCACGCCTCACACAATGTCTCCCTCAGCCTGGTCGAAGCTTTGGCTTGGCAAGGCAAAAAAAAAGCTAGGCCGGAAAAACACGACCGCCAGAAGCTGGGGGCACGTGACTTCGAGATTGGCTCGCCTCGTTTGTTGGCACGGGGCGCGTAGTGGGCGCCTCGGGTCACGGGTGGACAAGTTCCTATCGATAAGACCCGGGGTTAAGCCACCAGGGCGTTGTCCCTCCATTGTCGACGATGAAGACCAAACGGTTCCCTGTACTCTTCTTTTTACATCGTGGCGCTCACGTTCATTTTCTGCATCTTCTGTCGCATTTAGTATTACCTGTCAGCCACCATACCGCGGGCAAGGGGCTGTATTTACAACTGGACAAGCTTTCTTTGCGCATTCGACTACTCTCTCCGGCACATGCCATCCTGAGCTCCTCATCTGGCTTCACTTGCCCCACCAGTCTGCTGCGTTCTTCACGGCCGTTTCGATTTGCACCCTAGGTCGGCGGAAGTTGAGGAAGGGTTCGAGAAGAGTATATGCCATCATGATATCTGGGCGAGGTGGTGCGGGAGCGCGGGCTGGCCGCATCCGCCCGCCTCGTCGCATTGTTCGTGTAAGTTGCCATCTGGTTTAATCACAACGCCAATGAACTGTCCAACATTACAATGCTTGTATTTTCCAAACGGAAGATCTTAAAGCCTCTCTCATCTCAGAGTGGTATTTGCAAAAACTTCTCCTTCACCATTGTCAATATGACCTGAAGCAGTTGAGAGACACTTCTTTGGCTGTTGAAGTCTCCGAAGAAGAAGCACGCATGCACCTGGCAGATGCACCAGTTTGATAACCCTGCAACAACGCCGAAAAAAAAAATATTATGGCTAACAAAATACTCTTCGCAGCCGAATGCCGCAGGGGAAGATGGAGATTTTGAAAACTGTTGGAACATGCTCAAGGAAGCTCTGCGAGATATTCATAACAAAAGTTGCGGCCGACTCTCATTCGAGGAGCTTTATCGGGCCGCTTACAAGATTGTCTTGAAAAAAAAGGGCGGGGTTCTTTATGAGAGAGTCAAGCAGTTCGAGGAACAATGGTTCGCCGAACATGTCATCCCCAAGATTGAGGTATTGGTGACCAAAAGCTTGATCAATGTCGGCATCGATAGGAACTTGGCTAGCTCGGTGAATGAACGTCGCCAGACGGGCGAAAAGTTCCTCAAGGGACTGCGGGATACCTGGGAGGATCACAACATGTCGATGAACATGACGGCGGATATTCTCATGTACCTGGACAGAGGGTACACACAACAAGAGCCAAATCGAGTACCGATATTCGCAACTACTATAGCTCTTTTCCGAGACCACATCCTGCGATCCTGTCTCAACACCAATTCGACTAATTGTGTCATTGATATTCTTATTTCTGTTATTCTGGATCAGATCGACATGGAAAGGGAAGGCGACGTCATTGACAGGACTCTAATACGTAGCTGCAGTCGGATGCTCAGTTGTCTCTACGAGGGCGAGGATGAGAATGAAAGTAGCAAGCTCTATCTCACGGTGTTTGAGCCTCGATTCTTGAGCAACAGCGAATCATTCTATGCTGCCGAGTGCCAGCGCCTTCTTCGAGAATCCGACTCTAGTACGTGGCTGCGGCATACCCAGCGGCGTTTGCACGAGGAGGTAGACAGGTGTGGCACGACAATCGAGCTGGAGACATTGCCCAAAGTTTCGGCAGTAATCGAGGAACAACTCATTGCCAAGCATTTGTCAGAATTCATCGCCCTCGAAGGCAGTGGGTTGAAGTGGATGATTGATAATGACAAGATCAGCGACCTATCGATATTATACAGATTAATTTCCAGGGTAGATGACAAGAAGGTGGCTGTTCGAGACATCTTACAAAAGCGTGTTGTCGAGCTAGGCCTCGAGATCGAAACCGCCCTGCGAAATACCGACTTTTCAACGGCCCAGGCTGATGGAGACGAGCCCGCAGAGGGGGACAAGACCAAAGCGCTCAACCCTGCTGCACAACAAACTGCCGCTGCCGTCAAATGGGTTGACGATGTGCTACGCCTCAAGGATAAGTTTGATAACTTGTTGGTGCAATGTTTCCAGGACGATCTTATTATCCAGACTTGCCTCACTAAAAGTTTCTCTGACTTTATCAACATGTTCGCCCGGAGTTCCGAGTATGTGTCACTCTTTATCGACGACAATCTGAAACGAGGTATCAGAGGCAAGACTGAGGCTGAAGTGGACGTTGTCCTGGACAAGGCCATCGTCCTGATTCGATACCTTCTCGATAGGGACATGTTTCAGACGTACTATCAGAGACACCTGGCTCGCAGACTACTTCATGGCAAGTCTGAAAGTCACGATGTGGAGAAGCAAATCATATCTCGCATGAAGCAGGAATTGGGGCAGCAGTTTACCAGCAAATTTGAAGGCATGTTCCGGGATCTTGTGACGTCCTCGGAGCTCACAACAACATATCGGGACCACATCCGCAACGTCAGCGATGGCGAAAAGGTCATCGACTTGAATGTCAGCGTGCTCACCACCAACTACTGGCCACAGGAAGTCATGGGTCGGCAGGCTTCCATCGGCGACGGCTCCCGCATCACTTGCAACTACCCGCACGAAGTTCAGAGGATGCAGGCCAGCTTCGAGCAGTTCTACCTCAGCAGCAGGAACGGGAGGAAACTCACATGGATCGGCACAACTGGCAGTGCTGATATCAAATGCATATTTCCCGCAATCCCTGGAAAGTCTGGCGCGTTGGCCAGGGAGAGGCGGTATGAAATCAATGTACCCACGTTTGCCATGGTTGTGTTGATGCTGTTCAACGACCTCCAAGATGGTGAGAGCCTCTCCTTTGAAGAGATCCAGGCCAAGACCAGCATCTCCACGTCAGACCTTATGAGGACATTGACAGCCATTGCAGTGGCGCCAAAGTCTCGAGTGTTGGCCAAGGATCCCCTCACCAAATCCGTCAAACCCGGCGACAAATTTGCCTTCAACTCCAGTTTCCAAAGTAAGACGGTACGCATCAAGGCACCAATAATCAACGCAGTGTCCAAGGTCGAGGACTCGCAGGAGAGAAAGACTACAGAAGAGAAGAATAACCAGACGAGGGCCCATATTGTGGATGCTGCAATCGTGAGAATCATGAAGTATGTTCCGGGCTCGCCTCAGTCTTGTGTAGTATCCACAGCGCCGCTAACTTTTTTTTTCAAGATCTCGAAAAGAACTCAGCCACTCGCAGCTAGTTAGTGAGGTTCTCTCACAACTTGTCGGCCGATTCAAGCCCGAGGTGTCTCTCATCAAGAAGCGGATCGAGGATTTGATTGGGCGGGAATACCTGGAGCGACCGGACGAAGAAGGGGCGCCGTCAATGTACCGCTACGTGGCATGAGTGGTTGTCTCTCACGAAGTCATGAACATTTGTAACGGCGCAGAACGGGTTTGGGGGATTCCGTAGCACAATTGGAGATTCTTGCATCGCGGGAGGTTTTGGGTTGCATGGCAAGGCGATGGAAGGATTACTCACATCTCTGTTATTAGCGGCTGCTGCTGGTTTACAAAGTTAGATGCCATGTTACTAGATGCATACTATTGCCATTATCGTGCCGAAATTTGTGTGCTGTGTCGGTGCCAGACGTACAACTACGGGCACGTATATGTACTTATATGTAGGCACCTGATAGGTAGCGTACAGCTCGGCGGCGTGCGTGCAACTTGGTTACTCGCCGTGTTACCAATGGCCCTCGCGGTATTCCCAGATAGTTTCAAGTACGCCGACAATTCACACTTAGAAACAAGAGACTCCTTCAAATCCTAGGCATTCCATGCCCCCAGTGCCAATCCATATCCCGGGCATGCCTCACACCTTCTCCCCACCGGCCTCCAGAAAGCCGGAACCCCAGCCGAGGAACAACCAAGGTTGAGCTCCGACTCTCGGCCACCAAGCTTCATCCATCAACCTCCAAAAAAAAAGCGTCACAAAACTCACTGCACGCCCTTGCCTCCATAATCAACACCGTGCATCTCTCCCATAAACCGAGCATTCGCTCCTCATCCTCCCTATACTCGCCATGTTCGTCCTCAGAAGGACAATGGCCACCATGGCCGCGCAGTCGCCCCTCAAGCAGGCAGGCAAAGTAGTCTGCATCGGCCGCAACTACGCGTACGAACTTGCCGCCCCCCGACCCCCAAGCCGACTCTGGCATTCATTCATTCACTCACCCATTCGCACATCCGCGAACCCCTAGACAGAACGTGCAGCTGACCCATCCGCAGGGACCACATCGCCGAGCTGAAGAACATGAAGCCCAAGCAGCCATTCTTCTTCCTCAAGCCGCCGTCGTCCATCGTCCTGCCCGGCGAGGGGCCGTGCCTGCAGCCAAGAGGCGTCAAGATGCACTTCGAGGTCGAGCTAGCCCTCGTAATAGGCAAGATTGTGCGGGATCTCCGCGCCGACGACAGACAGGGCGCTCTGGAAGCCATCAAGGGTAGGGTGCACTCTTCCCCCCCCGATTTGGCTTTGTGAACATTCGCGTCGCCGCGCACAGAGTGGGACGTGTGCTAAGTGAACGTGAATAGCGTACGCCGTCGCCATCGACATGACGGCCCGCAACGTCCAGGACGAGGCTAAGAGGAAGGGCCTGCCGTGGGACATTGCCAAGGGCTTCGACACGTTTCTCCCCATGAGCAACGTGATTCCCAAGACGGCCATTGGCGACCCGCAGGACGTGGAGCTGTTCCTGGAGGTGAATGGCGAGACGAGGCAGAAGGGCTCTACGGGGTTGATGATTTACCAGATCCCCCGGATTATGAGCGACATCTCCAGGGTCATGACGCTGCAGCCTGGCGATATCGTGCTGACGGGGACGCCGGCGGGCGTCGGGCCCGTTGTGCCGGGGGATGTCATGAGGGCCGGCGTGAGGGTCGGCGGGAGGGAGGTGGAGGAGGGCAAGATGGAGGTCAGGGTTGAGCAGTCGCCTTCTTCGTACGTGTTTGCTGAGACATGAGTTGAGACTTGGGCCAGGGCTGCATGGACGGTGGTGTATTAGCGGCGGGGGCTATGTACGTTGACGGAATGAGCAAGGAAACTAAATGACATAGATTTATTATTATCTTTGTATTGTATAGTAAAGAGTGCCTTCATTTATCCAAACTCGATTCATCTACCGCCTACTCCGTATCCAACAACGCTAATTTCTCATGCTCATATTTCGTCACTCCTAGTAGGTAGGCCTACTCATTCATCATCACGACCTTTGTCCCGCCCCTTAGACGGCAAGATTAGGATCCGGTATGGAGCCCGGCTTCGGAGCCCAGTCCGCCAACTGTCCACACTCACCACATCGCCTCTTTGCCTCATCGTTCTTAAAGTCCTCAACTGCCTGCTTGATCTGCGTCCCCAGGTCGGTACAGTGAAAGGCAGCTTCGTGGACTACAACACCGCCGTCGCAAGATGCGCAGTACCATCGCATGCGGTCGATGGACTCTACGGGGCGGCGCTGCTCGAGAACAACGCCCACTGTGTTGGCGAAGCGCACCGGGTTGTGAGGGGTATTGGGTGGCAGCAGAAACATATCACCCTCGCGGATGATGATGTCTCGGAAGGTGCCGCCGTCGACGACTTTGAGCATCATTGCGCCGCGGTATTGGTAAAACCACTCTGGGGTCTGGTTGATGTGGTAATCAGTGCGAGCGTTGGGGCCGCCAACAATCTGTAAAGTATGAGTATGCAAGCAAGCACGACACGAAGAGGTGTAAATGGCCAAAAAAAAAAAAAAAACTCACCATGACGGTGAAATCATCGTTGTAGACGCAGTAGTTGTTGATTGGTGGCTGGAGCATATGCGAGTTTTCCTCTAGCCTTGACATTTAAAAACCGCTGTTAGCATCCTGTAATGCGAAACGGCTGCCTGTTGGGGAACACAAGAAATGAGCCGACTGAGGCATAAGTGAGTTGACTCACCACTTGGGCAGGTTCACGGGAGGGCCCAGCATGTTGACCGCCCGGGCGAATAATAGCTCTATTCTATGCAGTCGCGGGATTGCGATTAAAAAGAACCACCAGAGATCGTTGCTGTTGTTGAGTTGCTCTGCTACGTGCTTTGAGAGAAAAACTGGCTCCGGTGGTTGAGAGTCGAGAGTCGAGACGTTGCCGCGTTTGTAAGCCAAAAGCGAGTCTGGCATCAGGCGCTCGGGTTTAGTCGGTCGTGCACACACCTCGCCCCCGGCTTTGCAATGCGACTTGTATTTGAGATGATCAACATTCGACAGCAGATTGGACCAAGTTATGGAACAGCTGATTATTCGCATAAGGCGCAGCATGCAAAGTCCAATCGTGTGTTGCACCCGAGAGCCGTTGCGCAGCATGCCGTACATATGTGCTCCTCATGCATCAAGGGTCGTTGGTTGACGGGTCCGGCCATATTGCTCAGTTGGACAAGGCAAACACCGACACATCCGGCTTGACGGCACGCAGCCACAGAGTCGGCAAAGTTTATCGTGGAGACAAAACCGTGGGACGTGAAGCAATGCACTCCGATTGTTGGCCAATGATGAAAAGAAATACAGCGTAGAATGAAAGGAGATTCCAAGCAATTGCTGTTGCACCATGTTGCATAACTCGGGGTCGTTGACGCCATTAGCGCGGCGCACCTGCCATTTGCTGGGACTGCCACTCGCCAGCGGGCAGGCAGGAGCTACCCGCCGCACCGTGAGTGCCGTGACTGGCTGCTGTGAAACCATCCTTGATCCGCGAGTGAACATGTGGCCACCCTGTCGCAGGTGACCAGTCTCCAACGCAGTACGCCGTACAACCAGCAAGCCATGCAGATAACGTGCTCAATATAGCTCCCTCTCTGTTCAACAAGTCGATAAACTTCGGCCACAGTCCTCCTTTCTTCCCCAAATCACCATCCTCCGCTCTTTGTCCAGCCCTTTCAACACCGACTCCTTTCCGTCGCTGGCAAACCCCACGAAGCTCAAGTCCTCTGTGCATGTGCTCCCTACAGCCCTTTGAACGTTGAAACACGAGATTGCGACATCCCTTCCCCCTAGTCTTTTTTCGCCGACATCATCGGCCAGACCCCAACATTCACCATCATGAACCACGCAGGCATGGATCACGGCGATATGGACCACGGCGACCACGGCGGCATGGAAGACATGTGCAGCATGAGCGTATGTTGCAACCCCTTCGCCTCGCCGTCTGCTTGCCTAACTGTTCATAGATGCTCTTCACATGGGACACCACCAACCTGTGCATCGTATTTCGCCAGTGGCACATTCGCTCAACGCCAGGCCTCATATTCTCCCTAGCCGCCGTCGTCCTTCTCGCCATGGGCTACGAAGCGCTGCGTGCCCTGTCACGACGGTTCGAAGCAAGTGTCGACAGACGCATGTCCGCCCTGCCTCGTAAGTTTCACTCGCATCTTTGCTCTCCCCCCCCCTCCCTTTCTCCCAATGCGGATACATATCCCGGAGCTCTTCAACCTCATTGCGTCATATTTCCCCCATGCCCATGGGATCTGTGCCAATGCTAAGACTTGTGTGATGCCTCGAGGCGATGAACAAGATGCTGAGATCACACCCTTACTCGCGCCAGGATCCAGCCATCCGGACATTGGCAAGCAAGGGCACCTCATCAAGGCTGTTTTCTACGGTGTCCAGACTTTCTACGCATTCATGCTCATGTAAGTTTGATGTTTTGCCTGCTATCTTGGCGCGTAAATCAATGCGCTGACGAGCAACTTGTGCGCAGGCTCGTTTTCATGACATACAATGGCTGGGTAATGCTTGCAGTGTCGCTGGGTGCCTTTCTGGGCTATCTGTTCTTTGGTCACTGCACATCTGCCACCAAGGACAACGCATGCCACTGAGAGGCAACGTCAAGCCTATACATCTTCTCTCTCTCCACGTACACCGTTCAAATGAAGAATTCCAACGGCCCAGATATTCCTCAGATACCAACAGTTCAGCGAAGCAGTTAGTCATATTTACGCACACTAATAAATGAACAAAAAAATATTTCTAAATTATACGCTACATTGATCCGCCCAGCATTCATTCCTCTTCATGTGTACGAGCCCCCCACGGCCATCTCATCTATACTTTGATCCTTGATCACATCTTGGCCGGCTCGTTGGTGCCCTTCTTCGCCTCGCCCACCTCGTTGAAGACGCCCTCCTCTTCCGCCCTCAGAATAATGTCATAATCGCCATACGTATCATTATGCTCAATCTCGGGGTCCTCCCCGTACGCAATCCTAGCCGCATCCACCAGCAGCCTCCCCGTCATGCCCCATACCTTGAACCTCCCCTCCTGCTCCTGCTGCGCCTCGAGCGCCTCGCCCATGTTGCCGTGCGCGCTCGCCCTCCTCGGCTTCGCGACCCGCTGGTTGTTGACGGGCACGTAGAAGTTGTGTACCCGCCACGGCAAGTCCTTCCACGACATCCACGCGCCGTCGTACCACGTCCCGGGGGGCAGCTCCTGCCCCGGCCGGGGCGGCAAGTCGTGCGCCTTGAGGAAGTTGTAGAACGGGGCGCTAAACACGGCGGCGACCTCGCGCGCGTCCAGCCTCGGGATCAGGGACTCCTCGACCAGCGGGCCAGGCGAGCCGGGGTGCGCCCTGTCGTCGGCGTGGAGAAAGGCGACGCACGGCGTGACGACGAGGTGCGTCCTCGCCAGCGAGGGGGGCAGGCTGCACAGCGGCTCTATGCGGAACGGCCTGGGCAGGCGGAGGTCATCCATCGGCAGGCCGATCTCCTCAAAGGCCTCCCGGCGCGCGATTTGGTCTATGTACCAGCCCCCGTGTCAACTGTTGCCGCTCTCCTGACACCAAGGGGGAAAGAAAAAGGGCGGGGGGCTATATTCATCCCCCCCCCTTTTTCTCCACCGCCCAGGACACAAGGGAATACAAGGCATTGTCTAGGGGGGAAAGGGAGGGGGAAAGGGCAATAGTACTTACAAGGTGTCTCTTCCAGGCTGTCGGCCTTGCCCCCCGGAAGCGCGGCATGGCCCGAGAAGCTCCTCAGGCTCGCGGCCCGCATGGTAATAACGACGCGCAAGTCGCCCCAGCGGTCCGCGTACAGCAGGACCAGGACGGCGGCGCGCTTCCGGGCAGGCAGGGCGTCCCATAGCGGCAGGGGAGGCGGCCTGTACGCCCGGAGGCGGTTGAGGGCAGCCTGGCCGAGGGGGTGAGCGAGGGCCATGACACAGGGATACATTTGGAAACATACCGAGGAGAAGGAATTCAGGCCGGCCATTGTAGATGCATCGTAGTACAAGGACTCTTCAAACGCGTCGACAAGGTCTGCGAGCAGGTGTGGCTGGTCGTTGTTGAGACGAGCGTCGAGGGCGGCCGCATCGGCGTGGTGCTGGTGGTTTGGCGCGAGCCCCGCAGCCGAGGCCCGTGTAAGCTGGTCCCGGAGATCGGCGACGTCACGGTCCGTCAGCGACAGTCCCGGCTTGTCCTGGTCGTCCTGGTCGTCCTGGTCGTCTTGGTCGGGCGGGTGATTGAACGAGTCGCACCAGTCGGCATCCGCATCCGCATCGGCGCCCGCGGCTGGGGTGCTGAGCGGTGGTGGTGTTCCTGTGCAGGTTGGTGGTGACGATGGATTGACCGTGGTGGGATTCTGGTCGCTGGCCGTTACCGGCATGCTTGGTGGTGGCGGACTGGACTGAAAAACCTTGGAGGATGAAAGGTGCAAGTGACGGCTGCCGGGATGAAGTTGGTTGGTGATTGGTCGTGCCGATGTTCGGTAGGGTTGGGAGTTGGGGTGCCAAACGTTCATCCGGCCCGGCTGATGGGCGGTGCCAATGTACTAGTGCTGGTCGAGGCACAACTTCCAGATGTCAACTTGTGCCAGTCGCCGAGGCATTGAAACGGCCTACCTAAGCTACCTACTAAGTAGGGTGTCCCGTTAGCGGGACGGATGACACCTGGAAACTGCTAGGTAACTACTCCGTGCCTCTAAGTAGATAGTAGTTACCATCTCGGCAATCGCAATGCCCAACAATCTACTACTAGTGGCATCCTCACACCGCATTTCCATCTCCTCTACGAAATCATCTCACCATCCCCATTCGGCAATGGCCAATTCAGACGACCCCAAGTCAATGCATACATACTCGAGAGCATCCACGCGTCCCAAAACAAACGTAGCATCTGCGTGCTCCCACCCCCATGTAACCGCTCCCCCGCCTCAGCTATTACGGATTCTTGTGGCATTGCGGGGAGATCAAGGCCAGGAAAAACAGCCTTCTGTGGCGGCGGGGCTTCCCATCCTTTCCCCAACGTCACGCACATGTCATGATGTGACCATGGAACGACACCCAATTGCTTCACGGGACTTGACGATATTTGCCTCGCACATGTCTTTCAAATCCATCTATTTTCAGACCCCAAAAATCATCATAGCTGGTCTAGGAAATGATAGCCATTAGAAAACTTTCTACCCCCAAGTGACATGAGCGAGAGAGCAGAGGAAAGTCAATTAAACACCCAATATATGCCATGCACTCAAACTCCCGAAATCTAGACCGTCTCTAAATCCATTTCGTTGGAATCCTTGCCGTGGGGGAATAAAAAAAATGAAGTGCTGAAGATGAAAGCAAGCATGCTCTGTCCTGTACCATTCGCCAGCACCGTGTATCCGTTCCATCATGCGTCTAATGGGAAAACCTTTAGTGATGAATATTGCCCAACATAATCGATTCCGGAACGACCTTCATTTGCAGTTTCATCTGTTCTCGTCGCTTCGCCGCCTTCTCCACCAAGATTTGTTTATGTCTGTCAGACGGCCGGGTGATTGATTCGCGCATCTGATCCTGCTTGAGGCCCGTGAATTGACCATCTGACCCAATACGAGAGGTACTTGATGTGCGTCTATGAAACTTGCTATCCTCAGAGGTTCGGCTGGCAAACCAGTCTTTAAGGTTGGACATGACGTGGCCGTCATCACCATCATCATTATCGTCATCAGAGTCGCTATCCCATGCGCTCATCAGAGGCGGGGCGGGACTCGGTCTGGGGGGTGGTGCTGTGACCAAGGCATGTATTGGTGTAGAGGGTGCTGAGCGTGAGAGCGAAGTTGCACTGATCCTGGATGTGCCATGGGCATTCGGTGATAGGGATTGCGATGCAGATTCCTCCTGGTGCTTCGGCTGCTGAGATCCTTTGAACAAGCTCTTTTGTTTGGTTTTGGTCGCGACAGTGTCAATAGGCTGAGGGGGTTCTCGGCGGCGGAATCGCGAAGCAGCCGCAAATGCGAGACTCAATGATGACCTCTTCTTCTTGCTTGGTGCAGGAAGCTGCAAAGAACTGTCGCTTAGTTGGCAAGAATTTCTGCTTGCAAGCTGAGCCGTAAACTCGTGATACTCTCCTGCAGCAGCATAGTCGCTGAATTGACCATAGGCCGGGTCCCACGGGCGGACTGAGCCCTCATCCAAGTGCATCTGGGCAAACGAGCCGCTCAAACTTCCAAACTGCTTCTCACTTCCGTCACGCATTGGTTGTTTGTGAATGCTCAGCGGTGGCGGCATAATAGACAGGTCGGGAGACATGGGACCCCATGAGCTTCCCCTGCTAGAGGACTCATCTACATCGGTCTCCAACACCGGCACCAGGTGATAGTCTGGAGTCTCGTAGGTCACTGGCTCGTCCAATCTCACCCCCGAACCTGTAGAAGACGAGTCTGAGTCCGCGCCTCCCGAACGGAAGGATTGCTCATCCATTACATCCACGTCCATACCAGTGAGCTGGTAAATCTTCTGCTGCGAAGAGCGACGAGACCACGTTGATGCCGTAATGCTGTTCCTATGAAAGTGACCAGACTGGGGTGAAGATGAGACGATCACCGAGGGGAGTCGCCGCGGCGCAGAGCTAGGCATTTCTGCCCGAGTATCGTTTCTCCGGTTAATAGGAAACGATCCTTGAAAGGCAAAGGCTGGCAATGACGCCGGCGCGGTCGCGGAGCTCTTTCCACGAGGCTGAGGGGTCATGGCTCTCGGGATAGAGGATGGTGATGTAGAAGGAAGAGGTGGTAGTGGTCTGTTTGCGTATGCCTGCATGTTGGCGGGTGTCGAAGCGCTGTACTTATGACCACGACGGAATTGGCGGTTCTGAGGCTGTTCTGGCGGAGTAAGTTGGTTCATGATGTGGTTTTGAGAGGTCGGTCTCTGCCCCCTGTATTTGAAACGGCAACAAGTACAGGCTTCAATGGGCTATTGTCGTGGTCGCCTGTGAATCAGGCTTCGACTTGATTGACGTGCGGGCGACAATAGGAAGAAAAGGCCGGCAGGCGCTACACCTGCTGATAGAGTGGCTGATACTATGCCGCTCAAACAATAGCCTGAAATGCTGAAAGAAGAATGAGCAAGAGCGGATCCCCTCGATTCATGTCCCGACCATATGAAAGCACGAAGCCCCGTGGTCGGCTAAGATAATCAGTCTCGGCCTTCTTTGTTGTGATGCTCGAAAAGCCCGGCCAGGCGTTGTCCAAATGCGTCAACTGCCGAGTTATCGCGTGTGATGACGGGGTGTTGGTGGCAGCCAATGCCCAAGTCTTATGCTAGGATAAACTACTAATATACCCGGTCAAAAGTGATTATGCAACGGAAGGGCGACAAGATGCGGCGACGGAGGTCAAAGGGCCAGACACACAAAAAAAAAGAAAGAAGAATCACCAAGATCTTTGGGGGGAAATAAGAGGCGGCGCTTTAATCAAGTACATACACAAGGCTTGTTGGTTTTTGTTCCGGGGTGTGTGTCCCCTCTGGTCTTTTGGCCCTCCTCTTGGATCCTCTTTTGCACAATTGCTGCGATGGTCGACATGGTCCGGGCAATCCATGTTTGCCCCATCTTCCCATCTTTGCCATGTTGCCATGGGCCATCTGCCCTCCCATGTCTCCCGGTTGCGGGTGCATGCGACTGTAACAGAGCACGGAGTACCGAGAGTGCATGCAAAGAAGGTCAAGTTCAGTGCAGCACCCCGTACCCCGTACAGAAGACGACGATGGAAGCGCAGCCACTCGCCTGGTGGTGTGGGCAGCCGGCCTGCGAATGGCCGACGACTTTGTTGGCGCATGTATCGCAGGATTGTTGTTAGAGAATGAGCGCGACACCATAAGCCATCTCTGATGGACGGATCCTTGCCATGCCCCAGTCCTGCCATCTGGACCTTCCCAATTGTGTCATCCGCCCACCCAGGCGTGGAAAGCCGCCCCCCGCGCATGCCATATTCATGTTCCTTCATGCCCTTGGTATCCTGCCCTGCCGACAATCAATATCAGCAGGAGTACTCCGTACGGAGTACCCCGTATTACTTCATACAGTACTTAAGTACATCGGTACATGGCACTCCTTACTGCGTCATTTCACTCCTTGCTGGCACTATGTACCCCGTTAGCCCTTGCCAAGCCAACATTGAACGTCAACCCCATGTCCTGGACCACCGTCTCCACTGCAAACAGGGCTGCTGCCACCTCCCGATAATATTTCATCCTCAGTTGGTTGCTCCTGCCTCTTCCTGGCAGCATTGCACTTGACAACATTTGGGGCATCCTCTGGCACAGCCAGCCAGCCAAGGCCAGCCACACACCCACTCCTCCAACTCTCCAACTTTCAAGTTAAACCTCCCACAAGTCAGTAATCCTTCCACACCGGCTTCCATCAGCCTCGACGTAACCGTCCGATGTAAGATGCATAATGCCAACTATGCGCATCGTCATCTGCGAATCCAACCGGCTCAGCAGCATAATCAATGTGGACACCTTGGCTGAGACCTTTTCCTACGACGTCGTTGTTCAAGATGCTGACCGCCCACTTTCTCACTCGCTCACTGTGTAGTCGTGAGACATGATAACCACTTGGCCCAGAAGATGGTCAGACTGTTTTCTAGAACCAACTCACCAGCGAGGCTTTATTACTGAGTAGTAGTAATGTGGCGTTGGCCGTTGAATGGCTGAAATGGCAGCCGGCGACGGATTCGCCATGCATTGAAAGCGTGAGCAGCATCACACTAAGCAGGCTAACCACCTTCGCCGCCGTTCCAGCCTAAATCCAACAAGGCCCGCTCCGCCTGAATCGTGCTATTGAGGCAACCTCGGCTTTACAACTATTTGCAATGCCTCAATCACCGGGCAAGACTGCTCGCTTGGCGGTGCGGATGGGCGAGTGTCGTGGACGCCTCGCTCATGCAACTTTCAATGTCAACGGTGGGCTCATTGAGAGTTGTGAGTAAGACTCACAACCTAACTGCGCTGTACGGGGCCCCCGAAGACCGAATGAGTCTGCAACTGAGACATTCAAGGCGTCGCTGGTCGCCTGACGACCCCTCAAAAAAGCCTCTGAGGAAGTACGGAGTATGTACGCGTCTCACAGACCTAGGGCGCATGATGCCGATTAATAACGGGCAAACGGATGAAGAGTAATGCTATACATGGCCGCAACGCGGAGGAACATTTGAAGATGCCTCCCGCTCAACAAACTTCTTCACCGACTTATTTTCTCGGTATACTTTGGTCCACGTGAAGAGCAGAGCGTTAACGACCGGGTAAGAACAACACACCATGGAGGCTGCCGCGGTACACTGTATCTATGCAAGCAAAACAATGATGAATACCGCCATCTCCGCAATACAGTGACCGAGCATAATGATGCCAGAACACGCCACCGCCCGGACTGGAACGGAAGACGGGAGGTAACAGGTGGCGTGGTGTTTTTGGGGGCGGAGAGATGTCCCAACTGCTCCGGGATGGGGTCACGCACGCTCTGGCACCAAGAACAAGCTTCAGCCCAGTGCGTTAACACAAACATTGTTCATGCGAATGCACGCCAAGCTGAAAGATGAATGAAGCGGTCAGTCAGATAAAGGCTAACTAGTACATCTTGTCTGGCGCTGGCGCTGGCGCTGGCGGCGGCGGCGGCTATTTCCGAGACGGGCAAAACACTTCCAAGCCTTGAAAAGCAAACTCGCTCAAACATCGGCTCCGGCTGGCAATAAGCCTTACGGAGTCTTAATGTGGTCCATCCATCTGTGTTCCGAATCCACATGCCTTCTCGCTTACCTGCCACATGCTTGATAATAAATTGACTGTCGGGGTCAATTCCCCCACTTTCCAAGAAGTGCTTGCTTGAAGATGACGCATATTGAGGCTGCCGCATTCAGGGTTCCGCGCTCTCCGTGAGTACACGCAGCATGCGTCGCCTGTCGGCCCCCAAACGGCGCTTGCTATTTCAGATGCCGATCCTAATTCCCGAGTGGTACGGTACACCAAATTCTATTAATATCGTAGATTATTTTCGCATAGAGCAAATAAGAAGAAACAAGGAAACGCGATTTTTTTTTTTTACAATCATCATAGTGACAAGCCTGATAAAAACGTGTCTGCACCGTAGCATAAGCATATGCGCATATGCGGCAGATGCAGTTCCTTGCCCGCAGGAACATGGACCTTGTCACGAATCGCGGATTCCAGCGGTATCCCTCCCACATTGGAGACATCTATGTATTACTCGTCATCGTCATCCTTGCCCTGGTAATCGCCTAACAAAATATCATCAATACCCAACCCGGTAGACGAATTCCTAATCCACTCGGTTTCCACCCGGAGGAATATCCACACCCATCGCCGAAACACCTCGAGAAACTCTATCAGAAAGATGCCGCTCTCAAAATCACTAAACTTGTCCAAATGAGGACTCAACTTCAAGGACCAAGTACACCTCAGCATCAGGTCCAGCACAATGACTGCGTAGTACATGATGACGGGGCGGAAGATGAGTCTGTCGCGAAGCCCCCAGGGGTGGTGGGACGAATTGCGCTCCCGCCTAGACGCGAAGAGCGTCATGTCCCAATCCTTGGCGACGTCCCAGTAAAACGAATACAGCGAGTTGACGAGCACGGCCACCAGCCAGGCCCTGTTGTACGCCGCCCTGGCCGCCGCATCGTCCGTGTTGCGCTGCAGCGCGCTCGCAACGAGGACAGGGAACGCGGTAGAGTACTTGAGGGCGTTGGCCAGATGCTGGCCTCCCCAGCCCGCCGACTCCTTGTACGGCGCCCGCCGAACGCGGAGGTACTCGATGATGCACTGCCGGAACCGTATGGCGCTGGGCACGCCCATCAACAAGGGCACCACGACGGTCCCGCCGCAGCTCCGATCCGGCCGCTTCGTGGACGACCCGCCGGCCGTGAAAAACATGCACAGCGTCACGAACACGTCGCCGCACACCTTGGCGTACGACGTCAGCACGTCGGCGAGCAGAATGTCGCCAAACTTGCCGTCCTGCGCCTCCGCGATGCCCCCTATGCTAACGCGCTTCAGCGTCGCGAGAAACCGCCTCCTCCCGCCGCTGGGCAGGTTCTTCAGCGGGACGAGGAAGACGGCGACGATGCCGGCGAGGTACGTCATGGGTATCCAGTCGTAGTCGATTACGCGCGACGCCGCCCCCCAAGTGCACAGCCAGAAGAGAACCATGGACACGGCGAAGAGGCCCGAGAGGAAGGTCGCGAGGCGGTACGTCGAGAGGTGGTGCGGTATGTGGTGCGGCGAGGAGCGGCCCGGGTAGCGTATCAACGATGGGACGTCGACTTTGGCCAGGTACAAGTAGTGCAGGTTGAGGCCCCAACCCCAGACGGCTGGGCGTTTTGGTTTAGCTTCTTGTACAATCGGGGGCTCGTGGGCGGCAGGAGAGGAGGAACTGACCTAGTGTTGCGATGAAGCCGACGCGAAAGGGAAGAGGGAATACGAGGCTGAAGGCGTCGAGTTCGGATTCGACTGCTGGATCACCGTCCATGGTGGCGGCGCGTCATGGACGCAGGTGCTAGGTGGTGTAAATGAGTGGCGAGAAGTAGATGAGTGCCCGGCAGTAAAGGAGCGGTGCGCGGGTCGTAGAGCAACAGGGCAGTCGTGGTTCTGTGAAGACGTGGCCGGGAGATGAAGTCGTAGATTCCAATGTCTACTTTTTTTTTTGCTCAGGGGGCCACGAGACACGAGACACGTTGGACCAATGTCGAGCTGGTTGGAGCTACGTCACGCCCCGCCATGGCTGGCTGGTTGGAGATCCACTGATGACTGATAACGCCTAGCTCATCATTTGAACCTAATATCCAAAGAGCAATTGCAGACCGCGCCTCAACAAAACGCCCATGGCACCGATACCATACATTACAGCACGACATATCATCCAATAACAAATTTCTATTTCATACTCACAAAATTGAGTCGTGCTGCAATCACAACGGTGAGACGTCCAGCTTGAACCACCCAGAGCCTCCACCGCCTGCCGCTTCTGGCCCGGCACATGGCTACATCCCCCACACTCCATTGAACCTCGGGACAGGAAATCAGAATCCGGGGGAACGAAGCTGCCGACCTCCGACCTCGTCTTTTCAACTTGACCACACATTCGCAACCGTCTTTCTCGCCATACACATCCACTCGCTAGACGCTTCTATACATCACAAAAAACACTACGGCAAACCAGCGTCGACAATTTCCTGTTTCCCAAAAAGAACAAGAAACGGCCCTACTTACCCCGGGCCGCCATGGCCTCGAAACCACTCTCCTCGCCAACGGCATCGCCAACAGCATCACCCTACCCATTCGCCGCAGCACCAGACATTGTGCGCGCGCATCAAAAAGACGCCTACTTCACAGGCCACCTGGCCAACACCATCAGCGACCTCTACCGACGGCTCTTCGGCGCTCGCGCAACACACTCGCTCGCCCCCGAGCTGCGCTCCCTCGCAGCCCTGCTCTACTTCGCGCTCACCACGCTCCCAGGCAACCGGACCCTGGGCGAAGAATACTGCGACCTGGTGCAGGTGGAATCGCCCGCCGGCCAGCTCCCGGACGTCAAGCAGCGAGCAGCCTACATCGCGGGCACCATCCTCCTGCCATACCTCGTCAGCCGCACGCTCCCCAGCCTGCGCAACCGCCTGCGCAAGCTCATCGACAGGAGGCTCGACGCGCTCCGCCGCAAAGGCAACCAGGCGAGCAGGGAAGCCCGCGTTTGGGAATACATATCCAACCACCTGCCCTCGCTGACATCGGCGGCGCCCATCCAAGCCGTGACCCTGGCCCTCTTCTACTTCAACGGCACCTACTACGAGCTCACGAAGCGCCTCCTGTCCCTGCGGTACGTCTTCACGCGCGCCGTGCCCGACTCCCCCGACCGCGGGGGCTACGAGGTCCTCGGCGTGCTGCTCGTCATCCAGCTCGCCGTCCAGAGCTACCTCCACATCCGGTCGACCATCTCGTCGGCCGGCCGGCGCGAGCGCAACGCCCCCCCGGCCGGCAGCGCAGTCGACGTCTCCCTCGACCACACAAACTCGTACTCGGCAAACAGCGACCTCCTCCTCACGGAGCTGGGCGCCCGCGGGCCCCAGGAGAGCAGGGTCGACCTAGCCCTCACCACCCACACGCCCGTCTCTTCCTCGCCGCGCTTCGACCTGGCCGACGCCCAGGCAATGGGCTACATCAGGGGTTCTCAGCAGCGCAAATGCACCCTCTGCCTCGAGGAGATGAAGGACCCGTCGGCGACCCAGTGCGGGCACGTCTTTTGCTGGGAGTGCATAGGGGACTGGGTGAGGGAGAAGCCCGAGTGCCCTCTGTGCAGGAGGGAGGCCATGGTGCAGCACATTCTTCCCCTGAGGGTCATGTAAAATCCCTGTGCTGCGACAGTAGACAGACGGAAGAAGAAGAAGAATCAAAACCATATGAATTTCGGAAGCTTTTGAATTTCCACATTTTGCCTAATTTGCTCTTTTTTTGGGCTCTTGGAAAACTGTTCCGTGCAATCTAGCATACATGTCCATCTAGATATAGACAAAGCCAGCAGCATCACCAAGTCATCACACACCATCACTCCCTCTTGCTCACCGCGCAGAGCACAATCTCCAAAAAAAAACCATTTTGCCATCAACAACAGTTGCCAGAATTCCACACAACACCAAAACCACATCATCCGGAATAGAGCGGGTGTGCGAGGCGGTTGGGACAGTTGGCATGCTGAATGATGCTCATACCAAACACCTTGATAGACGTAGAGAGCCAAATGCGCTCACCGTCTAAAACAGCCCCAAAACAGTCAACGCTAAGAAGGCCCAATACTCGTCCCAATTGCGTCGAGTCCTTGACAGCAATCGTGATCACGGAAATCATCTACATTGTAGATTGTAACGTACACATGCCTACACCAAGTGCACTGTTTTCAAAAAAAGGTCCAAGACTATAATTGGGAGACAATCTCGGTCAATCTACATCAATAATAATATACACGCAGTTTTCGACGTCTCCAATGAAGGGAATGCTCTCGTACACTAATAATGCTAGTTATACAACAATGAAAAGGAAAAGTGAAACTGAAACCCAAACAACGCTGTGAAATGTATGATATTGAAAGAAAGGATCAACTACATCTCCCTTACGTGCCCCATTCACTGAATGGTGTCTTCATATAACACTCAGTCATCGACAAAATCTCCTTCCATGGTATCATTACTCTCCCGGATCATTATTTTCGCCAAGTATACCCCTCGCGCATACCGTCCTTCGAAGTCAAGATAGCCTGACAGTCATGTCAACCGACCTCGCTTGCTTCTAGTCTGACACGGGCCAGACAATGGTGTATTTTTTGGAGCTCCGTTGTTGGAGCCCTAGAAGTGTTTTTTTTTAATCTTTTGGTACTTCAAGTCGACCCACCGACTCGAATCCTTTTCCATCCTGCGACGTTGAAAAGAAAGGCCAAATAAATAGTCTAATGCCACCTCACCACCTCACGACAAAAATAAATATTCGTTCAAACAAAATAGGAATGCGCAATGCAGTTGCGGATGATGTGCTCCATGCAGGTATCTTGAAACGTCAGGTGTAGCCCGACAATGTAAACTCCGAAAACTCCTGGATTGTCGCTGCAGACATTTTTTGGCAGACACGCTAGTTTCAATGCTCGGCAGTGAAGACGACAATTTCGCCGCGATCGTTCCGGCGCAGGCGCAAGTTTCGCCAAAGTTCCTTTTCTTCGGTGGCCTTGGGCAAGTTGGAACCGGAGTCTTGGCGCACGCGATGGAACTGCTTCAAGGCCTTTTTCATGCTGCATCCCTTTTTGCTCTCAGGTCCTTTATTCACCAAAGAGAGGAATGCATCGGCACGTGGTTTGTATACAACCACTTGGCCCTCGCCAGTCTTGCCGTCCTTGGATTGCGGTCGGTATTCAATTAGCTTGGTGTCTCTGTGTTCTGGGTGCCGGTGAGAATGCTTCTTTGACTTCTTCTTGGACGACTTATTCATCATGGCACCGAACAGCCCGTCGCTAATGCCCCCGCCCTTGGAATGTTTCGAGTGTTTTGACTTCTTCAGAGGGCTTGCAGGAGAATTCCCGCCGACATCGCCGCCAGAATAGTCGGGGGACGGAGGGTACGTGTGCCGCATCATCTCTTTCAAGCTACCAGTAAGCCCGGAGTGCATAACGGGCGGCGCGTCTGTCATGACTCGATCCGCAGGAACATCAACATGGAGACGCTTGCGCTTCTTATCCTTCTTGGGCTCTCTCTCTCGGCTTCGTCGTCGCTCGGTCTTAGAACTGGGAGTCACAAATGCTGCATCCGTAGGCACGGGGCCGGAACCGTACTGAACTAGGGGTTCACCATCGTATCGCACCAAGGATTTTCCGTCACCAGTTTCCGGTCCCTGCTGGTCCATGACGAGGTTCATGTTGGAGGCATTTGGAGTCTGGCCGGTGGCGATGAGGTAATCAAACACATTGATATGATGATCGGTAGCGGCGGGAGGAGGTGTAGGAGCTTCAGGGAGCCCTTCTGCCGGGGATGGTTCGTCCTCAGTCTGCCCAATAGAGTCGTTCCATGGCTCGTAAGCTCCGTCCTCCCCCATGTCTTCAACATACGGCTGCAGGGCCATGTTCTTGGGTCGATCGTATTGATGCTGGTACCGGGAGTCGTCGGGTTTGTGGTTGTTGATCTTGGGTTTTTTGTTCTTCTCTTTGTACAATGCACCTTGGTATTTTTGGTCTTCGGTTATGCAGGACTATCGGGATGTTAGATGCTATGTGATGCAAAAGGCGACGTCGCGGCGGCAGACACGTTGTGGTGAAAGCTGGTTCATGGAGTGACACATACAGTGTGAGAGCGGTACTGTACACCTTGGAAATGGACCATACAATCGAGACAGGAAAAGGAAGCTCCGTGACAACGATTGCGGTGAGGGTCGAGTTTCTTCTTTGTTAAGACGTCACCACACGCCTGTTGGCATGAGAATGTTAGTTGAGTTGGGAAAAAAGATCATCTAGAGCGGCAAGTATGAGACGCGCGGGAGGAGGGTTATTATATCATAAGCCAGGTCACTGTACCAGGGGGCGTGTGCTTTTGAAAGGGGAGGGAGGGGGATGGATGTTCAGAGACAAGCCAAACGGAGGGTGGGCCAGGGGATCAGCGGGACACAGAAGGGAACATCCGAACAGGGCAGGGCCTATGTTATTGCTTGGTCAAAGACACAAAAGGACTCCTCCTTGCTCCGTAGTGCTAGCACCATCAGCCATCAGCCAGCATGTGGCGATTGCTTCTGGGTGTCGCGGGAGTGATGTCAGGGCTGGATGGCATCAGCATGATGGAGGGGGGCGTTGTGCAGCGTGGTGGGATGGGCGACGCGCCTTGGAAAATGAGAGCGTGGCATGATGGTGCCAGGCACTCCAAGGTATTCATTGTAGGGTCAAACGAGGCCACAAGAACAACCCAAGGACAGGCCCGGCTGGGGTGGGAGCACAGGAAGCCAGGAATGGAACAAGAATGGAACAGGAAACGGACTAGGATTAGCCTCACTCACCTCACACTGAAAGGAGACCATTCTTTTGGTCGTAATACCGGGCTTGCGGGTGATTGGGTCAGGACGTCGCTTGGGTTGGGCAGAGGCAGAGTGTGAGTGGACGCGGTGCTCGAGTGTGTGATGAGGCGGCCCAAGGGCAACAAGCAAGCGGGAGCAGCGGGCGGAGGCTTATTGTTCGCAAAGAAGCCAAACGCTGGTGTATGAGTGGAGGACGCGACGAGGCGACGATCGGGTGTGAAGCCGCCACGAGAGGCCAAGAACGGGACAAGAACCTTGAGCCTCCAACAGAACGAGGGGCCTTCCTTGTTGGATTGGGATGGTGTTGGGGAGCACGGGCGCAATAAAGCGGCAGAAGTCGAGGCGCCTGAGCAGTTTCAGGGCCTTGCTCTGCGGCGGACTCGAGGAGTCGAGGCTATCGATACCAGGTGCCGTCCAGTTGGTGGCAGGGGGGGCTCCCAATGGCCAATGTCGGACTGAGAAGTGACGGGAATCTCAAGAGAGTGACCTGGGTCGCGGTGAATACCGGCGAGACTGGCGGCTGTTCAGGAAGGGTACCGGGGAAAGTACTTTGTAAGGGGTGGCCAGACAAGAGGAATGCGTTTCAGTTGACGTCGAAAAGGACAAGCCCCTGGTTACTAGATGAAGGAATTGGAATGGGATGGAGGGGGGCGGTGCGGCGCGAGGCCCGAGATGGCTGTGTGTGTATGTATGTATGTGGTATTTGCCAGGTGAGTCTGGCGGGATGAGAATTGAGATTGTGTTCAAGGAGCCAGAGCGAGGCAAAGAAAGAAAGCTAAGAGCCGAGACGGCAGATGGTCGGCGGTGGGCTGTAAGCCGCAGGGGCCCGCGAGGCAGGACAAGGAGTTCTCAAGGTCGGAGGATAATGAGCAATGAAAGCTCCAGTGCGCGACAGAAAATGAAATTTTGAATAGTTGCGGGATGGATGTCGTGCCTTTATCGATATTATTATGGGCCCCGAAGCACGTCAAGCCGGTAATCGCGTTGCTCGGCGGACAATGTGCCAGTGTTTGACAAGCGGATTAACGTGGTGCGAGGGGAAAAGTCTGCGGGAATTGATTTGCCAGGCAGGGCAGCGAATTGCTCGACAGGCTCACTCTTTTTGCTAGGTGCGCGCTTATCGCCCCACTATTTACTGTTTGATAGTTACTTGAACTCCCCTAAGGATGTTTACTTCTAATAGAATAAATGCTGATATATTTGAATGTAATACCTGATGACCAGGTCCCAGGTAAAGCGTGAGCACACCTAGCAAAAAGAGTGATCCCGCCGAGCAATTCGCCAGCGCATAGCGTTTGGAGACGAAAATTTTGTGCTCTCGGGCATGTGGTGCTCCAGTGCTGCCTCCTGCCCTATCGCTGTGCCTGTGTTGTGCCTGCGGTGCTGCCTTCCTTGCCGCCGTGACGTGCGTCTCTGCCCAGTGGTTGACAGTCGACTGGTCCGTGTCTGGGCAATCAACGTCGCCTGGTGAATGTTGTGCGGGTTGCTGGAGCAGGTGCAGGCTCAAGCACACATCATGATATTACATACGGTCTTGTTGCCATGGCGCAAACTTGGACACGCTTCATGGGCCATGACGCCATTTCACAGATGCTTCTGGCTCTGTTCTGTTCTGATCTGCTTACTTAAGGAGTTCTCGTCCTCCTATCTGTATTCTTGTGTTTTTTTATAATGCTACCACCAGTCGTCCTAGCTACAACACCGCCCACATAACTTACTCCTACCAGACAACATTCGAGTGCTTATTAGCCCACGCCCCGCGCTGTCCATCTGCCCCCCCTCCAAAACACACCAGGGTCCAGATGGCTCCTTCCACCAGCTCTCAAACTCGCCTGAGGCAGCGCCTTGATTGGTCTGTTGAGGCGAGGGATCGCGTCGAGCAAGGACAGCGGCATGTCATGTGGACACCAGGGTCATTGCAACTCCCGAGGGAACATTGAATAATTGTACGTACATACATCCATACTCCTTACTCCGTAGTTATTTACGACACAAGGCGACAAGGAGCAACCTCCGAACTACTGCACATCAACAGACACCAAGGTTGAACGGCGGCCAATCTCTTCGCGACCTGCAGATGCTGCCGTCACAAGCACAACCCACGCAACGTCAGAAGCAGGTTTTCCAAGGTTGCCGTCTCCATCACTCCGTACGTACATACATACATCACACACGCACAGACACAAAATGTAGATAGGCACACTCCAACACCGAGACTGTGGCTGCGCCGTTGCCGTAAGCTGAGTGTCTGGCCTGCTTGGCCAACTGGGACTGCCGTCGATTGTCTGGAAAACAACTAAAGGGGTGCCCTCACACTGGCCATGCAGGCCAAAGGCTCTCCGGTGCTGAATATAGAACTGCACGGCCAATCGCAAGTCAATAGTCGTGCCGTCTTATTCCAGTCAGTCTAGAATTACGCTGTCAACATGCGCAGCGACGACCAATGTCAATGGATTCGAACCCCTCCCATGTCGCAGACGGAGCCAATTACTTGGCGGGCCGTTGGCACACAAGCACACCTTCACCTTATGATGGTAGTAACGAGCAGTGTCGACTTGCTTTGTGTGCCATGTCTACTGCGTACGCACACCAACTTGCCAGCTTCGCCCCCATCTAATAGTTACCAAGTGCTCCATAGTGACAACCTCAAGCATGGGCCACTGAGGAGACGGCATGATCATGCGCACTATGCGCACTGCAGTCCGAGTGGCTGAGGCTGCTGACCAAGGCGATGGGGAAAACTGAGACACTTACTCCGTATCTCAAGTCAACAAGCGAACGTGAACAAGAGCCGAGCCATCACTCAACTCCAAGTAAAAGAGCAAAGGATAAACGCACAAGACAAGAAAAGAAATCCGTGCTTTTACACTATTGGCAGCATGAAACGCCAGCCAGCCAAAGAAGTCTCACAGAGCACACGTCATATCCTCTCTTGCCGTTCCTTGTCGGTTCCTCACGACGGGCATCTTGGCCGGCGACAAGGTCCCTTCAAGCATCAAGCAATCCATGGAACCATCCGCGTCCCTTGCTTTTTCATGTTTTCGTTATTTCGCAGCCAGTCACTGCGCCCTTCCCGGCGCCTTGCAAGATTTGGACATGGGCCGGTGCATCTGCACCTCGGAGTCTTCCTCCGGACAGCGGCCTGCGCTGCTGCAGGGGCAGCACAGGAGCCCACACGGCGGCGCTGATGCGGGTTTATACTTGCATGAGACGTGCTCGCGATACTCCAACTCTAATGATATCGGAATGGCGCCCATCATGTACCGATTCCCGTGGTTGCGTAGGCGCTACGGGTGGCCAGGGCCCAACGATCCATCGTATCGAGATTTGTGGCTTAAGGGCACATCCAATGCCTCCATCATACTCATTGTACATATGTATGCCACAGTATCCCATACAAATGTCATCATGGCTTCAGAGAAAGGGAGCATACGGGCCCCCGCATAAATCCCCGCGCTGTAAGATCGGCCACCATGGTGCAGTTGCATCGTGACTACGGAGTAGGCTGTCAAGGCCGCTTGGTACGCCAAACAACCAGAGTTCAATCATCTCAACCTTGGGACGGCATGGCTTGCAGAGAGTCCGGGGGTAACCGTCCGTCTGGGTATGAGCATCCTGGTCCATATTCCCAGGCTTGTGCGCCGAGACGGTTTCGTACAGCATCCAGCATCATGCCCCCCCTCCGAGGGAATCGCGCAGCCATGTTTCAGCAGCGCCGTCTTTATTCCAATATCCCCAAGGAAGACGGAGGGAAGGCCGAACGAATACACGTACAGATATGTACGGTGCCGCGATGCACATGTCATATAAGCTTCGTTTGGGAAATGCTATTGTACAGGAATGGGTATCCCGCCCCTTCAGAACAAGGACGAATTGCGAGTTTCGCCTGAGACACGTCTGCGTTAGTGCTTTGATGGCGACCAAATTCAGCGTTTCAACCTCCCTCTTTGAGTCTGGGTCTGTCTTGCTTGCGAGTCAAGCCTCGAGTAATTCATGCTTGTCTCTGGAGGTCCCAATTCCTTGGGGTATCCGTACGTCGTATGTTGTGATGGGGGCTCCCCGTCAACCCTTTCTGCATAATCTAATCGTGAGCCATGCAATGATGCAGCTACCCCGTAGTTCAGAAACTTAGACGAGCAACACTGGTTTGTGATGGCCGATGTGTGTGAAAGTCGGCCATTTGGCATCATATACTTTGACACACTCGGAGTGCGCATTGCGAGTGCGAATATCCAGCGCGACGCCCACTCGTCGTCGTACTCGGTAACTTCATAATGCATGCTGGTCGGGATGGGCGTGTAACATGATTCCGTACTGATACTAGTAAGTAGTACTCCGTACTAACAGATTCAATGTGATTGATGATATGCACATGGTACTGGTGAGAGTTCGGAGCTCATTTTAAATACCCACATGAGCGACAGAGGATTAATGCCGAGGCCATGTGTCATTTCGAGTCGTCAAGCCTCACAATTGTGACGGATGCCCGGGCGGCTCAATCAAATCGGCTGCCCCCAGGAGGAGGCTTTGCGGATACAGAGTAGATATACTCCGTACTCCGTATTCCATCAATCTTTGGGGTATGGATGCATCCATCATCAGCCATCCGCCTCTCCTATGTATGTACAATTTCTGATGCATGTCTGCGGCGCAATCCATGACACGACAAAGCACCAACCATTGCACATTGACATTCATGATACTAATAAGACAAGAGAGTGGAGCGGAAGGCCCTCAACTCCCTTTTAGCCGCTTCGTCCGTCTGGTCTCAACCCGTCCTAACCGTCTTGACCGTCTTGACCGTCCTTGGTTGAAAGCCCCACACCACACCGTCGACCTCTCTGCCCACCAGACCTCAATCGTCCCGCACATTGGCGTACAGAGTACATGCGTCAATAGAAGCAAACTCCAGGGTTGCTCTTTACCGCCATCCGCAAACACAAAACTGTCGTCCCGTTGTGCGTGCATCTTGCACCGTCTTTTCGTTTCTGTCCACATCCCCAATCGTCTCCAGGGCCTCGCCTTCACACGTCCTTCCAGCACAAATCAGGGCCTCCCTCCCGGCATCACGGTCAGATATGCTCCAATGATTGGCACCTTCGTGTCCTGAACCAGGCCAGCAGGCACGATTAGGCATTCACGACACCAATAGCACCCGCGCGCCCTCACCGAAAATTCTGCAATCTGCAATCTGCTTCTCTGCAGTCAGCCTCGCCACACAAGGACGCCGCCTCGCACATTGCCACCGTTGGGCATTTGTTGTGTTTTCCGTGACAGGGCTGCATCCTCGCCGAGGCAACCTGCCTTGACATCATACCGCCTTGTTTTGCTTCCCTCGACGTCCATTGTGTCATTGGCTCGCCCGTTGCTGCCGCCGCGGCCAGAAACAAGGCGCAGCCTTGGGGACCTGAGACGATCACAACCCAGCCCAATCTCAAGCCTGCCCGTCACCAAAGGGAAGGCTCTCGATGCCTGATCGCGCCGAAATGTCGAGCCACAGCTCTGCTCCCGCCTCGACCCTCGGCAGCTACCTGGAGCAGATGGCCTCTGCACTCAGCTCAGTAGCTTCCTATATGCGTCTTCCTGCATTGGCATCCACGGTATGTGAGGGTGCCAGATTTGGATCTTGCAGCTGTTGCTTGGTCATGTTGTACAGAGCCTGACGGCTGACGTATGTCTACAGGGCATTGCTGCCGCGCTGACGTCGCTTCTTTATTTTAAACAAAAGTATGGTGATTTTATTTTATTTTATTTTATTTTCCCCTCGAGGCTGTCTTGGTAACCCGGCACTTGGCACTGTGACGGATCCTGGTGGTGGTTGTGTGCCGAGGCCATTGGAAGGAGGTTGGGCCGGTCGGCTAACATTGTATTCTCACCAGGGCTTTGATATACCCGTCCCACATGCCCCCAAACTCCCGGACAGATGTACCGAGACCTTCCCAATTCGGTATCAGGGACTTTGAAGAGCTTGTTATTCCTACCGACGATGGCGAGAAACTCTCCGCCTATTACATTCGAGGTCCTCGTGAGGGCCGTAACTCCAACGTGACTGTCATTATGTTTCATGGAAACGCTGGAAACATTGGTCATCGGCTCCCTATAGCAAGACTGCTCATCAATTACACGGGCTGCAACGTCTTTATGCTCGAGTACAGGGGATATGGCACGTCAACCGGTGAGCCCGACGAGGCAGGATTGAACATGGATGCGCAAACCGGCTTGAAGTACCTGCGCGAAAGAGCCGAGACACGAGACCACCGCCTCGTCATCTATGGTCAAAGCTTAGGCGGCGCGGTTAGCATCCGGCTGGTGGCTAAGAACCAGGACGCCGGCGACATTATCGGCTTGGTGCTGGAGAATACTTTCCTGTCCATGAGGAAGCTGATACCATCTGTCATTCCACCTGCCAAGTATCTGACTCTGCTCTGCCATCAGGTGTGGCCCAGCGAAGCATCTCTACCAAGCATCACAAAGGTTCCTATCCTATTTCTCAGCGGTCTACAGGACGAAATTGTGCCGTAAGTCTTGTCCCCTCCCCTCTTTTACTTTTACACAAGCTTCTGTAAGAAGAAGAAGAACAAAAACTGTCATGGATCATATGATGATCAAATACCACACCCACAAAATATGAGCCGCTTGCGGCGCTGATTTGAAACTACCATCTCTCAAGTCTGATTGGATCCCTTTGATGCCACACCTTCAACCCTAATGAAGTACCACATTAAGAAATCTGCCAAACTGACTAAATTGCGCTTTCCCATGAGATAGGCCCAGTCACATGCGCCAGCTATACGACCTTTGCAACGCACCCGAGAAGCGCTGGAAGCCACTGCCGGGTGGCGACCACAACTCTAGCGTCCTCGAGGACGGCTACTTTGAAGCCATTGCCGATTTTGTTGCCGATGTTACGAGCCAATCATCCCTGGAGAAGACGCGGTTATAGAAATGGTAGGTAATATTATCCTGCCGGAGCGGCGCAAATCCTATGATGCGTATTTTTTTTCTGGCTAGACAACTCGTTTTTTTTCCTGCTGGAAAGATGTGTAGTCGAGTCGTCATGATAGATACCCACTTTGTCTTGCCAAGATTGTTAAGCATATACACGGAAATCAGTACATAGACACAGTCTCTAATAATGAGGGGAGTGGAAACATGGTGTCTTTGCCACGAGCAAGTGTTGATTTATTTATTTATTTATTTTCTTTTTTTTAACAAATTATCAGTGGAGGGGGCAGTAAATGGACCAATCGCGCATGTACTTGCGCCACGAGGACCTAATGTACCGTCCCGGTCTGGCGTTGCGTCATTTTCTCTCGTGTGTCTATGTGCATGTCATAAACGTCGGCGGGGTGCCAGAGATCAGAGTTCGACGCGAGGAGTCGCAGGCGGTGGGTTGTCCATGTGACTGACGCTTGGAGGGTTGGTGATTGGGCCGCGTGATGCGCGGTGGTATTGGAAAGGCGGTGTTGTGCGTGGGGTGTTTGTAGAGAGGCAGAGGGATGGATGGGAAGTTGCTTGTATGTAGGTTAGGTCGCGATTCTTTTTTTGGATTTTTTTTTACTTTCAGCAAGGGAGTTGGCGCTTTAATGGTGACTTGTCGCGTTGAGACGAAATCCAAGTGTTTCTGAGAGTGACGAAGCGGCGACTACTAGTAGCACTTGGACTAGAGGCCATGCTCATACCGGAATTTCAACGAGGACCAAGCCATGGTGATCATGGCGATACAAGTATATAATACTAATGCTGCGAAATAAAGACGTATATTGTGATTAATAGAACACTGGCGGAGACATCTCAACACTCGACGTCCCCATCTAGCTCCTGTGTCCACGACCGCTCCCTCTCAATCTTCTTCTTTCTAAGCCCGACTAAGCGTCTTCCCGTGGTCCGGGGAGCTTCTTCGACGGCAGTATCCAGCTTTGCAGCGGCCCTTCCGGCAACGGCACTCCATCCGGATGCATCCGTCTTGCTCACGTCGTCTCTCCTTGCGACATGACCTGCGGAATCGACGTGGCACAGGAACACCTTGCCTGCTACATCTGAGCCCTGAATAGTCCTGGCAAGACGTGGTTTCAGGGAAATGAGAACCTGTTCGAGGGCCGGGGGCGACAGAAACGACGAGTAGGATGTCGTTGCGCGGAGGAGCACCTCGTCTGAGGGGAGGAAGCTGATTTCAAAATGGACAGACGGCTGAGTGGACAGATCGGAGTTGAGGGAGGTTTTGACGTCGTCGATGGTGAGGCCGAAGCGGGGGCTTGTGAGGAGGAATCCGTTGAAGGGGTCCTGCACGGTCAACGGCGGAGAGGGAGCGCGAGATGCGGCGGCGCTGGCTGCGTCTGCCGCTTGGGCAGCTCGGATCTTGATACACTGGGAGAGTGTCTTGCTGGGGGCAGAGACGAACCGAGTGCCCTTGAAGACGATGACGTAGCGGTAGGGCTCAATGTCTTCGCTGCGGCTTTCAAGCCCGTAGTCTTCGGCCAGGACGTGCAGGAATTGGCGATATGTGGTGCTCATGGGCTTGTAACGGAGACGCACCTCGTTGGGGCTCCTAGCAAAGACGCGGAATTCGCGTTCTTGCGTCTCAGCCCACGACGTATTCTCTTTGAAGAGGCGGAGGGTGGTGTCTGAGTAGGGGATGTGATCGTTTTGATGGGAGGTAGGGTCAATGTTGAGAGCTGCGGCGAGTCGACGATTGCGCTCGAGGCGCAGACATTCGTCGTCGCATTTGATTTCGATACGGCTTGGTGTGGCATTGGAGCTGCTGGCGAGACATTTGACTTCTTGGGTGCGAACGCCGCAGGGGCATGAGATGACAGCTTTGGCGGTGCAGGCGGATGACTCGTTGCAAGCTGTCATTATTAGTTTACTTTATCTACAGGCGGTTGAAGCATTGCTCTGAGACGGATCTTGACTTACCAGTTTGTCCGTGGCATGTGTTTTGGCATGGATGTTCACAGAACAATTTCGTTTTGCCGCAAGCCTGCTCACAACGCTTGCCTGATAGATTGGCATCCTCACACTCCCCGGGTCGATGGCACAGTTTCTTGCAGCTATGCAGTCCGCACTTTAGCTTCTTCCCGCAAACCCTCCCGCAATGTGCCTCCTGGAGGTGGCACGGCTGGCTGTGAATCTTTTCCTTGCCACAAGCGCACCATTTCTCGACCAGGAACGGGCACTTGGGGCAGGATATGTCTCCAGCGTGACAGTTGTGCTCCACGGACGGATGTCCACAGCTGGGCCGTCGGAGACAGTTGAAACGGCAGTCTGGAGGCCAGGTACCGCACGGCTGAGGGGGGTGAAGGACTGTCCGGCCGCAGTCGCAACTGATTTCGGTGAAGATGGCTTCTGGGCAATTGGCACATGGGCCACGGTGGCAGATTTGCTGGCACTCGTGACTGCCGCACTTCAACTGTCTACCGCATGTCTTGATGCAAATGTGCTCTGCTTCGATCGATGTTACTTCACTAGGAAGCTTGTGCTTTCGTCGAGCTGCTTGTCTCTCAGCAGCCTTCTTCTCGCCTGCACAGCAGTGCTCTCCGCACTTGTGACGACCGCAGCTCAAGTTGGCTTGGCAAATTCTCATACACATGGGGCTTTGAACATCGCCCTGATGGCAGACGCTCCGGGTGCGTGTCCGGCCACATATGCAAGCAACCTCTATAGTCTCGTTGCAGAATCCACAATCTCCAGTATGGCACTTGGAGGCGCACAAGTGCCCACACGGTAGTTTCTTATGGCAAGGCTCCTCGCAATGTGGAATAGGGTCCTCACACGAAACTCGAGCATTTTTGAGCAGCTCGCCGAGGGGTGTTTTGCCACACGGGCAGTGTGTGACAGATTCTGGCGAGTATGGGCAGTGTGCTGGCTGCTCGTCCTGCGGATGACACGACTCTGAGCATTTATGGATGCCGCAGTCGAAACTGCGCTCGCAGAGCCGATCGCATGTAAAAGTTCCATCAAACCAACTCTGGTCCGCAATGTGGTATGACATCTGTGGCTCTTCTCGTTCAAAACACGGCATTTGCTTCTCAACTCGGCCGCAATAACACTTGGCATCAACAGTCATGTCGCAGTCTCCACAGAGGCCGGAATGGCACGGCTTGGAGCAAAAATGCTCCCCACAAGGAAGCAAATCTCCGCAGGTTTCCTGACAGCTCCATCCCTTCTCGTAGTCGGTCTCTCTGCACAGCTTGCGAGATTCGTTCTTTCCGCAGAAGCAGGATTGAGTTGGCCCTATTAAGCCACAGGGCGGGCAGGGCCCGGCATGACACTGAAGAGGGCACGGGTGTGGACATGTCGGTCGCGGTTTCGAGCACGTTTGACCACAAGAATGTGGAGGCAGAGATGAAGGTGCTGGATGGGGGTTGATATCCTTTCCGCACCAACAGTGATAGGACCCGGGGTCGTCAGATAACTTCGAGTTGCATCCTGGACATCTCCAAGTAAACACTTGCCGAGGCTCAGAGGGCTGTAAATCTGTCTGCTTTTTCTGGTTGTCGTACCATTTCCTGACGCATTTCAAATGAACAACAGTCCAGCAGAGGGTACAAGACCAAACGTGTGAAGTCCGCACAACATCGTCCGTGCAAATGGCACATTCGTAGTTGAAGTTTCTTATGTCCTCATGGATCCTAGTTCCCAGGTCCTCTGCCGTAGATTTTGGAAGCCTCACTTGTGGCTTTGCAAAAGTCTTGGGCTTGGTAGGTTTACTGTGCAAGGTCAGGTCTCACTATATCATAACTATGTGAACGGTCGAGGGGAAACTGCATACCTCCTAGTTACTAAAGGCTTACCAGGGACGAACTCTGGTGCATCCGCGCTCAGCGAGGGAGCAGCAGAGACGGCACTATCACCAGCTTCGCCACTTATGCCGGTGAGGTGGCCACCAAATGATCTGTGAGCAAACGATCGCGGAGCGTCATGTCTTGCTGAGCCACGGCCAACTTGTCGTGGGCCACGAGGTCTTCGGTCTCTCCCTCTCTGGTTTGAGTTGGAACCATCTGGGATTGATCTAGTTGGTGCTTCCGAAGATGCCTGACTCTGCCTTTGTGTGGCTGTAGAGCCAGCTTGTGATTGAAAAGTCTCGCTTTGAGAGGGAGCAGATGCACCCCCCGAGCGAGAACCGTCTACCAGTTGACGGGTCTTACCACCGCGGCCTCTGCGGTGACCATGATTTCTTCCCCGATTAGGGCGCTGCGACTGGGTTTGAGCTTGAGAGCCCTCCGCCTCGGGCATAATCTGTGGTTGGGAAGAGGCGTTCTGGGGCAAAGGAGTTGAGGTGGCCAATGTGGAACTCTGAAGTGAAGCTCGTCGAACGTTTTGCTGTCGGAGAACGAGTTTTACTCGGAACGGCTTGGGATAGTGAAAGGCAAACGTACAAACACGTATATGTTCAAGCCAAGTCAATAGGATGGCAAAGAGCCCAGGTGAAGAACGAGAAATAAAGAGGGAAGCGAGACAAGAGAAGAGCAAGCGGCGTTGACTTCTTTGATATTTCGCCCGTCGTCGCAAAATGCTGAAGCTTGAGTGGAGCCTCGAAGTCGATGCTGGACGTTCAATGTTGTTTCCGCAAATCTTAGTGGCTGAAGAATTGTCTAGGAGAACAACTAGCCAGTGGCAAAGTCGCCTGTGCAGGCTGACAAAGACTCTGGCGACGTGCCAAAAGCAGTCAACTGGTCAACTGGTCAACTGGTCAACTGGTCGAAAATGAGTCACCAACTAATGGGCAACAAGAGGGGCAAAGCTGCCGCCCGAATCTCGAATTGACCAATCCCAGCGCGTTGAATCCGTGATGTCGCCTGTGCACTCGAAAAAGAGTCATAGTGACAAAGGAACCTTCCCAATTCTGCACTCTGACGTGCGACAAATTGAGTTTTGACTCGAAAATTGATCCTCAATTTTCTCCAGGCAACCCCAGGGGATATTTCTTGCGAGTCAGCCAGATTCGAAATTGAACTGCAGGCGTAGTGTTATCCTTGTCGGAAATCGTGCTTCTGTACGGAGTACGGGGTAGGAGACGAACCTGGTGATGCATTATGCCTACCCTACGCTGCCACAATGACATGTCCAACATGTTCAGTGCTTGCTGGGGAATACATGAGGATCTGGATCTGGGAGGAAATCGCCTTTGATATTTTGTTATCCATATTTCACGGGAAGAAGGTGAGAAAGTCATTCTGTGGACTGTGTAAATAAATTTAGACGTTGGGATATTCGCTCATGCTACTTATGGCTTTTGTATATGTGTCTCATATGTCTTACGTTACAAACTACTATCTCTAGCTGTAACAAAAACTGTGTACTTTTCTCATCACAAAATGCCTATGAAGATATTTCAGTCTCAGATAGTGCAGTGCGCCGCCATGCACATTTACTTTGGGATCTTGAAACCCCATGACCCCCCATCGCAAATGTTGAAATTATTCAAAATAGTCACGGCATGAAATCATACCTTTAGAGTATGATTGTGATGGATACCTGCCGTACACCCTCTTTATCCCACTCTGCATATGAATTATCAATACACCATGCCCAACCGGGAATAAGGCCAGCATGCTGTACAACGACAACCAGTCTGTTGTGTCACGGAGCTTCGTTATAATATTGGTCCAAGGTATCTTGTGATATGTCGTGTACCCTTCGACTCGTGCTTTAGATTGAATCATGTTCTTGGCCCCAGGGTTTCACTGGAAATGGTGTGCGGAGAAGCCACCACGGGAGGTTGTATTACTGGTCGAATCCTAGTTCTAAAGTTCTAGGTTTGTTAGACATCAACGACGAGTGTGTGCCACTGCGATGTTTATGGACCATGCCACTCCAATTGCTTCATCCCGCTTATGTACAGCGGTAGTCCACAATGGTCGAGTGTGTTCCATGCACCAAGCAACTCATCAATATTCAGTCAGCCGGTGTAGGGATGCATACCAAAATCACCAGTTTTGAACGGTCTTCTCCGTACATCAGGTCCTCTGGCATCGAGGATAAGTCGGGAATAAGGAACAGAGCACAGGCCGTTTTTCGTCAACTTTGAAATGCAAAGCACACCGACAGGGTATATTTCCCGTTCAGCTGTAACATATGAGCTTCGGGAATCACGGATGCACGAAAACTCACCCATCGATACATGTGTACACTCGATGCGGAATACCATGCTACGACGGCTGGGTATCTCTTTCCCATGCCGTGGCAAAATTTTTCCATTGAGAGAACACCAATGTTGCCCGACAACAACGCACTTGAAAACAAATCACTCCAGAACACAGAAAGGCGAATATGTTACTCAGGACTGATGTGATTCGACGCAACTTGCCGGGGGGTCATTGGATACGAGATGCAGGTCTGGGGCGCTATGCAGGCTATAGACGCTGCACTAAAAGCCAACGGCTCGCGACCTCGCTTTGAATAAAATTTGCTGATTCCTCCTCACGTAGAACCGAGGGTTTCCAGTCTTGGATTGGGACGTAAGGAGGCAAAGAGGCAGAGAGACTGCGTCTATCTTCAAATTCCGCAACCCCTTTTCCATCCGGTCAGTGGTTAACGGGAAGGATGCTTGGACGCACCTGCTGTTCGGGTTTTGTAGCGGTACCATGTCGGGTCAATTGAACCGCCCAGGCACCTGGACCCCCTGGCGGCTGACACGACAGGGTGTCTGGTGCGCCAACGCCCGCCTTGAGTGGGCAACATTGAACATTGAACCGACCATTGCATGTCATAACAAGCAGAGGGACTGTCTCTGCTTCTGGCTGAGGCAGAGGCAGCGCCGACTTTTTCTTCTTCTTCTCTCGCTCTTCTTCTGCACCATAATATGGCAATGCAACTTCGCATGCAACCCAGCTTTTGCCGAGATGATGGCACTTATGTCGCCTTCCCGTTTATTGGCCATATTTCGCTAACCGGGAACACGATGGACATTGCCTTTACGGAGTTTTCCGTACCCAGATCCTCAACCTGGGGGAGATGAGTCTCACGCCACTTGCAGCGAACGGGCTGAACCCGGTGCCTGGTGGACTAGTAGAACACATGTTTGCTTTCCGTCCCAGGCGAAAAGTCCATTTTCGCCGAAATTTGAGTTGGTCATGCTTAACGCCACTTCCTTCGGTGCACAACCGACTACTTCTCTCCCTGACGAAGCCTATCTCGAATTAATCCTTAGCCGCTTTACAACGAGCCTGAAAAACGTCACCACGCCACGGCCTTACAATCTACGAATCGAACACATGGGTGCATAGTACTCCGTACTTGGTAGTACTGCATACTACACACATACTCCGTACCTACTGTACATGTACGTATCGCAACCACGGAAGTGGAGAGAGTGTGCTGGGTATCCTTGACTGACACTATCAAATATAGAAACACTCCACACATTTTTGCGACTACTACTAGGTTGTTTCTCGAGCTAAAAGCCGACGGAAGCGTTACACAAATCCGCATAGAGATGGGCTGCTGCGAGTAAACACCACACGTATGGAGTACATGCGCACTCTGAACTGTGATAATGACATTGTCTTGAGATAAGGACTCCGTAGATATTGCACGCTGACTACATCGTGGCCCGAGACACCCACTTTTCTCGGCCTCACCCGTCTTCGCCTTTTGCTGCAAGAACTGGGAGTAGGGACAGGGTTTCCCTCAGCTGGTTAAGTTTCCCCACTCCTTGATAGAATTGCCCTTGAATGCCTCATTTTGACCTTCTGCCAAAAAACCCGAGTCAGCAGGGTCCAATGATACAACTCGACATTTATGCGACCCCCGTCCAACTTCTCGTGGAAGCCAGGCGTCCATCCTGGTTGCGAGAGAAACTCAAACGGCCACAACCGCGGTAAAACACTGCGTACGGAATACAATCACTGAATTTATATGCAACTGCGTCTAGTATTGGTTCTTCCTTTAAGAGCGCCTACACACAAGTCGTAAAGTCCTGCGTCTGGCGTAGACGATTATCCCAGCGGGGAACATCCGTCAACAACAACTCAGCCTCCATCGCCTCTCACACCACAAAATTATTGATGATTAAACAGTGGCTTCACCTCTTGGCAATACATGGTTACATTACACATCCCCGCAGCGGCTAGGCTTCTGGATCTCAGCATCGCAGGCTTCGACTGTCTGTAGATCTCCAAGGAGGAGAATGGGCCCGCAGGATCACTAATGCCAAGCGACAACACATCATAACCCGATGTAATCCAAATATCGAGGCTACCTTCGCGTACGATGGGCAGAGGCGAATCACAGGCGGCTTCCCAAAGGTTGCCCACCAGAGCATCAGGCGACGACTAATTGAGAGCTTCAAATGACCTTCGTATTCATTGGTTTAGCAACAGAGCGATTCTGAATAGCGCTTTTCAGCCCCACCATGGTCTGTCCAAGTTGTTCTCGATGAGATACCCGGCCCCGGCTCGACAATGAACCCACAACACATTGGGGAGTGTCATGTACATTGACAGCATCAATGTTTCCCTCTGCAAAGGGGTTAGCGATGTCAGCCTTGCCGCCTCCCACAGGCGCATGGACCCTCTCTGTTCGCACAGCACAACTCTGGGAGCTGTGGCTGAGGGTTCCCCTTCCTAAATGAGCTTGAAAATTGGTTCCTGGTGCATCCGACTCAGATGTCGGACCGTCGTGGCCTGTCACTATCGCATCATACTACTACCACCCATCCACACCCACTTGACCCATGTGCGTTTGTACATTCTCACCATGCACGTATTCAGACTATCCAGGCGCATGCCCAGCCCCGGCTCCCCACCTCTTTTGAACAGCCTGTTTCCGTTGACACGCCAAGAGGTCCGTCCGACATCACAGCAATCGCGTGGTTCAGGTGAACATTGAAGGGGCCCAGGCCGCCGACATAGCCGGCCCCTGCACCAAGAGATGGGAGGTGCAGTCCACTACGCGGTGTACTTTATATTCTTATTTAGGTCACTCCATCTCTTTTTGTCGGGTTGAGGTCCTTGTACACTCGTTGGCAGTGGTTCATTCTTTTTTCTTTCGTTGTTGGCTCTTGTGGTGTATAGTGTCTTGCCTTCGCCGCTGAGCGAAAAGAGCCGTCATCATGAGGGCTTCGCCACTTACTCCTTTCTTGTCCATTGCTTTTCTATCTTTGCTGGCGCCGAGCTATGCATCAACTCTTGAGAGACGCGACCTCGTGCCACCAACCGACGCCGATCTGGGTAATGGCTGGGCGTACCAAGGCTGCTATGTGTAAGGAACTTTGCAGTGTATTCCCCTTTTCAGATATCTTGTGGACTGGGCACGAAGCTGATGGTCAAGTCAGGGATGTTGGTCGGACGATCAACTCGGCCGATACAACTGATGCGAAAATGACCAACGAGATGTGCACGCAATTCTGCTTTGGAAAAGGATTTCCATATGCTGGGACTGAGTACACGTCGGAGTGTTACTGCGGTAGCTCTCTAGCTACTGGCGGCGTGCAAGCGCCGGCCGCTGACTGCGGAATGACCTGCGGTGGCAACGCGACTCAGCCATGCGGAGGCCCTGGTAGATTGACGCTTTGGAAGACGAGCCAAGTCGCTGGGCCATCTGTCAATCCCGGAGTCAACGGTTGGGTATCAGACGGGTGTTACTCGTAAGTCTAGGAGGCTGATGTCTGTTTGCAATCACGACTGTGATCGGGCTGTTGGCTGACTTGATGAACAGTGAGGGTACCACGGGACGCGCTTTGCTGCAAGGCGCTGGCTCAGTCCCGGGCGACCAGATGACAGTGGCTAAATGCACAGCAGCTTGTGCAGCAGCAGATGCAACAAATACTCTGGCAGGCGTTGAATATGGAGGCGAATGCTGTAAGTGACGCTGCATCACGGACCGTGGACTTGTGGGCTGGACCCGCAGCCTCGAAAGACTTGAAACAAGACTAAGCTAAGGCTCGTATTTTTTTCATCTTCATTTTAGACTGCGGCAAGAGGATTTCCAATGGAGCGCAGCCCGCGCCGGCCAGCAAGTGCAGCATGGTCTGCAATGGCAACAGCACCGAGTATTGCGGCGGCCCAGGTGCCCTGAACGTTTACAGCCTGGGCGGCACATTGCCCACGAGGTGAGTTGACACATGCATATGTCCAGAGTCCAGACGAGAGCTCGGACGGTTCAGGCACGGACGTTTATCAGAGCCACGAACAAAGAGGCTGATCAGACATGGCCCCAGCAGCACGTCGGGAGGTGCCGATCCAACCACAACGCCCACAGGAACCCCATCGGCGTGTCCAGTCCAGCCGGCCACCGTTGATATGTGGTTCTCCTTTGGCTGCTATACCGAGGCCACAAACGAGCGAGCCCTGAGCGACAAGGCCTATGCCGACGACGCCATGACCCTGGCCACCTGCGCCAAATACTGCGCAGGTTACACGTATTTCGGCGTCGAGTATTCGCGCGAATGCTACTGCGGGAACAAGTTGAATACGGGTTCCAAAAAGGCGCCTGCGGCTGACTGCAGCAATGCCTGCGCGGGCTCCAGCTGCGAGCTTTGTGGGGGCGGTCAACGTCTCTCCGTCTACACCCTCGGGGGTGGCGGTGTCGATCCCAGCACCTCGTCCTCAGTTTCTGATGTTTTCGCAACCTCGACGGGGGCACCTGCTGCCACGGGCCTGCCCACCGGCTGGTCTGCCTATGGCTGCTGGGTTGACGGCGTCAACGGCCGTATTCTTAACAAGCAACTCCCCGATGACCCCAACTTGACTCTCGAGTCGTGTGCAAAGGCCTGCAGCGACCAAGGCTTTACCATTGCCGGCGCCGAGTATTCACGACAGTGCTTCTGCGGCAACTCCATCGTCAACGGTGGCGTGAAAGCCAAGTCTGATACCGAGTGCAATACTGCTTGCGGCGGCAATTCCAACCAAGTTTGCGGCGGCGGCGGCAGAATGAGCATCCTGTCCATGGGCGAGCCCCAGGTCGTTGCACCTCCGGCCGCTATTCCTACCGTTGGCCAGTGGGAGTATCAAGGATGCTACCAGGACAATGTCAACCAGCAAAGAACCTTCTTCTGGCAAAACTTTATGAACACCGACATGACTCCCAAGAAGTGTCTTGACCTCTGCGGCTCCTTTGGCTACATGGCTGCCGGCCTCGAATACGGTAAAGAGTGCTATTGCGGTGACCCAGCTAACATTGCCGTTCAAGGTTCCCAAAAGGTTGATGACAAGCAGTGCAATATCCCATGTGTTGGGAACGCGTCTGCTTACTGCGGTGGTGGCAGTCTCTTGACCACATACTTCTGGAAGGGAGACCCATTCTACTCGTGGAACTTCCCTGCTGCTGGTTCTCCCGATGCTGGTTCTTACGAGTTTCTCATTGGTGGCGTTTGTGTCCCTCTCATCACTTCCCAGGCCATCACGGGCAAGGTTACCTTCCTTGAGAAATGGGGAACTGGACCGCCAAACTCAACTGGTGCTTACGAACTGGATCTTTCCCAAATCGACAATTTCAAGGCTGCCTGGAGACAAATGCACGTCAAGACTGACATTTTCTGTGCTGGTGGCTTGACACTTCCTGACAAGGCTGGCCGACAGCTTAACGTTGGTGGCTGGTCTGGGGATTCAACGTATGGCGTTCGCCTGTACACTCCTGACGGCTCTCCTGGTGTGCCCGGGAAGAATGACTGGGAAGAAAATGCCGCTGTCCTCAAGCTGCAACAAGGCCGCTGGTATCCTACTGCCATGATCATGGCCAACGGCTCTATTCTTGTCATTGGTGGTGAAGTTGGCTCCAACAGTGCTCCTGTGCCGACACTTGAGATTCTCCCCTATACTGGCACCAAGCCTCTCTACATGGAATGGCTCGAGAGAACGGATCCCAATAACTTGTATCCCTACGCCTGCGTCCTGCCGTCGGGGGGTATCTTTGTCGCCTACTACAATGAAGCCAGAATTTTGGACGAGAACAACTTCAACACCGTCAAGACGCTTCCCAACATTCCCGGCGCCGTCAACGACCCCATGGGCGGCCGCACCTATCCTCTTGAAGGCACTGCGGTTCTTCTCCCTCAACATGCCCCTTATTCCGATCCTCTCGGAATCCTCATCTGCGGCGGTTCTACTAATGGCGTTGCCAATGCTTTGGACAACTGTGTGAGCACCTACCCTGACTCTGCCAACCCCAAGTGGGAACTCGAGCGCATGCCCTCGCAGCGTGTCATGACGTGCATGGCCCCTCTCCCCGACGGCACATATATGATTATGAACGGCGCCCACCACGGTGTTGCTGGCTTCGGTTTGGCCAAGGATCCCAACCTGAACGCCTTGCTCTACGACCCCACCAAGCCCCTTGGTTCTCGTATTACCATCATGGCCAACACCACTGTGGCCCGTCTCTACCACTCCGAGGCCATCACTTTGCTCGATGGCCGCGTCCTTGTCTCTGGCTCAGATCCTCAGGACGGCGTCAACCCGGAGGAGTATCGTGTTGAGACCTTTAGCCCCCCTTATCTGAAGAGAGGCAAGCCTCGTCCGACCTTTACTCTTGACAACAAGGACTGGTCCTATGGTCAGCAGGTCACATTCTCGCTGGGCTCCGCGGCTCAAAACGGCGATATTAAAGTGTCTCTGTTGGGATCCGTATCCAGCACTCACGGCAACTCTATGGGTGCTCGTACTCTCTTCCCTGCCGTCTCCTGCAGCGGTACCTCTTGCACGGTTACATCTCCTCCCAGCAAGTACATTGCCCCTCCGGGCTGGTACCAGTTCTTCGTTTTGGACGGTGGTATTCCCGCTGTTGGTGTCTACGTCCGCATTGGTGGCGACCCCGCTGGTCTAGGCAACTGGCCCAAGGGCACTGGATTTAACCCTCCCGGTGTTTAGAGACGTTTCTCGTGGCGCCAAGCCAAACAACTGTTACGACTTGCATGACTTATAGGGCGGCGGACAATTGAGAGTTATCAAACAAAGAAGATTATGCGAAAAGACAAACCTATACATAAATACAGGGCCCTTTAACGCATTGGGACCTCTACCACATAAACTTTGAAGAAGGAAGACAAGATTGTTGATGGTGCACGGGAAAGTTTCCGCTTTCCCTTCTTCACTAGCTTGGCGGGATGAAATTCGTTTCTTATATATAATACATAATTTTCTTTCACTCTTTCGTCTTTCATGATGTTATCCGCGTCTCGTTTCGGTCTCCATCGAACATGCTGGGATGGCTTAACGTCTGGCAGAGTTCTGTGTGATGGGTCGCCGGATTCTTGAGTGCCGTCTCCCAAATGCATGTTCGTAGCCACGTTCGAAGGAGCAAGGAACTTTGTTTCCTACACAATCGACAAGGAGGCGGCTGGACGGGCCGAGCAAACGCTGGGACAACCACGGTCGAAGGATGCGATTGCTACCGATTGTGTATATGTTCTTTTTGTTTTCCTGCACCGCAGCACCTGAAACAACAGAAGTACATACCAGTACTACTCCGTATATTCAAAAGAATCCACAGCCTCGGACGGCATCACGCAGCTGGACCACATGGTCATTTCCCCTGATGGTAATTGTGGCACTGGCGCTTTGAACGGGGGCTAGCTCTGCGCTCGGCCCAGAATGACTGCGTTGACAGGTGCTTGGCGTGTCGTTGATTGGGGGCGCGAGTTTCACGATGAGGCCCAGGAATTGGAGGTGCGAGCACGCGTTTAACGGGGCTAGCTAGTATAGTAGTGATTGTATTTCTCGAGGTTGAGTTATACGTCTCGTTCGTTTCATGTTGCTGGCAAGTTACTAGGAGGTGATACTATCTGCTTGTCTGGCAAGCAAGCTTGCGTACTGCGTCTTGGCGTGACGCAGGAACAAGGCTCTTGGGAATCATGGGGGCTTGTTATCGTCTAAACGACTTTGTGGGCTCTTTATTAAAATAGTGTCTGGCTATTGAGAGACATGAATCATGATCGCTGCACCATCTTGGCCGTGGATGGAGAAGCGCAAGCTGCCATTTATACTCGATACGTCATGCATACGGAGCTGTTATCCGTGATTGGGAGATAAATAAGCCGCATGTAGCTCATCTAAAGCCAAAATATCTAATCAAGTTACCATAAACGAAGGGATTAGACAGAATCCTTGATGGACACCTGCGATCGTCTCGACTTTCGAGGCACGACCCGCTCCCCACGCTGTCAAGTTCGTGTAAGTCGCCGCTATAAACACTAATAATCCCTCTGCTTTCCAAGGTGAAAAGAAAATCTAGTAAAATAAATGAATGGTAATTTAAAATCGCAGAGCCCATAGAAGAAACACTCTACTAAACAACTCAATTTTAATCAGGTACTGCCAAAAAAAAAAAAAAAAACTTCTTCCCAACAGGGTGCCACCTCCCCGGCTATAACGCGGATACGCCAGCAAGTCCGATAAAGGAGCCAACGTTGAGGCCACGTGACCGCCCTTCCCGCGCCGCCAAAATTCGGGCGACCCATCCATCCCATCGATCCTCAACACCATACGGACCCTACGGACCTCGACGAGATATCCGCCCTCCCCGTCTCCCAGTTCCCGCAGTTGCAGTCCGGCATTCCTCGCCACAATGGCAGCTCTCATCAAGGCGGCCAACGCAAAGATCAGGTCCAACCCCGTGTTGGACTACGTCTGCTCAACACGTACGTTGTTTCCCTGCACAACCCCCCCTTGGCCTCTCTCACCTACGTGCCCGTGGAACAATGTACAAGGCCAATGCGTGAATCTACGAATCGAGCGTAATGCAGATCCTCGAGCTTCCTAGAGCCACCGAGCGGCGGTTTCCTCCCCCCCTAGAAAGAAAATAGCAAAAGAGCTATTTCGAAGCTTTTATCCCCCCGAACATCGGAGCCCCGGAGATACAACTTCACTCTTGAACATAACTGACAAGAAACGAAAATACACAGACTTCTGGGGTCCCGTGTCAAACTTTGGCATTCCCGTCGCCGCAGTGCTGGACACGCAAAAGAGTCCCGACCTGTACGTTGAACCAGCTGCCTCTCTTTTTTTTCTTCCCCTTTCCACCCACGGCGACCCCAAAAGAAAAATAAAAAATTGAAAGTAAGCTGACTCTTGCAGAATCTCGGGCCAAATGACCGGCGCGCTGTGCATCTACTCGGCCACGTTCATGCGGTACTCGCTCGCCGTCACGCCCAAGAACTACCTCCTCTTCGCGTGCCACTTCGTCAACGAGTGCGCCCAGCTGACCCAGGGCTACCGATACCTGTCATACCACCACTGGGGCGGCAAGGAGAAGACGCATCTGGAAAAGGGCATCGAGGCGGCCAAGAATAAGGTCGAGGGCGTGGAGGACAAGGTGAAGAGCGCAGTGGGCAAATAAACACCTGTGCTCATATACAACACATTTGCTCTTTTTCGGGTTTTCTCTTTTTTTTCTGCAGAATAGACTTGGCTGGGGAGAGAGCGAGGACTTGCCACGTGGGGGACTGAGGGTAGAGGTTGTTGAACGGGCAGACGGAGGAGCAGTGATTCAGAGACGGGATGCGTGGTTCGCCGGGGCTGAATTTCTCGGAGACCGGATCGATATCCGGTGGTAAAATGGCATCGTGTCTGCAGCCATGTGTACATTTGTACAAAAGTCACACAAACCAACACCTTTTGAAACGAGTCGACAAGTCTAGACCTTGTTCTGGACGGGGAGATCTATCTAGCTCGGGCTGCGCCATGGAAATAGAAATCCTCGCCCGGAAACAAGGGTTACGAGTATGTACGTAGAACGAATGCGCACGGGTTCATCATGTGACGTTGAATGTGTTCTCTCCGGGTGCTGAAATGGAGCTAGGCGCCCCCCGTTTTTGGTTCGTAATACTAGCAACAAGGAGTGGTGGTGCTGCGGTGTACGCCATTTTACCCAACTGATTCGTTGATCGGCGGGTACAACATGGGCTCTGCTTGCTTGGTACTCGAGAGACTAACTAACTAGTACGTAAGTTAAAAACTGGCCGCATCTTGCTCTTTGTCCTTCGCGGCATAAGGGGCATGTGGTTCCCGTGGCTATCCTCGGGTAGCCGTGGTTGACGCTGTGTACAGGCGCAGTTATGGACCAATGAACGCGCGGTTAAAGAAAGCGAGTTGGGGACAAGACTGCGACAGGATTGCATCATTATGGATTCTTGCTCTTCTGGAAACTACACGGGCAAAGAGAGATACAAGGGCGGGTAGGGTGAAAATAAACTAGTGGGTGAAAACGGGAAAAATTGGAAGAGAGACAACTGCGAGTTTCCGAGGTTGTAGCTTGGATGGGACCAGACGAGATAGAGAGATACAGATAGAGATTGGGTCCACGGTCTCCGGGCCTTGAATCTGGGGTAACACAGCCGAGGTCAGAAAGCTCCAGCTCAAAACTACCCGTTTGTACAGCAAAAAAAAGAACCGGAACTAGATTAAACTTTTTTTGGCGCTGGCTTGTCGTTGAACATCAGTGTCCTTAAGAGCCCTGATTACCATCGTTCGAAATCAGAGTTTCCCCCAGAATGATGATCACGGGAACACTTGGCTAGCCAATTGAAAGATTATCTGGACACGTTAAAATACGCCATTAGAAGAATCTTCACATCACCAGGCACGACAGGATCTCGTCAGCCAGCAAGGTTGATGCGTTTGAGGCTTGCCTGTTAATGGAGACACGCCCCTCTAGTCTGACCCAGAAGACGGCTCTTCCCCTAACTCAGCCCACGGGAACAGGCATCCAGAAAGCGATGGACCGGCTTCGAGACTGGTGTTTATACAACATTGGCAAAGTACCTATGCATCGGGTTTCGATAGGATCCATCCGTAAGGGCGAGCCAGCGTCAAGATTGAAACGGCAGACGGGGAAAAAAGGACGGCTCCCCCCGCAGAACTAATTCGGGCGCACGTGTAGGTAGCGAAAATAGACAGGGACGAAACGAGAACTGTGGCAGAGACTTGTCGCATCACAGAGTCGAGAGGACCCGAAAACAAGTTGGACTCAAGTGCCAGACACGTCCAAAAGCGGCACTCGACGGCGACTTGGGCGGTTGTCGTCGCGCATCTCGGCCGTAGCCTGTGACCTGGTCCTCGGCAAAACCAGCAGAGACATCGGCCACGGCCGGCGGGGATGCCCATGGAGAAGTCCAGCTAGCTTTGGTTCACAAGGCAGCTGGGAGGTAGCCGCGGGTATTCGGCATGATGCTGGAAGTGTGACAAAAACACACGCAAGAAGCAAGCTTGAGGATGAAGGATATGGGTTCAAGATACGTAGGAGTGGAAGTGCAAAATGCCATGTAGGAAATAGGAAAGTGCGAAACATGCAAAACCCCCGAGAACAACACCGGATAATTTTGGCAGGCGCGCCCGCTTTCCCCTCGCCTGGAGCTCCCAGGAGCTCAGAGAGGCAGGGAACCTTGGCAGCAGTGAGACTTGACATGGACATATGTACTCCGTACTCTGGTTAAAGCACAGTACGCTTTATCTATCCTACTTGCAAGACAAAGGGCGGCATGGGAAGCACCTTGGCGCAAGCCTGCAAGCGCCGCATAAAAGGATTGACAAACTAGTATTTCAATACTTCGCTGCTATCTTGGGGTTCGGAGTTGACTGGCTCACCGATCTCGGTCTGAGCGCAAGACCCAAGGTAAAGCAAGCAACGTTTTGCCATTAGACAGTCGCAAACTGTAACAGAAGCTTGTTATCCCGCGGCTGTGATTGGCCAATGCCTCTTGTCACTGCAGAAAACTGGGCCCCTCCTTCTCGCAATCCAATGCCGTGACAAGACCGAACGGCGATGCCACTGGCCAAGACTTTTGATTTGTTTCTCACCACCAGCTTGCTGCTGTAGGCTCATCTTTAAGGATATTTTTTACATTGCATGATTTGTCTCAACCCGGTGAGACGTAACATGGCTTCTTCTGCGGGGACAAGGGCCGTGGGCAGTGTTGGCGTTTTGGTCGATGCCACGGCATGAGACCTAGAGAGCTAGACAGACATGAAGCAAGAGGCGGCGCGGCTAAACACAGAAAAAAGGGCTCTGATGAGACTGAACAGGAGCGGTGACTCCCCCGCTAGTTAAGCAACATCAACCGCCTCTCAACATCATTACCACCGCGTTTCCTGGGTCCGCGTTCCTTTGATGCCGGCAATTTGCCCTCAACGCACTACGTTGGTGGCTTGACAGTTAGCGTCGAGCGCGGTTTTCTCCCAGCATATCCAGCGTCCACGCCTCGCAGAGAGAGTGCCATCCTTGTCAGTGACACTGGTCGCCGCGGTCCACTGGAACAAGGAATCATGGTACTTGCTGATAGCATGTCTATTGGTATCGGAGCAGTGTGGTAGGAATACCTGCATACGTAGTCGGTAGCTCGGACATGAGTAAGTGCCATCGAAATAAAACAAGATACATACATCGATGTGTCAAATGGCACGGCCGCGTCCAATCCTGGATACTCTCGGCGGCGAGGTGGATGTGTAGAATGCTGGGATGTGGATGTTGTGGATGTCGTTGTGGATTTGGATTGACAGTCGACATGTCCACGGCGGACGAACTTGGACAGGATGGTCAAGCAGCCGCCATGATCAAGTGATTGTCAGGCGTCGCCAGAAGGAGAGCAGAAATCCCCTCAATGGGCAATGCGTTTATCTGCCCCAAGGTCCCGCCATCAGAAGCTCGTGGGTTTCTGTCTTTCTTCGCCTCTCTTTTTTCTGCTCCTCGCCCAACTCCAACCACCATCGAGACCTAGGACGCCTCTTGCTTGTCCTTGTGCACCCAGTGTAGCGAGGCCCAACGCCAAGCTAGACAGACGGTCAGTGAAACGAGCACAAGAACGAGCAACCCCGAGCCTCGCCAGCAAGCAGCGTTGTTGCTTGTGCTCAGACACGTACCACGGCCGACAATTGATTCACAAGTAAAAAGACGTCAATCCAACTGCGACATCACCTTGGCCTTTTCGGCCTTGCTGACCCCACCCCCCACCAAGACAGGCAGAGACAGGCAGAGACAAAGAGCTTGACCCCTCACCCCTCCTCGCCCCGGCTTGCTCAGGTCCATTCTACTCCAGCCAGTCGACGAAGCACGATACTTGTTGAGCCGATCAGACACCAGACCGGCCTCCCGGCTCAGTAGCTTTAAAAACCACCCGGAGCTCCCTCGACCCAAGCTCTGCTTTTCCGCCTCATCTAGCCTTTCCTTCTGCCTTTACTTTTTTGTTGCTGCCTTTTTGCTGCACAACTCCTTGCCCACCATGGCAGTTCCGCAGCAGCCTCTCACCTTTAACGATGTCTTCGAGGATGAGGATGTTGACGAGCCCAAGGCCGCCAACTCGGTTCACCACATCCGAGCCAACTCGAGCATCATGCAGCTGAAGAAGATTCTGGGTATGTCCCGAGTTTGTGAGCGTCCGTCGAGCTGGACTGGCTGCTTGTGCCTCGGTCGCAGACTGGGGAGACAAGGGCCGACTGCGCGCGTAGCTCAATTGCCCGAATTGGAACAATCTAGGAGCCCAAGCTGACCGTTTTTATTTATGATCAACAGTTGCCAACCGTGGTGAAATCCGTAAGTGATCCGTCTCCGTCTCCATGCATCGTGCTGCGCCAAATCGCTGCGTCTTCAGCCAGTACTAACATGTGCCAGCCATCCGGGTATGGCCTGACCCCACCAGTTCAAAGACGAGACACAATGACGATGTGCTAACCAAGCTGTTGTGCCGCATTGCAGATTTTTAGAACCGTAAGTTTGGCAGTCCCTTGCGACCCGTATACCACTCCAATTGATCGCATACTGACGCTGAGGGGTTTTTGGGGGTTCACAGGCCCACGAGCTTTCACTGCACACCATCGCCGTCTTCAGGTAACAACTCCAGCGCAGGCGTCTCGCCCGCTTTGAGCGGTCCGCTTTGGAGCTTCGACTGACGTTCCAACCCCGACAGTTATGAGGACCGTCTTTCCATGCACAGGCAGAGTAGGGACATCACTTCTCCGGCCGGCGTTTTTAGTCTGGCGACTTTCCCCCCATTCTTCTTTACTGACAGTGACTGCAGAGGCCGACGAGGCCTACGTTATCGGAAAGCGTGGCCAGTATACCCCTGTCGGAGCCTATCTGGCCGGAGACGAGATTATCAAGATCGCTGTTGAGCACGGTGCTCAATTGATCCACCCTGGTCAGTTTTGACTCGGCAGCCGCCGCATAAGCTCAACCCTTCTAATCCGATCTAGGGTACGGTTTCTTGTCAGAAAATGCTGAATTTGCCCGAAACGTCGAGAAGGCTGGCCTCATTGTAAGACCCATAACCTCTTTGCCCCGGTGTTACACTGCGTCTTGACCCCCCCTGGTCCCTTCGGAGCTGATTGGTATCTCTCTTTGCAACGATAATAGTTTGTCGGCCCCCAACCCGATGTCATTGATGCGCTTGGCGACAAGGTCTCGGCCCGCAAGCTCGCCATCGCCGCTGATGTCCCTGTTGTTCCTGGCACCGAAGGTGCTGTTGCCAAGTACGAGGAGGTCAAGGCCTTCACTGACAGCTATGGCTTCCCCATCATCATCAAGGCTGCCTATGGTGGCGGTGGCCGGGGTATGCGAGTCGTCCGCGACCCCGAGTCCCTAAAGGAGAGCTTCGAGCGTGCCACCTCCGAGGCCAAGTCCGCCTTTGGAAACGGAACCGTCTTTGTCGAGCGATTCCTCGACAAGCCCAAGCACATTGAGGTCCAGCTGCTTGGTGATAACCATGGCAACATTGTTCACTTGTACGAGCGTGACTGCTCTGTCCAGCGAAGACACCAAAAGGTTGTCGAGATTGCCCCTGCCAAGGATCTTCCCGCTGAGACCCGCGATGCCATCCTGGCCGATGCTGTCAAGCTGGCCAAGTCTGTCAACTACCGCAATGCAGGCACTGCGGAGTTCTTGGTCGACCAGCAGAACCGATACTACTTTATTGAGATCAACCCCCGTATCCAGGTCGAGCACACCATCACTGAAGAAATTACTGGCATCGATATCGTCGCCGCCCAGATCCAGATTGCCGCTGGTGCTACCCTTTCCCAGCTCGGACTGACCCAAGACCGCATCTCTACCCGTGGTTTTGCCATCCAGTGCCGTATCACCACCGAAGACCCCGCTGAACAGTTCCGCCCAGATACTGGCAAGATCGAGGTCTACCGATCTGCCGGTGGTAATGGTGTCCGTCTTGACGGTGGCAACGGATTTGCTGGCGCCGTCATTACTCCTTACTACGACTCCATGTTGGTCAAGTGCACATGCCACGGCTCAACATACGAAATCGCCCGCAGAAAAGTCCTCCGTGCCTTGATAGAGTTCCGTGTCCGTGGTGTCAAGACCAACATCCCCTTCCTGGCCTCCCTACTTACCCACCCCGTCTTCATTGACGGCAACTGCTGGACTACCTTTATTGATGATACCCCCGAGCTGTTTGATCTCGTTGGAAGCCAGAACCGTGCCCAGAAGCTGTTGGCCTATCTTGGCGACGTGGCCGTCAACGGCAGCTCCATCAAGGGACAAATTGGCGAGCCTAAGCTCAGGACCGAGATCATTCTCCCTGAGCTCATCGCATCCGATGGCCAGAAGGTTGATGTCAGTCAGCCCTGCCAGAAGGGATGGAGGAACATTCTTGTTGAGCAGGGCCCTAAGGCCTTTGCCAAGGCTGTTCGGGAATACAAGGGCTGCCTGCTCATGGACACCACCTGGAGAGATGCCCACCAGTCTCTGCTTGCCACTCGTGTCCGAACCGTGGACCTGTTGAACATTGCCAAAGAGACCAGCCACGCCATGTCTAACCTCTACAGTTTGGAATGCTGGGGTGGTGCTACCTTTGATGTTGCCATGCGATTCCTCTATGAGGACCCTTGGGACCGTCTCCGCAAGATGCGAAAGCTTGTTCCTAATATCCCGTTCCAGATGCTTCTGCGTGGTGCCAATGGTGTTGCCTACTCCTCTCTGCCAGACAATGCTATTGATCATTTTGTCGAGCAGGCCAAGAAGAACGGTGTTGATATCTTCCGTGTCTTTGATGCTCTGAACGATATTGACCAGCTCGAAGTTGGTATCAAAGCCGTGCAAAAGGCCGGTGGTGTTGCCGAAGGAACAGTGTGTATTTCGGGAGATATGCTGGTAAGTCCCTTGTATTTTATGGTTCCCAAGTTTCTATTAACCCCCTGGACCTTTTCTCCGCATTCTTTTTATTTACGCAGCACTGCTGCAGGACGCGACATGTATTGACACGCAATTTCTCATTAGAACCCCAAAAAGAAGTATAACCTGGAGTACTACCTGGATTTGGTTGACAAGTTGGTCAAGCTTGACATCGACGTTTTGGGCATCAAGGATATGGCTGGTGTTCTCAAGCCTCACGCCGCCACTCTTCTGATCGGATCTATCCGCAAGAAGTACCCTGATCTCCCCATCCACGTCCACACCCACGACTCTGCTGGCACGGGTGTCGCTTCCATGGTTGCTTGCGCCAAGGCCGGTGCCGATGCCGTTGACGCCGCCACTGACAGCTTGTCTGGCATGACTTCTCAGCCTAGCATCAACGCTATCCTGGCCTCTCTCGAAGGCACTGGCTTGGAGCCTGGTCTGGACGCCCGCCAGGTTCGCGCCCTCGACACATACTGGTCGCAGCTTCGTCTACTCTACTCTCCCTTCGAGGCTCACCTTGCAGGTCCCGATCCCGAGGTCTACGAGCACGAGATTCCTGGTGGTCAGCTCACCAACATGATGTTCCAGGCCTCCCAGCTTGGTCTGGGCTCCCAGTGGCTCGAGACCAAGAAGGCCTACGAACACGCCAACGACCTTCTTGGTGATATTGTCAAGGTCACCCCAACCTCCAAGGTTGTGGGTGATCTTGCCCAGTTCATGGTTTCCAACAAGCTGTCCGCTGAGGACGTCAAGGCCCGTGCCTCGGAACTTGATTTCCCTGGCTCCGTTTTGGAATTCCTGGAGGGCCTTATGGGCCAGCCATACGGAGGGTTCCCCGAGCCCCTTCGCTCTGATGCTCTGCGTGGCCGCCGCAAGCTCGACAAGCGTCCTGGCTTGTTCCTCGAACCCGTCGACTTCCCCAAGGTCAAGAAAGACCTCGCCAAGAAGTATGGTGCTCCCGTCACTGAATGTGATATCGCATCCTACGTCATGTACCCCAAGGTCTTCGAGGATTACAAGAAGTTCCAGCTGCAGTATGGCGACTTGTCTGTCCTGCCAACCCGGTACTTCCTCACCAAGCCCGAGATTGGCGAAGAGTTCAACGTCGAGCTCGAGAAGGGCAAGGTCCTCATCCTCAAGCTTCTCGCTGTTGGCCCTCTCAGCGAGAATACCGGCCAGCGTGAGGTCTTCTTCGAGATGAATGGCGAGGTTCGACAGGTCGCAGTCCTTGACAACAAGGCTGCCGTGGAGAACATTAGCCGACCCAAGGCCGATGCAAGCGACTCCAGCCAAGTCGGTGCCCCCATGTCTGGCGTTCTTGTTGAGCTCCGCGTACACGAGGGCTCCGATGTCAAGAAGGGCGACCCGTTGGCTGTCCTGTCAGCCATGAAGATGGTGAGTCAATACCCTCCTTGTCATATGCGTTAAAAAATGTCAAGTAGTTTGGAAATTTTGCTAACCCGGCGCTAGGAAATGGTCATCTCAGCTCCCCACAGCGGCAAGGTCGCAAGCCTCCAGGTCAAGGAGGGCGACTCAGTCGACGGTTCGGACCTAGTGTGCAGAATCACAAAAGCCTAGACTCGCCCTTGTTTGAGGCTAGAAAAATTAAAGAAGTAGGAAAATTTTGTGGATTGTATGGTTGTATGGTTTTGGGAGTCTGAAGTTGCACATTCAGGAACGAACGAGCACGCCACAGGTACGGAAAACAAAACACACTGCACGGCATGAACAGTGCGAGGTTGTCGGAGTTAATTTCCCCCTACTTGTTCCCCTTTTCTTAGGTTACGTCTGGTAGATTTTTTGCTTGTATGGCTATGAATATGAATATGATTATGGATAGAGCTCAGTTGCCATGTGACAGACCATCAAGGGCATCCATTCACCACGTATGAATGTGGCTGGTATATTGCGGTATCAGGAAAGCTGTACGCAACGATGCGCCAACGCTGTCTCGACGGCCAATTACTATTTGTTCTGCACAGAGCGTTTTCAAGCGCCGACTGTGATTAATCTGTATGCTGGACCACCGCTATTGCCGTCGCCTGTCGATGCTACCATGGCGGTGGAAGCTCGATCAGCACCCCAGGCTTGCTGTCGGACCTGTATCAGTCGTCGTGGCTAGTTAAGTGAAATGCATAAGTACGCAGCGAAGGTCTCAAAATAAATGCTACGGAGTACTCCGTACAGGCGTCGTCTTTTCCATCCCCAGCCACAAGAAGTCCCTTGCTCTACTCCGTACTCCATAAACCAATGAACCAATAGAAGAACGACGCCATGTTGCCTCCATGATCCGCCTCGGCTGTGTATCCGGCGGGCCAGCCCCAGAATCCGGGGGAGACGTGGAGATTGAGGAGGGGGCGGCGCATGAAACGACCTGCCCGGGTGCTTGTCACAATTCTTGGGGGACATGGAGACATTTACACGGCTGCGTTGCGTTGCCGCTTGATGCCGGCCGCACATGCTTCTGCGGGAGGCGATGGGAGGCAACGCAGAGGGTTGCGGCTGAGCATGTCCGTGTTCTACATATAGTGGACGAGGCAGTAAATTTGAGGCTGGACAACTGGCCCTGTGGCCCGAGCATGCAGATTCTAGATTCTACGCGGGCAAATAAACGCAGCTAGACGTGGCATGACAGGCGTGAGGATTTTCAGACAAAGGACGTTGATGCCGGTTATCGCGTGGCGCGTAGGTTCCCGCTGAGCTGGATGGAACAGATGATGGCGAACAGACATGAAATCAAGCAGCTTGATACTAGCCAGAGCAGCGCATTGTATAATTTCATGGCCTGCGAGGGTCTGAGCCAAGTTTGAAGTGGTTTAACCATTTGGCAACTTGGCGCTCCGGCTCAGCCGAGGAGGTGAGACAGCGTCAAGGCAGCCATATGCAGTCTAATCTGATAACCATCTCAAATGCAACATTTGTCAATCCAAACACTCATGGCTGCGTGCCTCGATCAATCGGAGGGCAATCGGGCAGTCGAGGTGATTCGAGAAGGGGACCGCCATCACGAATGGGCTTGAGGGGTCACGTCACATCACGTCAGGATCGTCACACGCACACTTGGCAGCTGTCTGCCTGCATGCTACGTCGATGAAAATGCTTGTTTGTACTTGTACTCCGTACAGAGTAATTTATTAGTCCATGCATGCATGCATTCGGCGTCGGGTGGATGGGGGCGGTTGTCTCGTGTGGCGGGGGAGACGGAATCGTATTGGACTGAGACGAGCTCTGCCATTTGCCATGATTTAAGTGCATAATCCTCGTAGGCCATCCACAACCAGACGAGGCTGGAAAGGAGAGAAGTCGGAGTTGCAGCCAGGGCGGAAACCGTCTCCCTTGGCCTCGTCTAGCAGCTTCTGCCGTCTCCCTATCGAGTATCCATAGCCTAAAGTAGTGTTGCGCAAGAGATTTGCCCTGCCATTGTCATCGCGGACACCCTGTCGTCTCCTCATGTCTGTTCCAGAAGCAGACCAAGGCCGAACCCTGAAGCGCTCATGACCCACTCTAGTCGAAAAGAGTGTGGGGGGGAGAAGAATTTCGAAGGGCCAAGTGGGAATGAGATGAATTGATGCCTGGCGACCTGGGACCTCAAGTGCTGGGTGCTCCGCAAAGGCCGGGGCTGCTGCAATGACATGTCCCAGCATCCAGATCTGACCATGCTAGTAGCGCGAGTGCCATGCGATGCCATGCAGTACGCAGTCATGCTGGCATATAGTATCGCGTCACTGACTGCATGGACTTTGCGCCAGAGTACTGAGTAGTGTCAAGTTGCAAGAATTGGTCAACTGGTAGTTTCCGGTAGCAAATACCAGACTTGATCTGGCACAGTTGGTCGTGCTAGGGCATAGCACTAAATTCATACTACTTAAGTAAGTAGATGGACAGTCCCGTTAGACTTTGATGGAGAATATCCAAGTCTGCTGGTCAGCTGCTGGCAGGGCTATCGAGACCTAGCACAGGTTCTTGGGTACCTGCTTGCGTACTACATGCGTACTGGCTTGAAATGTCAATCAACATCCACGCACTCGCACCTGCCCCTGCTATGTGCCCCAGTAAGCCGGTGTCCCGTAAGCTCAAAGTTGCAAGCTGCACCCGGCCCTCCCCCGCTTCCGGCCCTAGTGCAGTGCACTGGTGCATGGCTCATACTCCGTACTAGTCATGAGCCTTCTCGCCTCCCCCTCCAAAGTCCAGATGTCCTTAACATCAAAGCGCCCCAAGCCTAGTACAACTTGACTGTACATCCCGTCTGGACTGGACCAGACTCTGCAAAAAAGAGACGGCCTGCAGCCACCAAACCCCAGGCAGGACTCACCACACAACACCACACAACACACAAGTCCACCGCGTACGGTCGCTGCTCGCAAATTTTCGTCTCTTCATTTTTTAGCAGGAGCCTTGTCAAGATATCTATCGTCACACTCTCCGCCAATCCATCCAGAAAAGACTTGCCGTCGTGTGCACAATCAGCATTTCCACCGCAGGGCACACGACCACCACTCCACCCTTACACTGCTCCGTCCTGTCCTGTCCTCGCATCCGAGGAGGCCTCTGCCACGACGAGCCTTGTCGACATCTCTGACCTGTGCGTGGCCTTGACGCCTAGACCCGGCATCGAGCCTCCCCTTGATACTCTACACCCCTGGGGATTCTTCGTCATCGCGCCACTGCCATGGAGAGTCTCCAGCTGTCTCAGGTGCTCGCTGACTTGAGCAATCTTGGAGCTGCGGTAGGTGTTTGCCACCTGGATGCATTCAACGCACCTTGTCTAAATCTCGTCGCTGTAGGAACCCGAGGCTGCCGCCGCCATCGTCAACGCCAATGTCCCCATTGTCAAGGCAGAACAATTAGCCGAACCGAAGACCTCTGCACCGAGCCCTCAACCGCCGCGCCCGACCAACATGAAGCGATCGTGGTCATCCGAGGCTGGTGTCCCCCCCAAGTTTGACAAGCTAGGTCGACGAATCCTGATTAATTCAGGGTCCCGATCTGGATCTGCCGCAAACTCATCTCCTGGAACGCCTCGACTGAGCGAGTCTATTGTATGAAAGCCTATGCGCTCCCTGCCCTGCCCCCATTTTAAGCAGCACGCGAAGGAATTTCAGTTCTGATGACAAACGTCTAGGTTGACGATGACCTGGAAAGAGCATCTACCCTCATGGCTCTTTACGACATCCGCGCCAAGATAAAGCAGCAGGACAACAGCAGCCTCATGAGAGCCCGCGAGAAGATCAACGCCCTAGCCGCCAAGCAACAGGCTGCTGACCGTAGTATGAAGGCCTCCGACGAGCTCCGGCGCCATCGATATTCTTTTCCCAAGCCCGGTCTGTAAATCGTGGGCCTACTGTTTTGAATTTTTGGATCGTTTTCACATAGATGAACTTTGGGGATTATTTTGCAAGGCGTTTCAGGGAACTTGTACTCGGACAACTAATTTCATCAAGTCCAATGTCGTCTTTGGTTTTCATTGACTAAACATTACCTCTGCTGCTGTTTTCATGACAGGCATCTTCTTTAAACAAAAGTACTATTGACAGATAATTCTTTCTGGCAACGACCTACGACCTAAGCAAAGTTATGACGATACCATTGTGGCCGCGGGCGAGACAGACAGGCACATGGTGCTGGATGAGATGGGAGTACAATGGCGGCAGAGGCTCATATTTGTATTGTATCCCGATACTGAGAATATCGAGTTCGGGCTCGTTCTTCTGCGTTATGGGCAGTGGGAGCTGGACTTGTTCTGCTGGAGCAGAAGCCGATTTGTTCTTTCCTTTGGATGGGTTTTACGCCTCCTGACTGTGCGACTACTCTGTCCTCCTCGGCAACGGGTTGGAAACGACATGGATAATGAGAAGGGGAAAGGGGACGGGATGAGTTGATGCATCTTCTCGAGCCTGAGATAGTCCTACAAGGCAAGCTCTAGGGCAGTCGCTTCCGACTGTTGACTTCAGGACGCCAGCGTCGCATTCTCAGCGGTTTGCTTTTGCGGGAGGGCATTTTTGTACGATTATATACCCACGCCTACCTACCTATGTAGTAATGTTTGATTCCGAGAAACACTTCTGCAGTCAGACCACAGGTAATTAATTGTTCAGAGAGTCCAGGGAAATGTTTGTCTGTGGCCTATGCACTGCCTTTGCTTGCTGAGATTTCGTAGACATGAACCCTTGGGGCATAAGAAATGTATTTAGGGGAATTTTATCTTGGACAGTCTCCGGCCAATGAAGACTGGGCGCGCATCTTGAGTGGTTTGGTTGTGTAGTGCGGGAACTTTGCTGAAGCTTTGCCTCTGCGATACATGCTTGCATGCTAGTCTCATGCACGATATCAATGAGTAGCCGCTCATGGTGGCCAATATTGACTGGAACCGAGATTTTGGGGTCCTACTAAAACGGAAGGCGCCGACACTGGCTCGTGACGGCACTGGGGCCACTGGGGTCAACGGTTCCATATCGCCGCCCCTGAATGCTTCCCAGCCAATCAACTTCCAGTCTCCAACGTCCAACCAACGCCGTCTTGAAAGCGACCAACTTCCCAGGCATCAATGCGCATTTCTGCCAGTTACTCCGTACACAAAACAATTCTAAATGCGTGGTCGGTGGTGCAGTGATTCCTCAGGCGAGGACTAGTCGACTTGTATAGGGCCTGGTCATACCTCTCTCTTCTGTCAGGTGCTGCCATCATCCTTACCCACGTACATACACCAGTCCCTGGACGCTGAGCTCCAGCCATGGCATCGACAATACCGCTGCTGGACCATGAATCCGTCACCTTTGAAGAAGCGAAAAATCTGGACTTCAATGTAATCCATCGCCACAACCAAGTCGCACTGGCGAAGCAGCTATATCACGATTTATGGAGCCACCGGGAGTCTATTGCGACAATAACGAAGAAACAGCTCGGGCTGGACGCTGGAGCAGAATGCTCCGTCGCTCTCCCTCAGGATTGGATTCGAGGAAAGTTCAATGTCTGTATTCCTATCGAGGTGAAGTCGCGCCGACTCGGAAGAAGGGTGTTGATGCGTTGCCCCATGCCTTTCGCGCTCCGTGACTCGGCGTCTCTGGACGAAAAGCTGCGAGGCGAGGTCGGTGCATACCTCTGGATGCAGGAACACTGTCCAGATATTCGCATCCCACAGCTATATGGATTTAGTACTTCCAATGGTCACGTATGTATTCTGAGCATAGCTTGGGGATGGACACGTTATTAATCGAGCGCAGTTTACTCATGAAGCCCGACTCCCATGGTACATGCGCTTGCGTCGTATCGTCTTGCGAGTCTTTCGATCAGTATTCCAACATCCGGCTCTTTCATCATACGCCCCTATGACTTCACCTACGACATTGCCAACTCAGTACATGTTGTTAGACTATATAGGACAAGATGTTGGGCAAATGCTGTCAAGTACGTGGAATATGCACCGGCATGACCCGTCCCACCGGAATCGACTGTTCCATGGTTTAGCCCGCATTATGATATCGCTGGCCCGGATACCACAGCCCAGAATAGGCTCATTTCGATTTCACGACGACTGCACTGTAACACTGACAAATCGACCTAGTTTTGCAGCCACTGCGCTACTGGAAAACTGGGGGGCCGAGCCGTCAATAGATCATGAAGAAACGTATTGTTCCACCGAGTCGTATGTTGCCGACATGATCACATTACATGACAACTATTTCTACAGCAATGAGAGTGCAGCAGATGACGAGCATGACTGCCGGGCCCAGATGGCAATTCGTACGATGCTTCGCACCCTCTCCCACAACTACATTAAAAGGGAATATAGAAATGGGCCGTTCCTACTTCAGCTCACCGATCTTCATCAAAGCAATGTCTTCGTGGATGATGACTGGAATATCACTTGCCTTCTTGACCTAGAATGGCTATGCGCTCTACCTCCAGAGGCCTTGTCGGCCCCGTATTGGTTCACGGGGCGGAGCATTGACGGAATTGTGGACAACCACGAAGGCCAGAACTTGACTGAATACGACGGCATCCGGAAAGAATTTATGCGCGCCTTCTCAGAAGAGGAATCTAGATTCAAGCTAGTCTGGCCACTCTCAAGGATCATGGAAGAAATGTGGCAGTCAAAGGGTACTTGGTTTTGGCATAGCTTAGAGTCTGTTAATGGGGCCTACTACCTGGTGTATGATCACCTTGTACCACAGTTTTCAGAAACCATATCTGGACTGGATAAGTCCTTTGCACTACTCTGGAGACGGAAGTCACAGCACATTGTCGAGAAGAAGATTTCTGATTTCAATGGCTATACTCAGAAACTAGGTCGACTATATACTGAATGAACAGTAGTCGCGCTACTTGGAGGACTTTTCTGCGGCCTCTCGCGCCTCTCTTTCCTGCTTCCTTTTGAGTCGATCCTGTTGCGTGCTTTTGCCAGACGATACGGCCAGTGCCGCATCAGAAGGTTTAATAACCACCCCGAAGCTTGCCTCTTGAGCCACTCCGGTGTAGCTGGCCGAGGAATGAGCATCGCGCTTGTCTGCCATCTTGATCCTTGGGCATGCCGCTGTTAGCGACTTGTTGTGCTCTTGAAGAAGGCAACTTACTATTTGTTTAAGTAGATTTAGATTTAAAGTTCCACTTCGATATGGTTCGAATATTGTCTGGTATGATTTTGGTGTTTATATTCCGAGTTCTATGGACATTATGCGCCGACATTGCCTCTACTTATAGTCCGGTGGGGCGTCGAACCCCCTCAGTTGATGTTTGAAAGTCGCGCCTGCTGCCTAGAGTCGAGGCCTGTTTTTGCGACCTACTGCATGACAGTATCTTGGTTGATTGGCTGTCGAGTGGTATTCTGCCTCGTGATGTTGGTTGTTGTTTTTTTGTGGCACAAGATGCATAATCTCTCATTGGGGCTCAAGCTTGTGACATGAGCGACCAATGGGCAGACATTCCAGGCAGAGATGTGTATTTTCGAATAAATCCATTTTTTTCTCTTGTTGGTTCTGAGTTGCCTCGTTAGTCTACTTGCGAGGCTCGTAGCCAAAGGTTGCATCGGCGCCGTACTTTAGTCTCGGCTTCGCGTTTTTTTTTTTGGTACTGTTGGTACGTCCGCCGGTCCTGACTCCTATCTAAATGAGCAGGTATAATTCTCTTTTTGAGGAGAGGAGAGGAAATGAAAAGAGTGAGAATCTACTAGATCACAATATACATTTATTGGTGCTGGGTAGAACGGCCAGCCTCGTATGTCTCTGCTGAGAACAGATGTGCATAAAGGGGCCACGCCACATGGCTTGGTTCGCGGACGTATTCGCCTCCCTTCTGCGTTGGCAAGTAGATAAAAACAAATTTACGTAAATCGTAAACCGTAGACTGGAAGATTTCTCATCACATGGGTTGGGAGGAAGCTCTCTTCACGTCTTGGGGGCCTAGCTGGTTGATGGTTCTGTACGGCTTCTTATGCAGTTGGTTGAAGCTCTGTTGGAAGGCGCGGCGCTGACGTGTCTGCCTAGGGGAGGCTGGATCGATATCTAGAGGTTGTTACGAAGGGAAATGAAAGTTGGAAATGTACCAAGGGTGGTTGTCGACCCCGGGTAAATGTGTAGCTTGCGTCACTTGTATTTCTTGCTGTTTATCTCCCGTACCGCGTGAGCTTGGCAGACCATATGCGCTCTTCTCGTGTTTCTGAAAGCCTGTGCGTGGCTTACTATGACTTGGATTGCAGACGGAAGACATTTGGTTGTGGTGTCGTTGCGGCGTGTAAACGGTATGAAAACTTTGCGCTGGTCCTGCTTTTGCATCTCGGTGATCAAGCGTCCCCCATGCCTTGAACAACTGCCTTGGAGATTCATGACTTTTACTCAACATGGTCTCACATCTGTCGTAATGTCGAAAAGAAAGTTATACAGCGCCGGGAACTTTATCGTTTGCCGAGATAAAAGTTGATTGGGTTCATGGCCGGTTGTGACAACTCCCCGTTACTTCGAATCTGCTTCTGCCCGGCTCTGGCATCTCCTCGATTTTGATGTTGTGCTTCATTGCATAAGATGGAAGGCTTTGAACTTGCGAGAGCTACAGAGGCCGGTGTACACATAGGTATCCGGCCCTAGATGTGGTTACAAAGAACGAGTTTCACTGACAAGTTCATATCCAGCTGTAGAAGATGTCTTTTCAACGTTGGGAGTTGAAGGTGAGCTCCACACCCACAGGCATAAGCGTGGGTTCACAGCCAATGAGATCGGTTTCCATGCAGGTCTGCAATCGGAGCCCGACAGACGTCACGGCAAAAAGCACGACAAAGCCATGTGCACGTACTCTGTACACATGCACGTCATTCTCGTGGGCCTGAGCTACTTGTGCGTCAAAGTGTTTGGTGTACAGAGCATTGACTTGTTCAGATGCCTTTCAAGTACGCCCTGGACATGCTCTGAACAGCCAAAGACAACAAAAACATGCGAGGAAGGATCTTGTCGCACCGACCACAATGCTTTCAACAAGAAATGTTTTATGGTCCTCGCTACCGATGCTCGTGCGAAGAGGGAACTAACTGTATTACGAGACAAAGTTCTTCCAGAACAACACATGACCGGGCACGGAAGCGAACCCGGGCAATGGGGCTGCATCGTTGAGCCTCTCCCCTCATTTGGAATACGCTCCCGCTGTGACAGTGTGTTGGTCTGGGCTCAAGTTCGCAGAGGCGAAGTAAGCAAAGAGCGGCTGATGAACATTGAAGTGACATCGACGGCCAGAGGGGTCGGTGGGGATGACGTTGGGCGTCGTTACGGCAGTCGAGTGCCTGTCAACTTTTTACCCAATCCATTATCGCCTGTCTACTCCGTATGTTAGTCTGACTGATTCCAAGTGTGGCGTTGCTCATGGGTCCCACCCATGATGCTGAGGATGAGAGAATTCGCAAGCCGGCCTTGGCGGATTGATTGCTCAGCCTACAGAGAGAATGTGAGCAGTCACTTTTACCCCGTGAACGGCGACCAAAAAAAAAACGAACGCCGTCCTTCACCGTGATTATTTTGTGGTTTCTGTTTGCGTGGGATCTGGACGTGCTGCGTCGAGTGTCCTGCCTCTGTTCTCGCGAGGAAATGAGAAAAGCTGCATTGTTTGTCACGGATGGGCTGAGGGTCCCCACTGGCGTCGGCCGCGGCTCGATGTGATTTGCTGGCTGCGGCAGCCCAAAAGGGTCGACAGGGTGGCCCCACCCCACGCATAGCCACCGAGATGAAGCGGGCGCATGCGGGCTAACTTTAATTGCGTGAGGCAAACTGGCGACCCCGGCGCAGACACTCTCTGGACACGCAGGCGGTCGCTGGTTCACAAGCTCCGGGCGAGGGATTCATCAGTGCCAAGACTCACCCCGGCCGGCTAGTCCAGCTAGTCTGTCGCCGTGGCTCAGCCCGACATTCGAGCGCCCTAACAGCCGTCCGTCGCCTTGACGTACAAAAGCTCCCTCGCCCCGGACGCTGGTCTTGCTCATTGCAGCCATCGATTCGTTTCGCAATCTCGGGCCAGAAATCAAACGTTTCATCTCCATCGGCCATCGTCATCGTGCCTTCACTCACCTCTGTCGCGTGCGAACCGACCGAGCCCACATAAGCATCTTTGCATTTCGCATTCCGCATTCCGTGTGTCCCGCCGAGCCCAATTGGTTGCACCTGGCCGGGGCAACACGTCATCCATCGCTGCGCCAACAAACGACCAGCCCATCCATCATCGGCTTTGGCATCAAAAGTCGCCTTCACATTTCTTCTTCAGTCTCCTCTTCCCCCCCGCCCTTCCATCATTCTCGACACAAGAAGAGCAAAAAAAAAATTCACCATGGCGCCTACGTCTACCTCGGACGCCTCAACGGGGGCCTCCGTCATGGGCCTCATCAAGAGATACTACTACTGCGACAGCTACGGCTACAGGTACAGATGCAACAGCAGATGGTACGACTGGGGTCGCTGGGTTGTTCTCGCGGGCGTCATCGTCGTCTTCCTGCTCATCATGATGACTTGCGCGTAAGTTTTTTCTCCCCAACCCCGCGTCTTCTCACAGAGCGCAAACAACTAACCAGAAGATATAGCTGCACCGCCCGTCGCCGACGTCGTCGCGGCGCCCAGCCCATGTACGGAACGGGCTGGATGGCCCCCGCCGGCAAGTACGACCCCAACCAGCAGCACCAGATGAACAACTACAACCAGGGGTACCAGCCCGAATACAACCAGGGCTACGGCCAGCCCCAGGGGTACTACAACACGCCTCCGCCGTACGGCGGCCAGGCGCAGGCTCCCCAGAATACGGGCACCACGTTCAACCCTAATGATGGCTACTACGGGCAACAGCAGTACGGTGTTCAGCAGCCGCCGACTACGTACCACCCCGATGGCGGCTATGCCCCTCCTGCTGGACCTCCTCCCGGCAAGTAAGGGGTATCCTGGGGCTTGTCTGGTTTTTTAAGGGTTGAAGATTGTATGCAAATTTCTCTTTGTGAGATTGTTGGATTTAGGGTGGCAGGGGGATAATGATGGGGAGGAGTGGCGTCGAGAGCACGTGTTGGCCATTTTGGGATGTAGTTGGAACTGACGATACCTGAAGAATAATGAATGTTTGGTTTACCTGAGTGTCTGACACTAGGTGTCTGTGTGTTGCGCTGGATCGGCCGGGAAACTATAGAAGTGTAGCGTTATTTACCAATGTTTTTATACCAGCCGCTGTCACGACCTAGTACATTGTCACGCAAGCTCATACGCCGATTCTCAGTATCATTTATCCAAGGCCGTCCATTTGTCGACGAAAAGCGGCTTGGTCGCTGCTCTTGTACGCTGGACACTTTGTATCTACCGCAGTCGGCGCTGCTTTCCTTGTCGTCAGAGACCTGTACCTTATCGGAGCTCGTGTCTCTTGCGCTTGGAAACCTGATGTATACACGGCTCGAGCTGATGAGATTCAAGAGGTCAGGGGACAGCAAAGTAGCGCCGGCCACGATCACGGCATGATGAGGAAACAACAACAAAAAAGAGGCAGGCTTCTAACAGAGAACGTGAATCTGTCCACCTAATCAACTGCTATCCCGGGTTCCGGTTTATGAAGGCCTTGTATATCAAGGCTATGCCAGCTGACTGGCCTTGTCAACGAAGATGGTAAGCTGGGCTACAAGTGCAGCTGTACATTGCGATTAGTATTTAGGAGTGTGACGGGAGGAAGATACAATCGCGCTACATGGTAAACTGAAGCTTATTCAAAAGGCGGAGCAGCATACCGCAAAACAAACTATTATATTGGGCGTCTACCGTTCTGGTGTCTGGAGTGTGTGTGTGACTAGGACCAGACGTATTGCAAGATAGAAAGCTGCCTCGAGGGAACAAGAAATTAAATTAAATTCGAGGAATAATTCCCCATAGATGCCTACACTATGAACTGCGATGACCGACCTGGCAGTTGATTGTACGTTATTAGTTCCATGTCCCTGTAACGATCATTCCGTACATTTACAAGTTGAAGGAAAAGATAACGCTCTTGTTTTCCGCATGCTCTCGAGTAGCAGCACATCCAACCCTCGTCACCTGGTTCGCGTCACACAGTCTGGCCCATGACATCCCCGCGCAGATAACGATCCGTGTCTCACAAACGGCGCCACGTCACAAAGAGCACAGTGTAGGTACTGTTGCACTTGATGCCGCAACGATGTTCAAAGAATCTCGTGTTTGAGTACTCACTCTGTTCAAGGCATCAGACCAATCTCCGTTGCGGTCAAGGTTGCCTGTGGCTATTCTTCGTCGGGCGTCAGGCCGCTGGATGTGGCTGGCCGGCCAGGTGCGTTGCTCAGTTTCTGACCGAGACCAAACATGATTTGCCAGCCTTGAAATCCGGCAAATGAGGTCCAGGCCACCTAGGAATCTGAACACCCCTTTCGGAGTAGCATCGTCTCCGATTCGCCCCCCGGGAAGGAGAGGCTGGGCGGCCCGCGCTGGCCAGCAGTGTCACGAAGCCGGTTACACCAAGTATGCAAGCTGCTTCTCGACCCAATGCTGCGAAAGTAGTACTCCGTATTAAGAAGGCTGGAGCCCCAGGACAATGCACTTCGCCGATGTACCGTAGAAATGCGGCCGTCGTAATCCGCACAATACTGTCTTTTGCGTCTTGGCTTGTCTCGTCCGTCGTTCCTTGTTTTTTTCTTTTTTTGCTGCCCCTTCCAAGTCAGAGCTCAGGCGTAGGCGTTGGCATTGAGCGAAATTTTTATTTGACGCAACCCGCGCGTCGCTGCTGACGAGGAAGAATGGGAGCCATCCTTCTGGAAGGACACCTTGTCATCAAGAATATTGAGCAATGGTGCTTGCGGAAGGGCCGCCGAGGCCGCATCGACCCGGTCCTAGCAGTCGTGTTCTTCAATACAGACCCTGCTGCCGAGGAATATGTCCGAATTAAAGCACACGTTGCTGAAAAGGTACATTGGTGTTGCGCAGCCGCAAAATAGCTTCACTGACCGAGTGCGTACGTTTCCAGGCGGGCGTCGGATACTGGGTTTACGAAATCTCTCCCGAAGCCTCCTCGGGCCATGTCCAGAGACAGATTCAAGAACTCAACGAAAACGAGCAGGTGCACGGTATACTCATTCAGCGCCCACTGCCGGAGCACCTCAACGAGCCCAAGATCATGGCGTCCATCGACCCGGACAAACACATCGAGGAGTACTGCGAGGGGCAGCCCAGCAACATTGCTGCTGACGCCCTTGGTCGCCTCCTCTCCAAGCATGGGAGGAGCCGTGTGTTGTGTGAGTCCGCCGTACACGTTGTGGGCTTTGGCAACATCATCACCGATGGTTTCACGTCGCACATGAGGCACCACTACCCGCGGGTCAGCGTTTCTCCCAATCTTCCCAAAGTCACGGGTGACGCAAAACCCGGTTCAGAGCATGTTGATCGGCCAGCCATGCTCATCACGGAGCTTCATCGCGGGCCTGGCTTCATCAAGCCGCGTATGATCCGTCCCGAGGTGCGGGTAATTATCGACCTTGGCTTTTATTCCACGGAACAGGGCGTCATCGTGGGGGACCTTGACCACACAGTGTTTGAGAAGGATGAGCTTGCCGTCGCTCCGACACCCGGTGGTGTGCTGCCTGTGCTGCCGTGGTTGATGATGGAGAGGACTATTAGAGCAAAACGGCTTTTGACACGGAAAGAGTCGCGATTTTGCTGTATATGTCAGTAGCTTGTTCCCAGGGCCGAATGCATCACTTACCCGTCAAAACGGCATACAAATATTCCTGTTTCCTAACAATACTTATTTCCATATTGTTTGCGCCCCATGCATGCAATATTTCCCATGATTGAATACCAAAAATCGCCAGTCATGATTCGTGGGCAACGCCAGATAGCAACAAATGTTTGCATACTTATCTGTCGCGAATATCACCAGTCCTTACAGCCTCCAATTAACTAAGTATACCGACAACAGACCACTGCCCGACACAACTCGCGCTCTGCGCCTGATTCACACACCAACCTGGGGCTGTAGAGGCTCAAGACACGAAGCGCGTACCTTTTGCTGACATGCGATTTGGACAACGTTTGACTTTGCCTTTGGCCAGCTTGTGGCTCAAGACGGATTTCATGATGCACGGCGCGAGCGAGTTTAGGCACGCTGGAACAGGTTGGCATAAGGAGTCCTTGGCCCGATTGACCCCGAGGCAAAGTATGCCGGCTGAGATGAAGGACAATTGCGTTGATGACTTTTGTCCATCCGAAGCAAGTGTTTTGATGCGTGTTTTCAGTTAATTGTGGCGCGTTGCAGTATTGCGGTTGCCTTTCTTTCCGGTTAGCTAATTTGCGGGGTATCGACCGTCTACCACTTATTTAGGTTTAAACTTCGTCAATTGGGCCTATTATCAATAATCGCAACCACTCCTACTTTCCAGTATTGCCAGCAGTGCGCACTTTCCTCGTCTTTGAAAATGCATCGAAAACACGGGGCTGAATTTACCCAATCTATGCAGTTTGCTTAATTTCTAAACTGCTTTTCGACTCACTAGTACACGGTTGATTGGGCCACTCTTGTGTGGGTCCGCGTTTAAACCGCTTAAGGGAAATTCGGCAAGTTCAACCGCGAGCAATTACTAGTATCTCATTTTGTCGTTGAGAGGCAAAATGTCCATGAGGATATCTTGTCCAGAGGCGACCGGGCGTTTGCATATTTTGCCCGAGTCTAACTAAAGACCGCTGCCGCTCTTTCTCTGTGGTTTCTCGAGCTGGGCTGTACTATGGCCAGGTTACTGGGGCAGCTCGGTGCTGAACTCTAGTTTATCCTTGTCCATGCTACTCTTGTATCCAACGGTGTGGCTCGGCGTCGACAAATAAAGGACATAGTATGTGGATCTGTGTACCAAGGACGGAGGACCTGCAGATGTCAAAGGAGAGTTTCAGACTGACGACAGACCGACGGGGGCCAGTGCTAAATAATAAATATCGACTAATTTTCTACTATCCTGCCTGTCTGTCAACTTTGGGGGAGCATGGATCCCATCAACCTCAAACATAACGACGCTTTGAGACACAGCACGGGTAGAAACGATACACGACTACCCGGGTATCCAGGCACGCGGTCATCCTTTCTGACAGCCCAGGCCACATGGTGTTGATTCGCTCCATATTGACGACACCACACCAGTGGAGGCCCCGGAAATGAAGATGGCGCAGAAAAGTAATGGCCTTCCAAAGCCTGACGTCGACAGCTAAGCCACCCGGTCCCCATTGTCCGTCCCGGCCCGTCCAGCTGGTCGTTGCAGATGAATTGCAAACGGGAACGTCGCGACTTGAAGCATTGATTCTCTTCCCCCCTTGGAAGCGTCGTCACGTCTCGCCAAGACGCAAGCATGGTCAAGTGACAACAAGCGACAAAAGAGCAAGGGCTTTTCTTGTGCCCCCAGAAAGGGGACAAAAACAAGTGACTCAAGCTGAAGGAAGAGGCATGCTTGTGCTCAGTACACATGCATGTACCATGTACCCGACTTGACCCCTTGTTGCGCCACGGTCCACGCACAGGACAAACAGGTTTTTGCAGGTGCGGTCAGGAAAAGCAGGCGGACCAGACGCTTTATTCATTTGGCATCACGTACTAATAATGGTACCGAGAATTAGCAGCCAGGGCAGAGATGCCGTGTGCGATGGGCCACGCGGCAAGAGGAATGAGGGCTGAGGGATCGTAGGAGGCACTTCGCGAGCATCATTACCAAGAGAAGCTCGCAGGGGGGATCGAACAGGTTGTCGGATTGGCCCCAGTTTTCCAGGGGCACACCGGGCATCCCTGATCAGCTGCGGGGGGGGCATTGCCCAAGAGAGAAGCGCTCGTCCCGTCATGGCCATCCAGACGTCGTCTTACCGCGACTCCGGTGCCAAGAAGCATCGAAGGCAGGTACCCGAGGGGCGTACCTGCCGTATCGAAGTGACTTCCACCGCGCCGCATCCCCTGTCATTTCGCTGGTCCCTCCGCCGCCGCACATCAATTGATCCCAAGTCCCGCACCGCCAGAGGAAATTCAATCACAATGGTCAATTTGTCCATCTTCTCTTCCTAGCCGTGCCTCCCGCTCTTTTCTCATCCTTTGCTCCTGTCGACGATCCTTATCTGCCGTAGACGGCATATGCTCGTGCACAGCGACCGGGCCCTTTCCACGCAGCGACGGGGGCTTTCTTTTTTTTTTGTTCCAGTCTCCTTTTCGCACCGCTGCTCGTCACTCCTTTTTGTCTTGCTCGAAAAACGTGCCCTTCTTCCACGACGAGTGCACTCCTTTATACCCCGTCTTCAACCTCGTCTTTGCCCTGAGCACCCCCCTTTGGTATCCCGAGGACCAACGGCTGCGCCTGCGACAACTGTTTGAAGCGGCCCGTTTGATTGTACATGTAGCGACGCCCGTTGGCGGCAAGGTGGCCAAAAACTCGGCATAGCCCACCCGACTTGGTTTCACACTTGAACCTAAACCTCCTCGTTCTCTCCAGGTTTAAGCTTTCCGATTTCGTTCCGATCCGGATTTTCATATCGCTGCTCTCGAGTCGACCCCCGTCCGGTGCTAGGAAAATCTCGACTCTGAACAACTCATTCCCTGCCTCGTCGCGACATTCACGGTCCGCATCACCTGGGGGCCTCCTCTTTGTCACTTTTCGTGGCTGCAGTCTGGCTGAGTGGCTACGTTTTGGCGCCGTCTAAGCCCCCCAATTCATTCGTTTGCGACCGTCGAATAATAAAGTATCGCGCCCGGTTTATTTTTGGAATCAAGCACATTGTTGGCTCTGCTGTCACTGCCGGAAACCTGTTCAAGCTTATTCTGACGACCCTTCTCGTCTCTCGTCCGACAAGATTACTTTGCTCTATTGCCACCTTCCACATATCTCTGCTTTGACTCGAGCCTTCATGCCATATTGTGGACCTGCTCTTTCATCGCATGGCGCAAGCACTTGGGATTTAAAGGTAGTCCTACCCGACTGCCACGTCGCCTAAACCTGCGAGCCTACTCTTAGGGACTCTCTGTCCTCTTATTTACATCGCGGTTAGCCGTATTGGACGACGGCCACACGAGCAGCTCAACATGCCATCGGTGGACGTTGCAATGGCGAGGTCCTTGCGACCTGCAACCTGGCAATTGATTAGAGATGCTGTCGCTCGATCAGTCGCCCAAAGTTTGGCCAAGAGAGATATCGTGACGGATGCCCAAAACCAAATTACCGATGCCAAGACTGCTTTTTCAAGTTGGGATAACTGTATGAAGGCTGCGTTCTGCAAGTACGACTCACAGATGCCATATACTTTGCCACGTTCAGCGCGTTGGCTCTTCCCCTCCTGTTGCTGACAAGTCGTTAGGTGGCCTGTTATTGGCGTCATCATTGTTGGTAGCCTCATCATCCTGTCTATTGTCTGGTGCATCGTTCGATGCTGCTGTTGCGGCATGTCATGTTGCTGCAGTTGCTTCCAGTGCTTGAAATGTTGCGGCAACTGTTGCGGCTGCTGCGATCCGCCTGGCGATCGCAAGAACAAGAATCTCGACAGCCCGTACATCCCTCCTAATCACGATCAGAGCCAAGGCTACCGAAACCAAGCTCCAATGCAGGTACACTTTCACCCACCAGCACAATCGAAATTCGAACCACAACAGTATGCCGAATTTGACGTCTCCAAAAAGGGCGACGGGGACGCCCTGCCTGCCATGCCCAGCTGGGAACGCTCAGGGTCCAAAAAGGTCTTGGTGGAGGAAGAAGAGGTGGAAATGTCCAATCTCAGAAAGGCGCCAGCCCCATCTTTGAACCATAACCGCAGGAATCTACCGTCTCCTACTCCCGTCAGTCCCGTGAGCATGAACTACGATCGCCAATACGGTCATCTCCCGGGCAGCTCCAGCGGTCACATGTCTAATCACAGTCAACAAGACCTGTTGATAAGTCCACAATCTCCCGGCTACGGACAACCTAACCAAGCGCCTTATGGTGTTCCAAACCACGGGTATAATAATGATTATTTCAGTACGAATCGTCAGTCCGCGGGTTTTGGCCTAGATGACCCATACGATGGCCATGCTCCTATGTCCGGCGCCAATGCTCACGCACAAGCTGGTCAGCAGTCTCAACTCTACGAAGCTCCTGGACACCAGCCATATAATAATGCCCCCTACGGTGTTGCTCCTGCTGCCGTCGCCGGCGCCGTCGGCGTTTCCGGGGCAATGGCGATGCGCAACCGCAACCAGTCTACCGGACCGTACGATCAACCATATGATGCGCCGCCGGTCGTTGGTGCGACTATGGGATCCGGAGGTCGTCAGTCACCAGCCCTTGCCCAGAGTAGTTCTCCCTATGGGCTGGATCAAATCCACGAGCAGTTTGCAGAAATGCCGGCCATACCGGTCGACCATGACCGTATCCATGGCTCAGCTCTCGCTCAGCAGAACCGATCACAAATCCCTGATCAGGCGGCACCTCGAGAGTTGGCCGGGAGCACGCCGCCTGAGGGTTATGGCATGAGACAGCCTGGCACAGCAGACAACAATGCCTCTTCACCGGTAGGTGGAAGACCACCTTACGGCATGGACCCTCGCATGAGAAATTCCCCTGGGCCTAGCCAAACGCCAGGGTCGCTAGGTGAGAATCCTTACGCCTATCCCCCACGGGGATCGCCAACCCCCCGCAACGACCAGGGATACGGCCGTGGGCCTCCGTCATCTCTCGACAACGTGAACGGAAGCTACTTGCCGGCCTCTCCCCGCCAGTTCTCGCCAGGTCCCGAACGCCAATACTCACCCGCCCCCGATCGTCAGCGGACCCCCGGACCACGCCCTCTTACAAACACTGTCCAACCACCCAGCAACACCTTTAACCAGTCGCCGCCTCGCTCCCCATTTAGAAACAATAGCGGATTCGACTTTGAATCAGGATACTCACGACCACAAGAGGATCGACATCACTCCCCCCCGGCTCAGTCACCCACGACAGCGGCATACCCAGGGCAAAGGACGTACCAGCCCCAATAATCCAACTGTATGATCTTATGCAAATGAAGTGAATATTCAATTGGGGCGGCGTTTTTCTGTTCAAGGGACTTGCTTTCCAAGGCGTTTCTCGAAATGGGTAACATTTCGGTCCAAAGCCACTTTTAGTCTCCAAAAGTTGGGCTTTTTTTCCCTCCTTTTTTTTCAAACTTTCCGTATTTTAGGCACAACGCCTTTCTTCCTTTCATCATGTATCATAGATGTCATAGATGCGACACCGGGGATTAGTCAGCGAGATCTTTTGGAGACCATTCAAGCTGTTTTGTATATTCAAGGGCATAGGGCCTTTTTACGATGTAGTATTTTGATTTCCTTTCAGTTGAATACAGCATCAATATGGTGTCTTGGCTGAATAATGATGGAAGGTGATTGTAGACCCTTGCGAGGCCGGAATGACGTGCAACAAGTTTATACAGACTGATGGGCACACTGAAGAAAATAATAGCCAGGAAAGCTGAAAATATCGTAGATTGACACAACTTCCGGAATGGACTACAGTACAGGATCCCCAAAGCCAACGCCAGCATTCCAGGAACGCGCTATATATAGTGTATTTGTATAATTGCTCGCTGAAATCAACAAAGTACATCGCAATGTCCAGATCCCCCAATCTACAACAAAAGGGAAAGAAATCAACAGAAGCACACAATTTATTCCTTGGGATACAACTCCGTGGATACCTTGGCCCGATCCAACCTTCCCCGGCTAGAACTACTTCCTATAACGGTGGGCGCGTCCCCATCCACATCGGGGTCATATTCCTCCTGTACATTGCTCTCAAGGCCGTTCTTGGACCGGAGCGGGCGGCTGCGGCTATCAAAGTCGCTGTCGTTGTCGTCTGCATCGCTACCTTCGGCTTGGCTGCGTAACCGAGTGCCCCGGTATCTTGGGATGTCGTGGTCTGGCTCGTCGGAAGGGAGGCGTTCGTGCTCTGGTTCCTTCATCTTGATGAACGAGTCGATGATGTAGTATTGCAGAGCATTCATGATGAGCGGGAAGATCATCATGACGAATGCTATTTGGAGTCTTTCGTTGCCTTCGGTCCAGGAGAGGGCCCAGTCGCCGACTTTGGAGATCCAGGGCATGACAATGAAGATGATGAGGACGCAGATCTTCATGCCGAAGAGGCCGCAGAAGTAGATGACGGACTGCTTGAGCCACCACCACGAGCTGGGGGGGTTGCCGTAGTTTCCCGATTGGATGGACTCGAAAGGTTTGCCGAGCGGTGTCAAGGCCACGAGGCCGGTGATGATTTTCAGGAGAATAATAAGAATAGGGATACCGAGTGTTGTCTGGAATTCATACGTTAGCGTTTGTGATTTGCATTTTTGAGGGCAGTCGCGGTTTACTCACGTCAATACCTAGGTTGAGGAGATAGAATGAGCAAGGGTTGGGTACGTAGGGGTCGTCGCCCCGTGCCTGCACTGCGCCCGGTTCTAGCTTTATCGAAAACCGGCCGCTTGTAAGCATAGACATGAAGATGTTGGCAATATGCACCAGGACAGAGCCAAACACTTGCTTGGACACGTCGAAGAACCAAATCTTAAGTGGTCGTTGCGGACGCTCTCTGTACCGCTTATACACCAGCGACAGCAAAGCCAAGGCTCCCAATGCCGCTTGAACTATCAGGGCAAAGGAGCCGAGGAGCTGGCATTCACCTTCTGGGCTATCGTGTGGTGAGTCGGGTGCAGACGTGGGTGTGGCCGTAGTACTTGAAGCTGTCATGGCGGCAACAGTTGAAGAAACAGCCGAGAAGATGGTCATGACAGGTTCAATATCAGCGGTGTGAGTAGGCGGGTCGATGCCTATGCTGGCAGGATTTCTAGCATATTGTGCAACGCGAAAGTCCATCGGAGCGGCTCAGGAGTAAAATATCGAAAGAAAGTCGGGAAATGGGAAGCGAGAAATGGAAATCGATGGTGGCGGGCAGCCAGCAGTGGTACCGCGAACGGACGAAGAGCCAGGTGTCCCTGCCGGCTGAATGTAAGCGAGATGAGGGTTGAAGAGAATCGTATTCAGGTGTTGCCGCGTCGATGAAGCGTAGAGAATGATGGCTGGATCGAATGCTGTCAAGATGCCACGGGGGTCAAAGATGAAACAGCGTCTCAGCACACAGGGTGCTGGGAGACAAAGAAGGGCGGGGCGCCTGTTGAGAAGCAGCAGAAGCACAACCGCCGCGAAGAATGGTAAGGGCAAAAACAAAATGAAGTGGTAACGGACGGAGAACGGTTGGTAACCTGACCAGGTGGTGCAGTACGACGAGAAGACTCGTGGTCCCGAGGGTGGTGAGAGTCTTGGACGTCACCAGGTGACTACTCCGTAATGCACACAAGACAGACTTTGGTAGTTGAATACATGTCTCAGTAGGTGCAGTCGGTACTGGACAGAGTAGCGTACAAACACAAGCCACCAGGCTCGGGCCACGGGGTAAATTTAAGTTGGAGGCTGTCTGCATTACTCGGGCACCTGCTCAGCCCATCAGCGTTAATGGCTAGGGGCAAAATGCGCGGGTCCGAGCGTCACTGACCTGCCCAGTCGCCCAGTGCTATCCGAGTTATCAGTCATCAACTCAGTCCTGTTACCATCTGCCTTCTAAACCGCTTCAAAGTTCACCAACTTCATCTGTTATCCATCAGGCAGTCGAATCCAATCCATAGCAAATGAAGCTAGAAATCTAGCCCAGGGGCTTGTCCTCTGATAAATCCGAGAACATCATTTCGCACATGAGGCCGCGTTCATCAGCCCTGTGTTGGACCTGTAGGTATTGTACGCCGCATTTTACCCATATCAGCATAAACCAAAGAGAAAGTGATAGTTTATGACTTTACATAGTTTGTAATCTACATTAAAGATCTTTTTTCTTCCATAACATGTCTGCATTCCTCCCCTATCCCTTCCCCATGCGAGCTAGCACCGCCACTCCCGCTGGCCCAAGCCACACCTAGCTGAGCCTCACGTGCAAGGCTGCCCGTCCGATACGACCTTTCCAAGTCCGCTTAAAAAAGTGCAGAGCTCTAATGTCCAAAAACTCGCGATAGTCAAGGGGACCAGGTCAACCGCCTCGAAACGCCCCATACCACGGATCCCCTTTGCGCGCGCGCACCCTCACCTCTCGCCATTGGCCGTTCGAGCTGCCACCACACACAATGTTTCGATCACGGCTGTTACCGCGCGCAGGGAAAAGCCTAGGCCTCGGCCTTCGCACCACCGTCAATGCCAGAAGAAGCCTGCATCAAGTCCCAACGCTGCCTCACGACTACTCCCAGGGCGTCCCTAACCTCATGAGCCCCGGGGGCTTCGCGATCGCATGGTCAGACTACATGACTCTGATGGTAGAGAAGCTCAATGCCTTGACGGCCGGTATGTGCTTGCTCCCGCTCCCGCCAAATGACCGGCCCAAACTTGACCGCCACATCCACGCTCACTAACGTCGCCCTCTTGCCAGGCACCGAACTCGAAGACAAGGACACCAAGACCATCAGCCTCCTGACGGCCCGCGAGCCCAACCAAGCCCCCATCTTCAACTACGCCTCCATGGCGCACAACAACCACTTCTTCTTCCAGGGCATATCGCCCACAGGCACCCCCATGCCCGACTCGCTCCGCGCCGAGCTCGAGGCGTGCTTCTCCTCCATCGAGACGCTGCGCCGCGAGTTCGTCATCACCGCCTCGGCCATGTTCGGCCCCGGCTTCGTCTGGCTCGTCAAGGCCGGCATCAACGACTACCGCCTGCTGCCGACCTACCTCGCCGGCTCGCCCTACCCCGGCGCCCACTGGCGCGCCCAGCCCACCGACATGAACACCGTGGGCGGCGACGGCTCCGCCCGCTCCTACTTCAAGAACCAGGTCTACGGCAGCAGGAAGCGGTCCGGCGACCTGCCCCCCGGCGGCATCGAGCTCGAGCCCCTGCTGTGCCTAAACACCTGGGAGCACGCGTGGCTGCTGGACTGGGGCGTCGGCGCCGGCGGCAACGGCGGCAAGACCGCCTATGCCGAGGCCTGGTGGAACCTGATTGACTGGGAAAAGGTTGCCCACAAGGCCCGGTCTACTCGGCCGGCATTCAAGGGCGCCGCGTAGTGAACAAGTGAGAAAAAGTACAGAGATGAAGCTTCAGTGGGGATGAAGAGAGGGAGGACAAAAGAAGAGAAAGAACCAAAAAAAATATAAGGCTTGGAGCATAAACCCCAAAGAAAGGTCATACGCCGTACTGGCAGCAGCATAGGGGGGGGGCGTGCAAAATACTGTAAGATTAAGTGTACTTGTCTGCATATAACCTGGCGGAACTCAATGCACGGCGATTGGGAGAAATATTGGACAGAAATGAATACCTGTAAATTTTCTATTTGGACGTAACTACCCTGAAGCTGTGTGCAAGGCAGCTTTGTTCACGCCCGTCCTTGGCATTTTGTGAACGCTTTTTATTCCAGAATACACCGGCCTTGGGCAAGAGGACCAAGTCACAGGTCGGAACTAGTGCATGGCAGGACCGGCATTGATTCTCGTTTAAAACTCATGCAACTCAATGCGTGAACAACAATATCCGATAGCAACAGCCCATATGCCCCTTCGTTGACCACCGCTACGATTGTATAGTGCCAAGATTTCACAGTTACTGACACACTGGGAAATACGCTTGGACGCAAGTTTATATAAAAGCTTTTTCGTCAAAAATACCAACTATTTCCGCTAAAAACCACAGTCAAAAGGACTGACGCGAACTAAAATCCAAATGGTATCCTGCTCATCCAATTCGTGAAAAAAGGAGAGTTATGTGTACGCAAAAAGAAATGTAAAGATGTGAAACGGCGTGACGCATACATCGACAAACCTGATAACAAAAGATCCCTAGAGAAGAGTTCAGGCCGTTCTCATGCTTTCAAAAATAGTCAACTTCGACAATGGAAGTTACAAAAAGGGAAAAACGTGCGCGGTAGTGTAAAGGAGTGGTTGGGGGTATTTGATTCGTAACGTCATTCATAACTATGCAGCCTTTGCGCCACATGATTTGATCAAAGATTAAACGGGTGCAGGAATGATGAACTGAGATCAGCAGATGAAATGAACTTGGTGAACCTAGATCATGTTTCCGTTGACGCTAATCTCGAAACCCTCACCTTTTTGCTTCATAGCTTTTGCTAGCATCAGCTCACGCATCCAATCGATGCGATCATCACGGCTCTTGACAGCGAAATGGTGCGTTTTTCCTGTTCCATTTACGCCCTCGGACGGGGTGGAATTGCCGTTTACACCGCTCATGGAACTGTCTCGCTTGCGCAGACGAGTTCCAGCACTCTTGTCTTGGGGAATAAGCTGAAAGCTGAAAGCCCCTACTGGGTCACTCTTCTCACGGTTGTGAGAAATACGAACTGCTTTGAAGGCGGCATTGAGCTTGGACGTAGATGCAAGACTAGAGCAGGCAATCGCATAGTCGTCAATGTCGATGTATTCAAGAGTTCGGTCCAACTCTTGCCCATCCTTGTGCATGTTGAGTCTACTTCCCTTCAGGGTAAAGTATCCATCTTGCCACTCATTGCGGAGCAGTCGTGTCTTCCGCTTCTTCATCGGCCCCTGATGTGTAATGCCACTGGCCATTGCTAATGCGTCATGGCCACCGCCAGGATGGAGGGTTGACGCAGGAGGGATGGCGTTCTCAAAGCTGCTACGCTCAGCTGGAGACCAGGGGTAATTGAAGCGAGGGGGAGCTCGAAGTGGCTGTTTCTGTAGCTGCTGCTGCACGCGGTAGATAGGTGAGGTGCTCTTTGGGGATGGTGTTTTAGATCTCTGGAGTACCACGCCATTCTCATCCACGGAGGGTAGAATTGGGAAGGAGGGACGCCGGTTGGATGCTCTTGATTGGGATCGAGCAGCGTGAGGCACTCGATAGTTCATATCCGGAGGTACGGACTGTGAAGTGTCGCGAGCTACTGGTCCAGCGGGTACTGCCGTGATGGGGACGTCCAACTCGGAGAATGGGGTCCCAAACCTGAAAGGGTTTCGGGGAGTTTCCAAATCTGGGGACAAGGGATCAGCTTTATTCATGCGATACGGGACGAACTCTGGTGGCTGTATCGCTTGTCGTTGCACTTGCTGCACCGGCTGGCCTGCAGCTAGCTCTTGTCGCTGAGGCTCGGTGGGCTGAGGGACTGTAGATGTCCTCAAAGGAGTACCTTGAAGTGGTTTTCCAGGGATGGAGAGCTTTGGTAGTTGACGCAAGCCTTGGTGAGGCATCTTGGCCGACGGAAGAATCTCAAACGGTGGTGTCGGTGGCACCTGGTCCGAGCTATTCTTTTGTTGAAACTTCAAGAACTGGCGGACATTATCCTGGGGGTCTCGAGCCTGAATGCCTCGCAATGTGGCTTCCTGAAGATATTGCAAAGGAGGCAAGCCACCAGGACCCATGACATCAGAGGAAGCAACAACAGAAGGAACTGCGTCTGATACGGGCCGAAAAGTTTCATGAGGGTCAATGGCCCTGGCCGTTTCAGGATTGCCTGCATCTCCGAAGATCATCACACTCCTTCCAGCGTAGACATCAACAGTTGGGTTGGCTTTCTTCAAGTCGTTGAGAAGTTTTTGGTTTTTCCTCCATTTGTGACAATTTTCTCCTTTTGAACAATTATGAGGTTTTGGGATGACTTGTTCGATACCGATGATAGAGACTGATTCCATTGGATGGACGATGTCCTCCTCGGCGGAGAGCTTGCGACGGGCCCGACGTTTGTTGCTCTGGCTTCTGTTCACTCCAGTCTGGGCCTTGTTTCTAGTCTCTCTGCAAGCTTCTCTGCTGGGCGCGTCCTCGATTGGTGTGGCTGGTCGGGGGGAAGAGGGTCTACTATCTCTAAGTGTCTGGATCTGATGCCATACTTTGGTGCGAATCCCGAAAGATTGAATATCAAGTTCTCGCAAGTCCTCGAATTTCAACGTTATCAAGATGGCGCCATTGATGTCATTCTCAATGAACCGATCGGCCACGGACAGCTCAATGCCAGCATTGAGCATCGACTGTGCGACCATCTCCGGTGTCCACGACGCAAGGGGAAGAGAATCAAGCTCTACAGATGTGTATTGGAAAGGACCGCTCCTTCGCGGCATCGGAGGTCTATCCAGAAGATCGCCGATGCCTCTCTGAGCCTTCGGGGTGACAGGCGAGAGCGTTAAAATGAAGTCATCGTCCACCAGGGGCGAGTCTGTTGAGCTTCGAAATAGATGAGGGCCGCTTGGTCCTTCCACTGGCTTGAATATGTGCTCAGGGTATGCCTCCCGTCCCCTGCTCGACCGTGGAGTCGGTGCTTCATCATATGATGACACAGTTGTAAAACTCGGCTGGCCAGACTATCATGAAGAGGCGCATCAGAAAGGAGGTTTCTGTCAAGAAGAATGTGCAAACTGATGTATGCGCTTACCGATTGCAGACTGACGCGCGGGGAGTTGTCTTCGGCTTCACTCATGATTTCCTCGTCCCAGTCTGTGTCAACGAACTCGGTAGCTACAGATGCAGGCCGTTGCATCTGCAACTCATTTCCTAAGCGGAAGAATGCATCCCTGGTAAATTTTTGGCGCATTTCTTGGTACGCCTGGCTGTCGCCAGGACGATAGTAGGCGTATTCGTACTCCTGTGGAAAAATTGTGTTAATGGCGGTTGTGTAAGCAGAAGATTTCGGGTCAAGTCAGGAAGACAAGAAACAAACCATTTTGGATACGCCGGTCTGAAGCCGCGTGCGTGGAAACAGACGAACGATGTTGGCCTTGTTCTAATTCCTTCTGTGTTGTAGAAATTGCGCTGATAGAAGTCTATAGCGGTGTTCACGGAGATTGGACCAGCCTGGACGTTATACGGAATGGATGGAGAGGCTGGGCCGTTGCCGGCTGTGAGCGTTTTCTACCTTGATGCCCACAAGGGTCTCACAAGATGTCCAGAGTGCCGTGAGACATGGGAATGTAAAACATCACAAAAGGAAAACAACGGCAAGCTCGCAGCGACAGCTGGACAAGACAAAAATGGCGAAACTCGAGAGAAAGAGGACCTCGGTGGCGGGTGGTTAGTGATCGTTATTATGTAGTAGGGGGTGGTTGCAACGCCCAGCGGTGTTAAGCTAGGCCTTGGGTTGTGAACTTTGTGAGCCATCAAATGTGACGAGCAGCAACAGCACCTTGTCGGGCCACCACCACGACGCCTGTCGAAACGGTTGCGGGCGGGGGGAGGACAGGACAGCCACCATGGTCCTTGGTCTGCAAGTCAAGGCGCCCAGGGACTTCTCAACAAGAGTCCGACGATGCATAACGCGGCTTCCGTCACAAGCCCATCACAGCGCAGACCGCAGAGACAGTGGCCATGGACTCGGCACAATGCGTCTTGCAAGGCCGCTGGCGAGGGCTAGCTCTCTTCAAACCCTGGCTAGATAAGATCTGTCGCTTGGCCATAGTATCAGACACGGCGACCTGGGCGCGAAGACGACGAGAACAATTGGACGGTTTACATGCACGCTGCCAGAGGCGTTGATGCATTGTGTCGGAGGGACTTTGTGATAGGCTGATGGCGGAGGGGTGGTGGCCCTCGTCCAGAAGTGACAGGGGGCACGAGGAGAGACAGACATGGTTGTTGAGAGCGTTGTAACTTGTCGAGTTGTCATCGAGGGTTGTTGATGGTCCGTCGTTGATGGTCGAAACAGCCCTGCCATGAGCTAGGACGAGTTGGTCTGGTTGGGATGCCAGGCTCCAACTGTTGGCGTGCGCGAATGGCGAATCGCATAATGTCCGGCTGCCGAGCCTATGCCAAATATAGCCAGTCTGGTGTCTCTCATGTCTAAGCGCCATCATGTCTGGCCTGCGCAGGATGCGCTTGGCACTCGCTGTAAGAGGGCAAATGGGAGCACTGGCTTCAATGTTCGGCGTGGGGTGTCCAGTCTGGACTCTGGAGGGCTGCAGAGGTCAACTGGTGCTCCTTCCACCAGCACTGACTTTCCATGCTGTCTGGTCGCGCCATTCCCACAGCGACCAGCTGCCTTGGGTGTCGCCTTCCATCTTATCTCGTCCAAGTTCGTTTCTGCACGTGGGTCCCACTGGTCTGTTGTACCTTCATGGCCCGGCCTTCACCTTCATGTCGACTCTCTCGCGCACATGTTGTCTCTGATTGCCACTCAACACTGTACCACCGGTCTTGCTATCCTTGCCGGCATCAATGCAAGTGCAGGGTTGCAGGGGTTCGCAAGCACATGTCCTGCAGTCCGCTGCTCTTTGTTAGACCTTCATCGCCTGATAGTTTTTGTCCCACCAGTCTCGGCTATGGTGGTTTTGTTTTCTGCGCCATACGACCACTGACGACTTGCAAAATTCTGGCCCGCTGGCCGCGTTCGTCGTCTCGTTTCCCGATTCCCCGGCTGCAGCAGGCTCACGAGTTGTTAGTAAACATAGCATCCCCGTGTTCCCATGACAGGAGATACACCGTGGTGAATCAGCCCTATATTCCGTATACATAAAGCTCTGAGACGCTGGGTGGCAACTACCGTGTTTTTTCCCTTCTGCAATCTTATTTTTCGTCTTGAATACTGCGACCGCGACCGCGACTACAACATCATCAATATTTCCATCGCCTTGGTTGTCTATCAAAGTGTCACCAACTCAAGTGGGGAGGGTTTTGGCATTAAAACCGATGCACTATTTGCCATATCCACTACCCGTGACTCACGGCATTGGCTCACCGACAAAAGAGCACTTGCCATTCTGAGTACTCGTATGGAAGGATAGCCACGGTGTGATGTGATGTGTTCTATATTCACGTCTGGGGTCTCGGTCATCAATAACAGTTGCTGACTTGACCAGAGCAAAAAAAAAAGATCTCTCAAAGTGCTACTTCTGTCGGCCAGCCATGGTCAGCATTCCCAGAAACTCTTCGTTGGTTAGTGGTATTGCTATGGCTTGGGGTTGTTGAAAGGCTACGGAGTACGTTTTCGTCGCCATCCTATCAACCATCGGCTGTTCCCGCAGCAATAATGTTCTGCAGCTTCGCACTTGTTTCCGCTCTTGACCAGTACGGACAACACGGTAGAAGACACCAGCCCCCGAATTTGGGGGCTCTACTTGCTTTTTTTCGGGACGACCATGTGTTGGTCGAACGGGAAGCATCGTGGATACTACCGGTACCCCTCATTACTTGGCCAATTGTTTAACAGGAGACGAGATCCCCCAGTCGGTATGTTTCCAACTGCAAAAAACCTGGTCCGTCGACAAAAGAACTTGGAGGCCATGCCCTTGTTAACAGTTTACTCAATGGCGTGATAGTTTAATCGCTGCGGAATCTGAGACGCGGAGATTGTAACGAGCAGGAAGATGTGGAGTTTTCGGGATGCCACCGCCTCTTTGGATTCTCGACCAGCTAAGACGCAAGTCTCGGCCGATGGCATCCTGCCACGAGACCTTTTGTGACAACAAATGGTCAGGTGCACGACGATCAAGGAATTGCTGCTGTGCATCGTGTCTGTCTTTGGTCAGTATGCTGGCAAGAAGGCGGTCAATGTCAGCAGTACCATGAACAAAAGTTGACAGGCGAATAAGAAGGAAACCGGGCTCGCAAGCGACACCTGCCACGCTACGATGGCAAGTTGGACACGGGTGAGAAAGCCAGCTTCTCAGCCACATATTTTGCTATGGCTCTAGCAGCACGTTCGGGTTGCCGATATGCTCGTAAGGTGCCGGGCCGCACACTCCGTCGAGAGCCTGAATCGATTTGCGAAAATTTCGACGAAGCCGTAATGACAGGGATGCCATGTAAAACCCACTGGCAGGTCTTCTTTCTTTTACTTCCGTGGACGGACATCCCCCCGCTGGTATTCGTGGAAATACGATTTTCAGCAAAGGGGTTTGAAGACCATGAGATTTGGGGAAGCAATATACCCTAGCATATTGCACAAGTTGCCAAGAGCGGGCTAACGGGGGGAAGGGGTGTGCAGACGATCAATGTGAGTTGCCTGGACCCTGCTTTGATGCACAGTGTGCGATGGCGCAACACTACTGATCCTGGCTGGTTGGAGTAAGATAGTGGCAGAAGACGCTGCACAGAAGATGTCTCATCCCCGGACTACTGCTGATGAGCCGGGTGATCAGACCAATTAGTGGAACTAAAGCGGAAATCCCAGCGCAGGTCGCGGCTTCTGGCTTCGGCCGTTATGAAAACACCGGCCATTCCGTATGGTATACTCCGTAACTGACTTGTGATGAGTGCGGAACATTGAAGCTCCTGTGGAACCTGGAAACTGTAACAGGGACAAGTATATCATGGTTCTCGAAAACAACAATCCCCTGTCGATTCTGACAACTCTTCAAAGCAAAGTTCAATTGGACAGACTTTGTATGGATATGGATGGATGGCAAATGAATGCGGGGTCGAAGTTATCACGTCCAACTGCATAACTGGGACGTGTCAATGACAACACAGTTCTCTGGGCTCCTTACTGCGGTTCGCCAACTAGTATTATTAGTCTTGGTTCTTCAAAGTCGAAAATTGAAGGGTAGCTCAGTTGCTTCAGGCTAATGCCGCTATCCGCGTCCGAGCCCTGCCCCTCTGTTGATGACATGCAGAGCTCATGGCGTTGGGGCAGAGTTTCGGCCGACGCTATCTCGAATCAATACGCCGTCAAAGACTGTGCGATGTTATAATACCACTGGCCTAAGACACGAATGGAATAGAAAGACAGAAATGAAATCGGCACCGTTTCTACAGGGCAACACAGGCTTGGGACTCTAAGACAAGAGCCGGCTTTAGCAGCGGCGGAGACTGAACTAGTAGTGCAGTATCACAAACATGGCGCATCGTTACCATCGCCTTCCCTTTCCCACATCGTGGTTGCGGCAGCTTATGTATGTACACCTAAGCCAGGTCCAATCCGGCTGAGCAAAAAGCCAGGTCACTCACAATGGATTAATGCTTGACCGACGGCTGATCTGCATTTTGCGCCAACAGAGGGACCCATGGCTGTTGCAACGCCGGGGCCTGCATCCTACCATCTCGTGGCTTGAAGACGAAATAAAATCATGATATTTTTTGGTGGCTGGGATTAAATGTGTCGGATGCTTTAAAAAAAAGGAAGGAGAGGGGGCGGACACAGAACTCTCCTGAGCCCCTTGATTTATGGTAGGAATTTGGAGCGGTTGAGTGTTTGCATGATGCGTTTGTGGTGACACTGTACCGGGGCCTTGATAGTCTGGTTGTATTTGACATGGAGTGTTTTTTTTTTCATCTTGCATTGCTCAACTACTACCGGGTACTCTGCACTTATAAAGGTCGTTGGTTCATGGCTAAGCTTGCACAACCGGCTCGATTTCCCGACGCTCCACCATAGCAAAGCTTTACTTCGTCATGGACTCATGAGTGGAGCTGTGGGCGCTGCACGATGGGCTTTGCTTAACCGTTCCTAAGGCTGGCTTTGCATGAACCTCAACATGTACGACAGTTGTTGTGGCGGTGTGTCTCGACGCCGACGGCAAATGGGTCCACGGCCGACTGCATGGCATCACGAACCGTGAGGGTCTTGGACCGGGGAACATGTAATTTCAGAACAAGACGAGGCAAAAGAGTTGAAAAGTGATAGTCACGAGCATTGTGCCCTGCTCGGCCTAGGGAGTGCTTGCAATATTAATTATGTGAGCAGTGGCACTTGACGAGTACGGCATCCGCCCATTGCCAACTCCACCATGCGACTGACCGACATTGATTGGGCGAAGGAGGATTTGATAATTCGTGGAATGGTCCCAGCTTTCCACAAGCAAACATTGCGCAACACGTCTAACCGTCAAGACATGATGAAAAAGACAAACCTGACGGATCGCGAAAAAAGTTGAACTTGATGCAAGTACTAATAATGCCTCCACGAAGGCGGTATATTGGGAGCATTGACCATTTATCTCGCTTACCTTCACCTTCAGGTGCCTTCCCCAGCTTTCGAAATGCACCATCACCGGTGACCGGCCCCATTTCAGGTTATAGTTTTCCCAGCGACCCAAATACCAAGTTGTGTATGTACATATGTACATACAACAGGACATGTGGTTAATCTGGGCTAAATTAAAAATAGATTCAGAATTGTTAGCGTCGTGGTCGAGATAACGTAGTGCCGCCAACATTGCGAACATGGCGTAAGCGCCGGCCGCGAGACAAATGACGGCGACGGCGACAAGGATCCAAAATTAGCCCAAATACTACGGAGTACTACCACGTTAAAAGAGGGGTCAATTGGAGCAGAATATCCGAGTCAACATGGGATGCAGGTTGTGCACGGAAGCACTCAAGAGGATTCCAGGTCGGCTGTTTTGGCAGCTGTCGCGTTTCGGCAAGCGCCCAGGCGTCAAAGTCTGTTTGCCGAAGCACAAGGCTAGAAAAGAAGGGCGACAAGAACCTGTACGTAGGCAGAGCTGAAGGGCGTATTCAAGGCGCTGGAGAGGACGATGAAGAATGGCTGAAGAGGGCTGGTGTTTGGGTGATGGCCGTCTCGGGGAGGCACGTGGTCCCACCTCCTGACTTGCTGCTTCCTTCCTTCCTTCCCGCGGCGCACCTGCTGGTGGTTTTTTGTCTTTTCCTTCTCCTTCACTAGCTCTGTCGATTATCCTCACGGAACATTCTTCTTCTTCTTCTTCCCCCCCCTCTTCCCCTTCATTAGCCATTTTCCTAACCCAGACCATCATGGCCGCTATGGCCACGAGAATCGCCGGTTACTAGAAACGCACGACACGATACGGAAACAAGATTCCGAGAACCCCCATCGGGGACCTTGGATGACATTGCCGACTCCGCACGTACATACAGACATACTAGACATGTCCAACGGAGTAGATGGCACGGACGCTTGCCTGGCTTCGGCGGTCGAAGTCTGTTGACTATGACCTGGGGGTGGATCTTTAGCGCGCCATGACGCCAATGCCATTGGACACATGGGGGCTTGAATCCCCTGTCCCCATGTCTAGCGTCCTGCAGAGAATAGCCAATCTTGATGGCCAAGTGCCTCTTCGCCTAAGCCCAGACCCTTGCTGGATGGCAGCGCTATTGTCGGTTGGTCCCGCGGCCCCTGCCGCTTCTGCACGAGCCAGCTTTTCGTCACATGCAACTGGCGAATCAACGTTGAATCATGGCATCTCACCGAATGCCACCAATGCGCACTATGCCCAAGGGACAAAACTATGCCGCCACGGATGCGACTCTGTTTGGTTCGTCAGTTCCCTACAGGACGGAGAGCTGACGAGGTGAGCAATACCGTCTAGTGGTACGTTGCTGGCACGTTGCTATGTGCGGAGCATGTACATGCAGACGGGACATGTACCTGTGTGCGCTGTGTGACTGTGTCGCACAGCGTGCCGTGACTCTCCAAGTCTCTTCAATTCGGCTGTTGAACTTGTAAGTCCATGGCCGGCCGTCGAGGCCCTTGGTCAACTGCATTTATTTGTTGAGCTTCTGCATCTAGGACAGGGTACCGATAAAGGCCATGCTCCATTTTTGGCATGTCCACCAAGCTCTTCGTGTTCCGTGTTCCATCCCATGCATTGCACAGAGAGTTGACGAGACCTTCATTGAGAAGGGAGAAAGGCTTGCCTTTTCTTTTGTCATACGCACATGGCGTCTTTGCTCGACGACTGCCCGAGACATGGCTCGCCGCTCTCGGATAGCTGCTCCAAGGGAACAGACCGTGGATCGAATATCCACATCTCACACCGCCAACAATCTTCTCTGCCGTCTCTATTTTGCCCTTCATTCTTTCAAGCATGACTGTGAATGGCTCAGGTTTCACATTAATTCAATTCATGAAGTGACGGAAAGTTAGGTCTTCGGCGTGAGCGGATTCACGTGGAGTCATGATGGCAGGCATCAGGCATCAGGCCATGGGCAACCCGGGAACATGGTTTGGTGCTGAGAGATTTTGTAATATGCACTCGGTACCTTGAAGGCTCGTATATTGAGCCACAGGACTCCTGGAATGAAAAAAAATGTCGCCCACACGGCCTGGCATCAATCGTGCCGGGGGAAGGAAGAAAAAGGAGGGGGGAGGGGAGGAGTCGAGGACCATGTCGGGTGGCCCTGGTCTGGAGTCCGAGACATGACATCTTTTACTGCTCTAGCATGCGTGGCCCTGCTTGGTGTACCGTCAAGTTTGGGCAGAGATCAACCAGCATGCTACCTCGAACTTCCGAATAGGTGAAGATGCATCTATGCACTTAACCGACCGGAGTGGTACTCTAGAGATGAGAGAGAGAGCTGCGTGGGCCGACATGGAGCTTTGCAGATGTCCATTTAGATGACAGTGGACTATGACATCCGAAGCCTTGCGACTACATACATATGCACAGCTCAACCTGTCCACCAAAACAGCGGCGAAAACACGCCGCTCGTTTGGGTTGTAATGTGTTTGCGCCACGACCAACCACTAGGCACATAGCTAGCTGGTGGAAGGTCAAGCTACTTGCCATGGACTTTTCAAGTTTGGCAACACAGCTACTCGGTATATACATACATACTACTCCGTATCTCTCTCTGACTTGGTGTCATTGATTCCATTCCATTGGACCGTCCGTGCTGAAGAGGCATTGGCCATGATGGTCCTTTCGAGTACACAGGTGACAGGAGATGAAGTGAAAACGCATCACAGCTGATTCCGACTTGCATGCGATTAATGAAGCAAAGACCACGGGCAAGAGGCCTGACCTCGGGCGAATAGACCAGCCGATGACCCCTCACTCATGGTCCAGCCGGCTCCGACGTTGAACGACTATCGTTTCCAGAGCAGAAGACACTCGCACCCGTTGAGTCTTGACACGGGCCTTTGCCAGCCATCTACATCCGGTTTACGGCTGGCCGGCGGAACTAGAAGGCGCATGCATGTATGTACAGTACAGTACGGCATGTGCGGGCAAAGAAAGCAGGGTGGGTGGCATTTTGCAAGCAAGCAAGCTGCGTGACTTTCCTCTTTCGACGTGACACCCTGGTCTGCAGAGCATAAGGGCTGGCGAACATGCCAATCCTGGGCGGGCCTCGAAAATGGGCCCCCCTCATTGGTTTCTCTAAGCGCAGACTCTCTCACTTTCTTTTTTAAACCGTGGAATGACGGCCCAATTAGTGTGTGGTTCAAAAATAGAAACAAATAGAACCGGCTGTCAACTTGGCCAACTTGTCGTCCTTGGCTGTGCGAATGGCGGCCATGATATAAGCCTTTGGCCGTCCTTCAACTGCCCATTAATTTGCCCTTTTTTTCTTTCTTTCCTGGTGTAGACGACGAGAAGTTCCAAGTGTTGCCAAAAAGGCCTTTTCTTTCATTTAACCCTCTTTTCTCCTTTGCCCCTGGTTGGGTCCTCTCTGCCCTCACTCAATACATACATAATAAGACGAGACTCTAATACTGTCATCTTCTCCTGCCCTCAAGCGCCATCTCCAGTCAAGAGCAAGCCGGACTTGCTCGACACCAGTCATTCATTGCACGGACAAGGAGAATCACTTGGTCCCAAAAACAGAAAAACACGGCAAAGCCTGTGTGCACACAGTTGTCTGATACGACAAGTCGACCGCAACGTCTTGACCACTCAGGAACTGATAACAGCCTCCAGCAACGCGACACATAATTAGCTAATTTCGAGACCAGTCTTGGTCAGCCACCCAGGACCAGGGAAATCAGGCGGAAAGCTCGCTCCACGGTCGACTATCGGATCGACGCCGGGGACCTGTTGACCTGGAGGGAAAAACCAACCCTGGACTACGAACGGAACGGACTGGTTGTCCATCCAGCCTCTGGATTCGCAGTTAGAGCCACGGTGCAGTAATCCAGCCCGCACTGTGCCAAAGCACCCCTCCCGCAGGGTAGCTGTCTCCGCTCTCACTCACGGCACCCCCCTCTGAACACACGCCCCTTATCAATTGATCCCTGCAAGCTTCTCTTGCTGCTCTTTGGTTGCCCTGTTCGGTAGCTCTCACACACAGCATCGAGCACGTCCAGTACCATACAAATGCCTTCCTCGCCCCCCGACTATCGCAACGGCTCCAAGGGAGCATCCGACGCAGTTGCAAAAATGACAGTTGCGCAGAGTACAAAGGTAAAACCGGCTTCAAAAGCGAACAATGGAAACACAAAATCAAAGTCAAAGACGCAGATGCACCGCAGGTCAAGAACAGGTAAATGCCGAGTCCGACTTACACGCACCTTCCTCACTTTACCCACTTCTTCACTTACACGAGACCAACAACAAAAGAGGGAGTCGCAACGGCCGCTTCTTGCCCTTTCTTTGGTTGTCTGGCCCTTTTCTCCATCTTTGTTTTGCCAGTGAATTTTCTACACACCTCGCAACCTCACTTCGTGCTCAATTGAACGCTTTGAAGCTAACAGTCTTTTCTTCTTTTCTTCCCCGACAGGCTGCTATACCTGCAGATTAAGACGAAAGAAGTGTGATGAAGGCACACCGATGTGCACTGCCTGCAAACACCTTGGGCTACTATGCGAATACAAGCGACCCATCTGGTGGAGCAACAATGATGCTCGAAGACAGCAAAAGGATGACATCAAAGGCATCATCAAGCGCAAGAAGCTGGCAGAAAAGACTTCCAGCTCAGTTCACACCTCTGTCAGCCCGCCTCCGGGCTTGTCGCATTCGGTGCCTACATCGGCCACATTCTCGGACCCCATGGATCGCACAAGGTCTGCTTCCATCGACTCCCATTACTCTGATGGCTTCAACTTTAACAGCCCGCCCAATGGAACCGAGTTTACCGCGTACAACGCCCAACTACACCCCGACTACGTCTTCAATGGCTACTCTCCATATGAAGTTGATGTCAAGACGGAGCGACAAATGTTTGTCAATGATGTTCCCACGCTCAGGGAGTCCCATGTGGCCACGTTCAGCACTTACCAGACTCCCCCTCCTCCTGGAACCATTCTACCGTCTGGCCAATTCGAGAACGGATGGACCGAGCACATTCGACAAGAGCGACGGGAGTCGATGGCCGAGGAGGCACTCAATGTCAACTTCTTTGACTTTGCGCACGGCTCACAAAACGGATCAAAGCAATTCAGAATTGAGCTGGAGGAAAGCGATCAGCTTCTACTGGACCACTTCATCCAATATGTTTTGCCCATCATCTTCCCTATCCTGGAGTCAAACCAGCACGGGTCGGTCGGCTCCGACTTGATTCTTCCTGCCCTGCAGTCCAACGGTGTCTTTCTTAACTGCTGCCTTAGTATTGCCGCCCAGCACCTCAAGACCCACGCCAACCTGCCTGCCGAGGACATTGATGAGGATATCATGAAGCACCGTTATGCCACCATCTTTTCGCTTTGCGAGTCGCTGAAGCGTGACGAGAACCACCAGCAGATCCTAGAAGCTACTCTGGGCCTCATCTTTTTCCAGTGCATCGTTGGCCGCTTTGATGATGGCCTTTTGGATATCGCCTGGCACCAGCACTTCCAGGCTGCCATCAGCCTTGTCCAGAAGCTCGACCTTCCCCGGCTCGTGTCCGACCCTGCTGGCCAGGTTGGACCGACTCCCTTCAACATGACATTGACGGCCTGGATTGACATTCTCGGCGCCACCATGCAGGGGACCTCGCCTACCTTTGCTCACACATACCGGGAAAAGCACCTGTCTCCTGTCAACTCCCAGCTCGGGCTCCGCGAGCTCATGGGCTGCGAGGACCGGGTCATGTACCTCATCTCTGAGATTGCCTGCCTCGACTCCCTCAAAAAGGACGGCATGGACGACTACACTCTCTGCCAACACGTCTCCGCTTTGGGAGAGCAGCTCACTCTCACCGAAGTCGGCGATACCGGCCCCAAGATGCCCTTTAATGCCAGTGGCATCTTGTCACCCAAGCAGCTCTGCAAGAATATTACCTCGGCTTTCCGAATTGCTGCTCGAATCTATCTCTGCAGCTTAATTCCTGGCTTCAGCCCAAGCCAACCTTCTCCTCGAGCTTTAATTGAGAAATTGACGACCACACTTCAATTCATCCCCTCTGGACCACAGGGATACGATCGCAGCCTTGTCTGGGTCTACCTCATTGCTGGGTCCGTAAGCTTGCCTGGAAGCAACTTCCGATCTTTCTTCGAAGAGCGCGTCGCTCTGCTTGGTCATGACGCCATGTGCGGCGCTTTCGGCCGTATGGTGACGGTCGTCAGAGAAGTATGGAGACGAACTGAGAGCTTGACCCAGGTTGCGACTCCTGGATCATGCTCGTCTGAGATTATGCAGCCGTACGTCAACTGGCGTGACATCATGCAAGAAAAGGGCTGGGACTTCTTGTTGATTTAAAAATGCCTTGTCTAGATGTCCGCAGCTGCATGGCATGGCATGAATCCAGCCTCCTTTCAAAGTAGCCGGTCTTCTTGGAAAAGGGTTGTCAAAACGCTTTGTGTTCAGACAAGACTGGAAGCAGAATTTCACTTCTGTCGACTAGCCTTTTGTCTTCTTCTCCTTTCCTTTTTGTTGCGCCTGCCTTTGAAGTCTGTGTGGACCAAAAGGCAGGATACCTTTGACTGGAACTTGTTTCTTCACTTGCATGTCTGCTGGCTACTGCATCGATTGCCTCAGACACCTTTGTTGTCTTGCCCAATCATGACTATTTTTTCTGTTCATTTTCTGTTCATCGTTCTTGGCTTCGCAGCCACCTTGATTTTTACAATATACCCTACTGGCATGGGACTTCACATAGAGGACGCCGCGAGGCTTACCGGGGTCACACCATTTTTTTTTTACAGAGAGAAGCAACAGAGAAGCCTTCTTCAACATTTTCAACACTTGGAACAACTCATGGATGACGGGGTTAGGGGGAGAGACGGGACTTGATGAATTGACGATTGGTTATGATCTGGGATCTGGAGGCACGCATGATGTTTTTTTTTTTCATTTCCCTTTGCAGTTTTTTTTCCAGCCGTTGTTGGGTTTTGAGGACATTTACATTCTTGGTTCCAGAGGGAAACAATTCTGGCAGGCATCACTCGTTAGTCCCCCGCGTACAGGGCTGGCTTGGAATTTGGGGGTCATCATTGGGACAGGGTAAGGCAGCATATGCAGCCCGTTGAGGGCTGCTGAAAGAGGAGGAAGACAATACCATCCCGTACATAGCAAATGAATACAAATACCCATACCAATAACCAACAAGTTCGTGTCTTTTTGAAACAGTGAATCGGAGATGGCCTTTGCACAGACGGAACCGGCAATCAACTTGGTCTGACCGACGTAGCCCATCGACCGTTACATGAGCATCCTCACTGTCCATCACTGCCATGTGGTGTGTTCCTGGTTTCCATTGACGGGTTAAAAAGCCCAAGCGGAAAGTCTATTTAGTGGGTGGCGATGCGCGTGGCTTCACGTTGTACAGGGAAGAGGATAAGGGCTATCTTTAGATTTCTCCGAATTCAACGCCATGATGTGAGATGAAGATGCGGTGCGCCCGACGCCTTGTTCCTACTACTATCTTCATTCATCTCCCCGCTCATCGGGTCGTGAATTGTGCGGAATACCCCGAGCGTGCGCGAGGCATGTATAGGCTACGGGAGCAGGCAGCTACGGTATTGCAGCAGAATCAAGGTTTACTTTGCCCGCCACAGAACGGACAAGCATTTTGTGCTGTGAAGATTAAACCTTTGGCTGGCTTTTACAGTGTACGGAGTACCGGCGAGCACACCCCGGCCAAAACAATGGGGCCTTTCAACACGGAATCAAGTCTCGTCTTCACAAAACGGCTACTCCCGCAGCACGTCAATCAATCATCGTGTACTCGACAAAGAAGCGTAACCCGGCGGTTTGTGTATGGCCCTTTGTTGCCTGTCTCTTTTACTCGCACAGAAAGAGAAGGACAAGAAAGTAGAAAGCACAGGTGTTTCTTCGTTAACAAGAGGCCCAGGCGACAGGCTTGTGGCGTGGCGTAGGCGGAATTCATGGCCGAACGGTTTAGCTTTCGACCATGTAACACGGCTGTCTGGGAAGTGCTACTGTGCTTTGTAAGCCGAACGGCTTCGCTGCAACGCAGCTTGCCCGACCCGCGCAGCTTTTGCCTGACCCAGGCGTCGGGGAAAATGGCGGTGCTGGGAAGATGTTAATCCCAACAAAAAGGCGATACGTTGCGTCCCACGGCACCCTGGGGAACCAATTGCTGGAAGGGCTTGCAAGACAGTGTCGACGAACTGTGGCAGCTGGCCTGCAGAGGGTGTGAGCGTAGACGCGTCCTCGGCAGACAGGGCAGAGGACAGAAGCTATGGCCGCTGGTTCAAGCGGAATCCAGTACAAATGCTCCTAGCTGAGGCCGAACAGGGCGAGAGGGACGCATTTGCTGGGCAGGAAGAGGGGGGGAAATGCCTCGTAGCGGGCGGTGCGGCGCGACCAAGGACCGATGGCTGCTTGAGATGCATGATGGAGGTTTGCACATTGATGGGACAATGCCGCGGGGACGGGACCTGGGGGTGGCGGGTGACGCAGAGCGTGGTGGTATTTCTGCAGACCCAAATGACGACGGCCATGGGCAGAAATCAAGGCGATGCGGGTTGGCGTCGAGGCCATCTCGGCAGGTGAGTGGCTTCGCGATGCTGCACGTCTGGCAAGCTAAGGCTGATGGTGTCTGGTCTCATGATGCCTGTCTTTGTCAGGAGACATGCAAAAGCAGCACTTGGGGACAGGGAAGATTGGAGCCAGCTTAGGGCCGGCGTGCTGACTTGCTACCAAACTTTGCAATACTGGGCAATCCGAGGCGCATTACGGAGTACGGACCATTGCATGGGCTGCTATGGAGGCGCGATTCGGACGTTGTAAAGATAACAGTGGCAGCCTGGCTGACTCTATACAGGGCAGCCTCCATTCCGTCATGCAGATGACATGTTGCTGGTTCTTGTATCAAGTGGCATTGTCCATCATAACATAGCGTTCCATTCTTGATGACGAGGTGTACAGCCGCACTCAATGCTCACTCAGTAGCACATGGCAAGGATCAAAGAGTACGACGGTAAAAGCGAGCAGAGAAGCAGATATCCCCGCCTCATCTGGGACAGTGAAGCTGCTCTAATACCTGTCTTTTTTTTACAACAAGGCCATCTGGAAGTGGTAGCTTGATGAAATGCACCGTCACTCGCGTCGCTGGCGTGGGGGCCGGACAAGGATGATGCACCATTGACATGTGTTTGTGGGCTGCTGTATGGCGGGATGCATCGTTGGGGCGGCATCTTGGGCATTGTCTGCTATTTCCGAGCATCGGGTTCGGCATGCAATGGAAGGCTGGGCCTCCATCATGTAGAAGCCGGCCTTGAAATGAGGCGCCGTGCTGCACTTGTTGGTTGAAATGCAATGAGTTGGCAAATATTCGGGGCGGGGGAGAGACATGGGGTCTGCGGCGTGTTGAGCGTGTTGAGGCGAGGTGATATGGATGTAACCGCACCGTGGTTGCACCACCTACTAAGCAGGTACTCCGTACATGCATGAAATGTCCGGTATACCTGGTTATAGTTGGGCAGTCTTATTGTCGTCTTGCGGTGACAAACTCCGTTCCCAAGTCATGGAGATATTGGCATAACTTGACAGCTCGACCATGTTTGAAAGCGGGGGACAAAACGTTGAGCATCTGCTATTGTGTGTGAGTACGGAGTACCTAGGCACATATGTATTTGTTGGAAGGCAAACATACTCTGCCGTGGGCTATAAGGTACTCTTGAGTATTCTAGTCCATCTATGCAAAACAAGAGTCGCAAGCTGACAGGAGGACACAAGTGGATGGGCGCCGCCAGCCTGAGGATAGGTGGTGGCTTAATGTTCCGTGGCCGTCGTATTGTAGGGTCCCAAATATATCTCCGAGCCGTCAAGACTATTGTTTTGTAGAGGCGATGGCTTGCATGTACGGCAATGCGGATTGAATGAGGCAGCACAGCATGGGCAGCGGGTAAAAAACTTGGCAGGTCAGCATGAATTGATGGCGGAGCAGATCTAGCAGACAAGTACGGAGTACCGAGTACAGGCGCCGTTTGTTGGGCGTGACTGCCGACAGCAGCCAGCAGCCAGCAGCCAGCAGCCAGCAGCCAGCAGGTACCAAGGCAACAAGGCAAGCATACAATGGCAGATGGCAGAAATGGCAGGAGCACTGACCCCGCAGTTGCTGTGTTTGTGGTATCGGCAAGCGCCAGCAAATGATGCCCCCCGCCTTCCCGCCTTCCCGCCATCGCCCGTAACCGCCTGCACCAACACTCATTCATCTCTGGCCAATCAATTCACACGCTTGGCAGCGACTCGGCTGTCCTAAGGCGCCATCGTGTCGCAAGCGAAATCTGCCGACGCTCAGTGTCCAGTCGATACTCTCGACCAGGTCGGATTTTTTTCTGCCTTTTCCCCAGCGTCCCATCAGACGATCCGGAACCTTTTCTTCCCAACCTGTAAATGGGCTCTTGGCCACCCTTCATGCCGTGTCTCCCTGTTCGGCGTCTCTTCAGTGACACACTTGCCGCGCAATCGGTGGTCGAGTGGTTTTAACGCCTGCGAGACTGAACACTAGCCAAGGGTCAAAGGAGGCCAGGAGGCCACGACGGAACTGGCGGAAACACAATGCGCAGCTGTGAACGATTCGATTGCAGTGGGCGAGCCCGTGACGGCCGGGTGTGGGCAAGATTCAAGAGCTTCGACGTGGTAGTAACGGCGGCGGCAAAAATAAGGAATGAACAGTAGCAGCAGCTGGAGTGAACGCATGACTCCTTGGACCTTTCTTCTTGGTCTCACGATTTTTGAACTCTTGCCTTCTTCGTTCGCCATGCATGTGTCTTGCAGTGGTCCCGCTGTCCTTTGACTGACCAGTTTCTAGTGAATGGCCTTTCGTCTGCCCACCCACCTTGTCTGTACCACTGCTGAACAAGCGGGACTCTTGATGCATTTTTTCATGAACTGAACATCATTGAGATATCGTAGCACCATTGTTAACGGCTCTTTCCTCTGTCTTTTTATTATTCAACTTTTGTGCTATACAACAACGCTTTCCCCCCCCTCAGCGACATCATTATCACCACCAGCATATCCGCAACTTTCACCTCGTCATCAAACCAACGTATTTGCCTGCTGTCTGCAACGAATAATCGCCTTTTCGACTATATTCAGAAAGAAAAATTACTTCTCAAATATACAATGGCCAGATTGCCTCCTCATCTTCGGCTCCTGCTTCTCGCAGGCGTCGTGTCTTCAAAACCAACCCCGGCACTATTCGCTCGCGATACTTGCGCAGCAAGCGGCAGAGCATCTTGTACGTCGCAGGGTCTCTCGGAAGGGCTGTGTTGCCCTACAAGCAGTAACTGCGTCCCTCTGGCAGGGAATACCACAGTCATTTGCTGCCCGAGTGATAGCTCGTGTACCAAGATCCAACCCATCACCTGCGACATGTCCGAACAAGACCCGACATTACATCCAGACGCTCCGATAAAAACCACGGCGCACGGCGCCAAACTACCGACATGCGGTAGCAATTTCTGCTGCCCTTTCGGGTATACCTGCTCGGAGGATAGCTCGTCGTGCACCAAGGACTCGGATCAGTCCAAAGCGCCCCCAGGCATGACTCCAACATTGACGCCTACGGCCAAGCCAGAAGCTACATCACCTTCGACCTCGACAGCGCAAGCAGCCGCGGCCACCTCAACAGGTGCGAGCCAAGAAGACAATTCATCTTCTCTCGGGGCCGAGAAGATATCCATCATTGGAGGGGCGGTTGGCGGTGGTCTCGCGCTTTTTCTCCTGGTAGGAATAATATTCCTCTGCGTACGAAGCCGTTCGAAAAAATCCGCCAGGTCCCCGGCATTTAGAGAGATTTCTCCGCCCATCTTAAATAACCAAGCCGGACGTGTAGACTTTATTCGAAAGGAAGAACACACTCCTCCACCGCCAAAGGGACCCTCTTTCATGGACCGCTGCTCTCGGTTTCTAGGCCTGCCAGAGCGCCAGACGCAGAACGCACACTCGGGTATACCTAATCGATTTTACTCGCCCAACCCTTCTCTTCAGTCATCGCGCCTGTCACGATCATCCTTGACATCCGAGGACGATCGCAACGCGCGGACGGGACATGTCGGCGCACGTCTGCCACCCATTCGGCAAATGAGAGGCACACACACACAGTCGCGCAGAATCTCGACACTAGACGCTTATGATGAGCCAAGCCGGGAGAACATCAATGTGTTTGCCGACCCCGACACGGTGAGCCACGGCAACGACAGCCACCGTAATTACCGTGGCACAACATTCAGCGACCTGATGGACCAAGCGGACATGAGCGGCGTTCATCGCAACGGGGGGTACGTGCCTGGAAGCCAGAGACTACGAGTTCCCGGAGCGACACCAAACTTGTGATGAATACGTCTGCCGGCCTTGAAAGGGTTTGTGGCACCTTCACAACAAGACGAAGACGGAAGAATGCAAGTGGCCAGTGATGCCGACTTTGACATTTGACAAGGGGCTGTGCGATAAAGGGCAATACATAATGTACATGAACAGGTGAAGAAAATTACGAGCCATTTGCATCGAAATTTCGTTTGTCTTTGGACTGGAGTTGGGGATCTCGTGTTGGGCAGTCAGTCTTTTTTCTTTTCTAATTCTTTGATACTCCCGATAGTAATAGACCTTGTTGGCTGCACACATGTGCAGGATGTAGACACGGATTCTTTGTTGGGCACTCCGTCATTGGTGATGAAAGCAGTCTTTTTTTTTTCCCGGCGCAAAGGCCCCTTTCGTGCGGGCATGGCTAGGCGAGTTGTCTGTGGTTTTCCATGAAAGGCCATTGTTTGAAAGTCGACAATGGCATGCAGCTTGCATGAGACCCCTTTTGATTGTGAAACCCCTTGAGCCCAGGTTCAGTCCTGCAGGGAAAATGTCTGCCTGCGAACCGAGTATTGACGCACCCTTCGCGGTGTTCACTGTTGCCACCTCTACAGCGCATAGATGGCACGCAGACTCACCCATGAAGCAAACTTCATCATTTGTAGTCAATAGTCAATAGCACGCGGCGCCGTCCTCGAGCTTGTTCAAAAACGCCAAGACGTGGCAGCCTCGGATCCTCGGGTGATCATGGCCCGCGCGGCCCAGCACAATGCGCTGGCACCTTGGTCTTGCTCAGCACCAGCTCGCTCAGGCCCATCGGCCGGGTCAGGAGCACCGGGCAGACACCAGAATCGGGATCCCCCAGCGCAGCCTGGTATCCTGGTATCCGGCATGCGCGATCGGACGCTCGCGCCGGCAGACGACACCTCCCCGCGCGGCATCGTTGACCAAAGCGCGCATCTTGGCCCGGCCACGCCATGGGCAGTCGCGGCCGCGGCGAGATTCAAGGCCCTCGCGTTGGATGCGCACGTTCGAGAAACGTCAAGTCGTGCCCCGACCCCTTTTCTGTTGCGCGCGGCAACGTGGTACGTCGGGATGCCCGCCGGCGGAGAGGCCAGGCGAGACGAACCGGTGGACCCATGGACCCGACATGTCGACGGCGACGGGCCCGCAGGTCGCGGCGGTGCGGCGGTGCGGCGGTGCGGACCCGACATTCGGCGGCCGTTGGGGCAGACGCCGTGGCGCATCGTGTGTCCGCGGTAGGCATTCTGACCAGAGTCAAGTCGAGTCCCGTAGCAAGCAACCTGCCCTTGCCGCAGGTGTACACAAGCACGCTGCAAGATGGCGCGGGCCTAGAAGATGATGACTGCGTTGAACCAAGTTGCTGACATCAGATTCGAGGCCTTTCGGTCGGGTCGATTAAGCCGCTACAAGGTTAGCCATGAGCCGTCGAATTCGAAGCCATGAGCCGTCGAATTCGAAGCCATGAGCCGTCGAATTCGAAGCCATGAGCCGTCGAATTCGAAGCCATGAGCCGTCGAATTCGAAGCTTCCCGATCCAGTTGCAGCTTGAACGCAGCTCCTAGAGATAGATTGTCCGTGGCCGCATCTGTATTCCATGTTCCTGGTAACAAGTTGCACATGTATGTGACCGCCGACTCTTTGCATCACCACCAACTACACGCCAGTATCTACGTCACCATGCAAATATTACCCGACGGCGCAGAGTACTAATGCTTTCTAGCATTGATTGTAAAACGACAGGCTATGATACTACAACAACGTAGACGCTATGCAATGGATATTCAAAAACCGCTTCCTGCAATTCCATCCCCGAGCCGTGTATAACGAGTGGTGCCACACCACGAGGTTTGTTCCAAAATCAAATCCTATTTCAAACATGTTGGCAAACCCCCAAGGCCCAGGTGCTCATACAAATGAAAAGTTAGCCTGATATGACAGGGGAAAAAAAACAGGCAAAACTCGCTCAAAAACCATGTCTTCGCCATGCACATCGTCACATAAGGACGCATTTGCTCTCCTTCGGCTTCGATGGAGTGGGTATGTCAACCCATCCGGTACTATCTGAGAGGGATTCTTTCTTCTTCTTCTTCGGCATCCACCCCTTCTTCTTGGCGTCCTTCATATTCTTTGCTGCGCTTCTTTCCGCACGGCTGCGGCGTCTGTTGACGCTGTTAGGCGTTCTACGCGACGAGTTTGACGGGGTTCTCATCCACATGGGCAAGGCGTTAGCAGTTGAGCGCATATGAGGAGGCAATGAGGCCGCAGCAGGCTGGTTATTGTAAATATTCTCCAGTTGCTGCGCAGTCCCCCCCGTTCTCGGGAAGTTGGCAGGTCGTGGCCGTCGTGGAATGGGAGCAAGTATAGGAGTTTCTGCGTGTGCAGAAGACCCTCGCCGCTCAGGCGGGTCGTGCAATCCGGAAACTCCGGTTGGTGTACTGATGATGAGAGGTCGATCAAATTCTGTAACATGAAACCTTTCCTCTTCCGCAGAAATGGGCGGGGGCTGGTTCTGCGACGGTGAGCCAAGGGGCTCATTCATACTGCGGCCATTGCCCATCCAGAGCTGCGGATTCAAAATATTGCCCGACAGTCGGCGAGGATTGCCCTGACTTATTCTCTTGTTCAGGCTCGCAATCTGAGAGGAACTCGGCGCGGGCGGAAGAGAGCCCGCTGCAAAATCGTTTGAGGTAGCGTTCAAAGGCGGAGCAGTGTAGGGATGCCCCGAAAACTGCTGTGATGGGCCCATGTTTGACTGTGTTCCTGGCTGAAGTTGCTTAGGCCACGTTCGGGCATTAGACAGACGCCTGACAGCTGGCTCTGCTTCTGGGGCAGGAACAACATTCGACGCAGATGAAGGGATATGCAGTTCCAATATTGGCGCTCCGGGCCGAGCTCCAGGCCCAGTGCTAGAGCCAGGACTCAAGGGACCAGCCACTGATGTCGCTACGGGAAACTCAGTCCATTGCTGGGATGGGGCCGTATCAAAAGAGGCTACAGCTGAACTATTTCCACGAGACGTAGGTGACGGCATCTGATCCTGAGGCGCCGCGGGCTCGCTAGGATGCGCAGACGATATGCGTGGAGAAGCTGGCGGCGACACGTCGTAGAGGTCGTCTGCTTGAACTGATAGCATAGAAGGTGAAGATCTCGGGCGAGGTACATCCAAGACCTGCAATCTGTCGATATTCGTAGCCTCGCTTGGGTTATGCTGATGATGAGTCCGCCTGTACGGAGTCCCATCCCTAGTTGCATTCGGCGGATGCTCCAGGGCTAACGTTAAAGAGCTATCGAGAGTCTCGCTGGTCGAACCACCTGCGGAATGTGGAAATTTCTTCGCATCTGATAAGTCGTCCGTAGCCGACATTGGCGCCACCGGAGGTCTGCGCATAAAGACAGGCATATCACCAGGGTCTTCTTTTTGATAAGGAGGCGGAGGAGGCACCCAGTTGTCGGCATCACTCTCGTGAGGATGTTCGGTACGGCCGTCTGCCCGACGATACTCGATAGGACGGCCATCCGCCGTGCGAGGATTCAGTCGCCGATTCACGGCCGCGGCCGTAGCTGCCCGACGAAGGGTTGTACCGGACCGAGGGCTAGCGTGCGCATAGGGTGCATCAAGAGCCTCCTGCTCCTCCATGGATGCAAATTCTTCCTCAACCTGAGAAGTCGGTTCTGCGGTTCGGCGGTTGATTGGATGTTGTCCAACAGTCCTTGGGGCCAACGGGTCGTCATCGTCATTGTCGTCTGCCTTGTTGCCAGGTTGCATTAGACAAGGAAGGGGCTCTCGTCCGGCTGCTGTGGTTGCTGCTCGGAGAAGAGCAGCACTGCCTCCTCGCCTCTGGGCAACGGTTCTTCGTCGGACTATGGCCACCTCTGTTTCCAAATCACGTCGCTGCTCGGCCAGTGGCTCGGCACCGTCTGTTCCCACTTCAATCGTAATTTCTACAGTCTCCCCGTTCACGAGGCCGTAATCAAAGTCCAGCAAAACAATACGTCCACCATCAACAAAGTCGATGTCCTCCTCATCCGTCACTAGTCTTGGACCCATGACTCCTGTGGCAGTAGCCACAAGCCGTTCGTGGGAGGAATGCTCTCCAAAGTTTCCAACCCACTTGACACTGCCAACACCACTTAATTCGGTAACCTTGAATCCAGCTACTAGATTGTTCCGCAGCTTGTCGCAGAGAGCCTGCCACTGAGGCACCCGTTCGGCTTCAGCACCATCTTGGCCGCGTGTCGAGGTGCGACGGGACAAGCTGCTTTGGGTACTATTATGCCTGCCTAGTCCTGGAGAGTTCGAATTCGACGTAACATCACGAGTTGCTGGTGGTGCTTCGGGTATAGCGTCCAAATCTTGGGGGATGCCATAAATCCAAACCTCGTTGCCCTGGAACCCTGCCGAAACCAGCTCTCCCTGGGAGGTGGTGGCGGGCAGAGTACATGGCAACAGCTTTGTCTGCAACTTGGCATTCGGAATCGGGCCAGTGAAATAAGTTGTCCCATTTCGGAGATCATCGAGGCGTACGGCACGAAAGGTTTCGAAGCTGCGATCATAGGTGAATGTCCACTCGGGCTCTCCATGTTCGTCATCGGGCAACCATATGGCATGACTGCAGTCACGACTCGTATTCGGAAAAAGGATCGAGGTAGTCCACATGGCACCCAAATTTTCCTCCAACAGCTGACTACCAGGGTCATAGTACGGTGCTGTCAGAACAACAGTACACGGCGGAGACGAGTTTACAGTAGTGCCCAGAAGCTGGGTCCCGTCGAGTGAAAAGGCCAAGGCATCAACCGCGTCACACTTGACGGCTCTCTTTTCTGTCGCCAGAGCGGACGATTTCAACGAAGACACTTCAATACCTCCATCATATGCAGCAGCAAGAACGGCACCGCAAGCGGATATTGCAATTGTCTGTGGTTTGTTGTCCAAAATCAGGGAGTGCTCTCGATGTGGTGGCGACTGGGTCAAATCATAAATATCGACCTGCATCTCACTCGACAGCACAGCAAGGGTATGTGCATCATCAGTAATGCAGGCCGAAGCTGGTCGTCGATGAATCTTGAACTCCCGTTTAACGTTGACTGTTGGGCTGCAGACATCGATGACGTAAATTCTCGACGAGTTGTACGCCAGAAGGTGCTGGCCTCTGGGTGAAGAGGCAAACTGCATTCCCTCTCCACCAGGACATGATGAAGAGCTGATTGAATTGGACACCAACTTTATCAAGGTCCGTTTGGGGCGCATATAAGATTCGAATAGATTTCGTTTGACCTCGCGTGCAAAAAGGCGGCGAAGCGCGGGCAGATTATCATCTACGGCGATGGGAACCGGGGAATGTGAGGTTGCATAGGACGGGCATTGTGCCAATTGATGTGTATAAAGGTGAGGGCGTTGAGATGTTGCTCTCCACTTGCTGTTGAGGAGAATCAGAGATGCGAAATCGTTTGGTTCAGCGGCGAGGAGTATTCTTGTGGCACGTCAATATCTCCAGGAGCAACAGCAGATGAGGCGGCGGGCCATAGGAGGAAGGCTAGCTTACTGCTCGATAATCTCGTCGGGAAGTCGATGGAAGGCATCGGAGTCGGTTGCGACCTGGATGGGTGTCTTTTCGATGCTAGAACGCCGCTCTTCTGTCACGACGAGGTCGTCCATGGTGAGGTCAGATGCTTCCTCAGGGCCGGCGGTAGGCGGGTGATTGCGGCAATCACGCGGGCACAGAAGGAATTATGAGGTTGCGAAGCTGCGGAAGATTGACATGGTGTTCCAAGAGGGTTTTGACAGGACGTCGCGCGGATGCTTGTTGGAGAGGGAGTCGGGAAAACGGCAAGACGAAGGTAGTATGAAGCGAAGGGGCATTGCCGTGTGCGGAGGTCAAGGTAGCGTCAGTGCGGAACAAGGTGGCCCAAACGGGTCAACTGGTGGCAGAAGATTGAAGGCGATTCCTGGCACCGAGGAGGTGATGAACAACAGGCGCCCAGGCGGTGGCGGCCCCGTGCATGTACAGGGAGGGCAGCTGGCCGAATTAGGCTACTGGGGCTGCTAACGGGACCCGCCAACCCGCTACGGCAGGGAGGGGACAGCGTGCCAGTCCATCCAGTCTACAATGTGTCAAGTCGGCGGACGCTTGGAACAGAGCAATTCATTGGACCGATTTGATACAAATGTCCGGTTGATCTTGCCAAAACATCAACAACTGGTTCCTCACGACTGTGCGAGCAATGCCATCCCTTGGGCACCTTGGACGCCACTGGCAATGCGCCGTTGTTTCATCGAGCTAAACAGACGTCATGGACTGCATTGAACGCTTGCAACATACGTCGTCAGTCGCCCTTTGTGTCACCCCCATTGCTGCCAGTCTGGTGCCATCTTCCCGCCGCTGCATTCGTCCATCTACCATGTGAGCGCCTGTCGTAGGACAGAGAAGTGACGCATGCTGGCATGTGTCACGACATTTCCAAGTGCTCGTGCAGTCACAGCGCAATGGTACATCATCAGTGGTAATTCTAAGGTTACTCTGCCGTCTTGACCACTTTCGTGTCAAGTCATGGCTGGGGCTGGTGGATGGTTGGGCGAATCAATTGATGCCCCAAAAAGGCAAAACAGCAGATTGAACAGCTCACCGTTCACCGTTCACCGTTCATTCACCCAATATCCCTTCCCCTCACGCCACCCGTACTTTCGTCTGTCGGCTTGGTGGTGGTGGCAAATTGCGATTGCAGGTATTGCGGTCGCACCGTCGCTCCCATGGCAGGCGTCTTTATTTAGAACTTGACATTTTCCAGAAGCCAAGATTGAATTTGATGGAGCTGATCCCGTCGACCCCGCCTGGCCAAACTCAATGTCCAGCTAATTCGAATGGCTTGGGTGAAGGGTGGGATATATTTGGCACACTAGGTTTTGAACACGCGGAAACGAGCAAGACGGGAACATGCAACCACACAACCACTGCAACGCGTGCGGACGCTGAGCAAGCTGATGTCTGGAGAATCGGGGTCCTGGGAGGCCGGTATTGTACATGTCAGCTGCCTGCTTATTGGTCCGTCAGGGGACGAAGGAAGGAAAAAGGCGACGAATTGACGATGGGCGTCACTTGCATGCTGTGTGATTGGATGGCGGCCGAACACTTTGCTCCCAGCTTGGTGCGGAGAACGGAGTAGACTTGCAGCATTCACCGGCATGGCGTTGCAGAGATGCTCCCGCCTGTCCTGTGAATTGATCTTGCATTGACTCCGATCGTCTACTCCGGATGGGGAGTACACATCTCGCGCCATGCTTTCGGCGTCGGTGGAACACGGCATTGTTCCGCAAGCGACTGCCCTCGATGATGCGCATCGCTGGGCCTTGCGAGCAATTACACACCGTCAATGAGGCGCTGAGCGTAGCTGGAGCTAGGGAAAAGAGCTGATGTCCGTCAGACAAGCTCGGCCATCGTCACTTGCTGCGCCGCTCTGGGTTGCCGCGTTCAGCGTGTGCAATAACTACTTTACTCAAGTACTTACTTAAGTAAGTACCATGCCGTTTGGCGGCACTGAGCAACTACATATGTACACCGAGTATCAATTGATACCTACAGTAGATATGTAAAGTGCCTCGTGCGGCCAACAGGCCATGCGGTACTCGTCGCCTACAAGTCCTTGGCGACGGCATAGAACAAAAGCCATCAATCCCACAGACGGCCTTGAACTGTACCGTATAGCGCAAGGCTATTGTAGCGTCACGCCCCGTCTCGGCAAGCAAGTCTTGTCAATAATGAATGTTGACAAATGGCCAGCTCTACTAGCAGGGTCACGAAATACCGGTTCAATGTTGTGACTTGGTCAAGTCCGTATTCCTAACCAACAGCTTCAAGTTTATCCAGCGCAGCACGACATGCACACACCCTCAACACGCAATTACCAGTCCTCGGATGTATTTCCATGGACTCCGTCCGTGTAGCTTCCACCCCTGATCTTGGATAGCAGCGGCAGCAATACCCGTTTCCTACATACCAGGCAACTACGGAGTACTACCATACCAAGATGCCACCTAGACGAGAAAGACAACGAGCTCTCTCTGCATGACCGGTCCGATGGCATGCTAGGCACGCTAGGTTCACGACGTTTACGGAAATGCGCATAATCTGCTACTAGTAGTTCCATTATATATTTATTTATAGGCCATCTCAGCCAACAGGTGTGTCATAGCAGTCCACGCAGGCCGCGCCCCTATTTTGCTTTTGCTCAAACGCAACCTCGATCTTGAAACTCTCCTTTCCACGCTGCACAGACCCCATCCATCCTCGCATGTGAAGAATCCACCTTTTGCATCAGAGTGCTTCTTTTTTTCTTAAAAAAAGCAACATATTCAACATCTGCCGCAACCTCGGGCTCGCCGCCGCCCATGTCTGTCCGTGACACAAAACGGGTATTTGGTACAAGTGCTTGGTAAACAGGTACTAGGGGGACATAAAAACAAATAGCAACGAATGCTTGCCAAGGCGCAATGCATGTTTCAAGATAGGCGTAAGCGCCGGATAATGATCCGCCTCCTGACATACAACGCCAGCGCAATGCCTACCCCGAAGAAGATGGGCATCAGGTGGGCGTGGCCCAACATGGTGATGAGCTGCGCATCGTACGAGTGCCACGACGAGCTGCCCAGGTGCTCGAAGAGGGGGGTCACGACTCGGCCGTTGAGGCTGTGAAGAGGGCCGGGGAGGATCTTGTAGTCCTTTCGGCTGGGCTGCAGCGTGTGCAGGACAGATGCGAAGTGGCCGCCGGTGCTGAACATGACGGCGGCGTAGGGCAGCCCGAACCACCGCCTGTTAAAGGCCGGCAGGTTGTCGAGGATGGTGCCGACAAACGGATTATGCCTGCTCGCCATGAGGAAACTGATTGAGAAGCCCGTCGGGTGCGCCTCTGGCGCGACAAAGCCGAAGCGCCTGAGCGGTCCGAGGGCGCGTCTACATCGCACGTCCAGGTCGAGAATGGCGCCGCCGATTTCGTACAGAATCATGTATCGCAGGGCGTCAATCCGCTCAATCGCGTACGGGTAGCTGTCCCACATGTCCTTCAACTCTGGGAACTTCTGCTCAATGAAGGCGACGGCGTCGTCATCTGTCCACAGTCGCGTCTCCCAGTCGGGGTGTAAATCGACACAGCTCTGCAGCGCCTCTTCCCACTGAGGTCGCCAGTCCTCCCTCCTGGTGCCCAGGGCGATATGGTGCAGCACGGGGGGCACGACATCCTGGTACGGCTCGCCCGCGGTACGTTGGTTGCGTGTGTAATTGGCAAAAGTAACGTCAAAGTGGTCGCGCTCGGCGGAAAGAATAAAGTCGGCCGCGTTGGCGCGCCAGTGCATGTTCAGCGATATGAGCGCCCATGTCTGGTAGATGACATCCTGAAAGAGTAATACGGCAATAAAGAGGATTACGGGTATTACGTAGAAAATCGGCCGAGATCTGGATGTGGGTGGTCGAAGGGGGCTGTGTAGGGGCATTGCAGCGCCGTGGACGTCCCGCGTCTAATCCGACGTCGAGATGCGGCGACGTCTGTGTATGCCGGCTGATGACGCGAGGAGAACGTTTTTGCCAGTCGTATGGGCCACAGGGTAATCAATGCGATATAATGAATTGAGCAAGGACCAAAGAGAAGTACAAAGAAACAAAAAGGAGACGCAAATATGTATGTATGAATGTATGAGTGAGAATGATGGAGCAGAAAAGAAGTTTAGGAGGTGCCTGCCAGACGAAGGGGGGAACAAAAGCTCTGGTTGATTTGCGCATAAAAGGGATCCTTGGCTTGGTCAGACGACGCTTGGCACTTTATTCTTTGGGAAGTAACAAAAGTGAATCCAAGATCCGCCGTCGCAGCACGTAGACGACGGTGCAGTTGGCAACACTCGACACAGCAGCCGGCCCAGGAAAAGGCAGCTGGCAAGAACTAGCAACGAGTCTGGTCCCGTCACCTTTTGAATGCTGAGCGTAGGCAGGTACTTGGAAGTAAAGTAAAGTAGTCATCAGCAGCTCTCGGCATGTCATACATACAGACATGGACCAGTTGACCTTTTATCGATGACCTACTGCTACTGGCACATCCTTTCTCGTCGTCATCAAATCCCTGGGCTCCCTCCCCACGCAAAACCCATTCTGCCACGCGGTGGCCGTGGCTCCTTAGCCCGTCCGTCGCAGAGCTAGCTGGTAACTTTGTGTGCAGTCTGGTATATCGGAGCAACCAAACTCCATACGAAGTACTGCTACTAGTACTAGATGATACAGACCACGCGCATGTCTTGGCACCGACTCGCATGACCGCGCAAAAGGCGCAAAAAGCGCAGACGAGGCGCAACTATGAGGGAGGTTCTCCAAAGAGTCCGTAAAAGGCCGCCTCGTTCTCTGCTCTGCTTTCCTTACATGTACGCCAGGAGTCCGGCATCTGCGCCTTAATTCCCCGTCGTCTCTTCTTTCGGTCCGTATCTGTATGTACATATGTACGTACATACACGCCTCGCCTGCCTTGGTCTGGCCCATCTGACCTGTCCGGAGCGAGCCACGTAATCATGGTTCTTGAGCCCCCTTTGGCAAACACCATGGCACTTATCTACGGAGTATTCGCTGCGTGACAATGCTGGATGCCAAGATATTGGCGCGTGTGGGAGAGACGTTTAATTTGCCCAAAAGTGTGGAATCAATGTGGGATACGTTTGAGAAGTCCAGGAACAAGCAACAGAACAGCAGCGAAAGCGGGTCGCCATCCCACCCATCAGTCATTACAACTCCATGAGGCCAGACAAGGCCAGACAAGATACGTACTGTAGCTCGCTTATTGTCCTGGACTCGGCTGATACCTTCAACTAGCCACAACCTTAAAACCGTCGCGCTTCTGACAACATACATCACCGTGCCAGGCTCCGCAGCCTATTGGGTAGCGTCGACATGTTTGGCTCCAATCTTTTTTAGCTATGGTTATAGCACGGAGTAGCTGCGCGGCTCCAGGTGGCTTTTCTCAACACAGACTAGTCCTCGTCCAGAACAGAACGACCCGTAGTGCAGGCGCCACTTTATGAGTCGGCTCGTCATTGGCGGTGGCTTTTGCTGGATCCATACGAAGTGCCTGTGTTGTGGTGGCTGGACATGTTGACGGCGCCGATTCTACTCCGTTGCCCGATCCCTGTACTACTCCGTAGTTGTACTAACTCCGTACTCCGTGGCCATAACACAAATCTCAATATGCTGCGTCCGTGTCCTTGTCCGTGTCCCCGATCAAACAAATTCTAATAGCAGCATGGTCGACTGATCTGCATAAGGGGGAGTAACCGCGCCCGAGATGGAATTCAAAACAAAGGGGCCATGATTGTTTGAGTTTGGTTTTTTTTTTTTTTTAAGAAATAAAGAAAGAAAAACTCTTACCGGCGAAATCATCTTCACAACCTTTTTTGGTCTTCCAAAGCCGCCGCCCCGACACCTTCCCGGGTCGTACATGCGGATTCATCCTTTTGCCGAAATCCGCGGATTGAGACCAACATGTGGCGCCCAGGTTTGTCAACTTCTCCACCCGAGCCGTGTGTTTCGGGCTCAATCTGATAGGTACCAAGACTTGCCGTAATCTGATCTAAACCACCTCGTTCGCCTATTCGCCGGCGATTGTATGATTACGTTGCTTCCTCGAGCGGTTTTAGCAGAGAGGCGCTTGTTTAACCCCGTAATTACTGCTGCTCATTGCCGCGAATCGATCGTCCCTTCTGGTGGGTTGTTAAAGTCAAATGGCTCGAAATCAAATCCACTGCCGTCCTGGACCTGAAGCTGAGCACTCAGAAACTCATCGGTGATCAATGTGCCGAGTTCGTCGTCAAAACTAGTCAGCGGCCCCGTCGTGGCGTCAGCACCGCCAAGCTCAAGCCCATTCATCAAGTCCGGCGCATTGAGAGGTACGTCTGGAGGCAGAGTTGTCTCGCGGCACTGCCTTGCGACACTTACGCAATCGCGAATCTCCTTGACACATGGCAGGCTGTTTTGTATTTCGTCCATGGCTTCCGTCAGCAGAGACAGCGACCGTTCGATCTCGGGGTCCTCCCACGATGATTTCTGGAAGAACCGCTTCATCATGACGGCCCCCGTGGCCGTGGAAAGCGTTTGTGCAAAATCCAGTGGGAGGGATCTGTACCGATAATAGCGAGAGTAACTTCGCATGAGGCGCAAGATGGCCTGCAGTGACTCGTAACATATTTCAACATCTTCACTTTCTGAGATCCCAGGCTTTTCAAACATATTCGACGGTGGGCGATGGAGGATGATCATGACGGTGTGAAATAACATGCTGTCAAGTCCGTCAGGCTGCTTGCCGAGAATCCTCTACGCGGAGGGAGGCGGCTTTAGACTTACTGCAGGTGAAGTACAGGCGATGGCACCTGTCCTACTGTCCATTGATTCCAGTGCAGCGTTCCTGGCAGGCTCGCAAGCCATTTTGTCAGCGAAACGTGAATCTTGCGCGACTTGGCCGCTGCAATGGCTGGGTCAACATCCCCTCGCCGGTTTTCAAAGAGATCCGCAATCATGACGTGAATGATCTTGCAGAGCTCTGCTTGGTATATAAAGGAACCAACCAGCGCCACGCCGTTCTCGTACTCTGGTACCGTGGCACCCCTGCAGATATACGTTTCCAACAAGTTTTGCCAGTCGTGAGGATATTGTAGTCTGATGGTGTTTCGCACATCCGACTCGCTGGGGTATAGAGCTGGAGGTCGCCCGAAGTACAGGCTTAGCTGTTTGTCGGCTATAAAAATTCCCCAGTAGACCCTACGGAGGATCTCCCGATCGCGGAAGGAGCTCGTGGATGCATCCCAGTTACTCGGGTCGAGGTGCAACCCCATTTCGTGAGCCAGTCGAAAAGCCATGCCACAAAAGAGCCATCCTTTAGATGTCTGCCCTACAGCGATTTCTCGGTGCCCTAGAAGAATCAGGGCCTGGAGTGTGGTCAGGTCGGGCTTGTCCAGTGTTGCAAAGAGCAGTGCTTGCGCCTGGCCAGAAAACACGTCGGATAATTTGAAGAAGTCGTCGTACAGGAGGGCCGAGAGCGAACACATGGAGTAGAGCAGCAGGTCGGAATAATATCTCCCAGAGCCCACGTCGTAGTCTCTGAGGAAGTATTCCCGGTAAACCACCATATTATACTGATACTGCTCCGTGAAGAAGGCAGCCATCAGGGTTTGAGAAGTTTGGTCATGAGGCGCATATTGAAAGCAGCCACTGCCACTGGAACTTGACTCCTCGAGTGCAAGATCCGTCATTTCCAGCATCGAGTTGACTTGGCAATCAGCCTGCACCATTGTGCCATCGCTGTTGGCTGACGTACGAGGGGTCGTCTGAGTCTCGTCCCTGGAGAAGTGAATTTGAAACGAACTGGTTCCGCCAAAGAATTGTGTCGCGTTACCATCTCGCGGCCGTCTCAATTGTCCAGCGCGCAGCCGAGCAACCGCAACGCCATGGTCTCCAGTCGGGTTTGGCTGAGGCTTTTTGTCAAGCGGTGCGCCGTCCTCGGGCGCCGAGCTCAGAGACAACTCTAGAAGAATCTCATCTCTTTCCGTGCTATCTGCAATGGCCAGCTTGCGAATCACTTGCTCCAGTGCACTAATTTGCCCTTCTAGAGCCTGGACGTAGCTTTTAGATACTGGTCTGAATCACGGTAAGCAAAATGCACAAAAGGGCGGTGACTCGTAAAAATATCCCACCTCTGCTTCTCGCCAGTTCCCTGCAGAACACATTCTGTTCCTGCTTTGATACATCTTGAACAGGGGCGCTTGCGGTCACATTTGATCTGCACGCTCTCGTCAGCTTTCGGATCATATTCCGGGTGCCGTTCTGCCAACCTTGCGACGGCGACATCGCTCACACCTAACGCAGGTGGTTAATTTGTGAGTAGACAAGGGCCATCGTGAAACGCTTACGATGTCTTGATTGATTCCCCTATAGGTGTTGCCTCCATCACGTCCAATCTTCAACCCGGACCAATTGACAGTATCCAGGGGTCGAGCCTATCCGTTGCTTGCTCACACTGAGGGAAGGAGCGAGTCACCCTACAGTCGTAACTTGAATCCACCACCCAGCCTGGTCGAGAGTCGCGCGTGTGCTTCATCCAGTCACGACAATCTACAGCCCATCAGATTAAACCCGCGGACGCAGAATCAAGTATGTCGCGCTGCATGAAGTCGCTGTGTTGGTGCGTGTCGGCGGCAGCTCCTGGTGGAAACTCAGATCAACGACAACAAATTAGGTACCGACACCGGCATGACCGGGCCTCCCTCGGAGTCCCTCCGCATTTCATCCGGCAGACTCACTACAACGCCATTTTACCTATTGCCACAAGCACGAGAGCCCACGGCGTGCTAGGCGACACAGAGATGGTATTTCAAGTCGACGACAGAATTAGACCCTACATTTTCGGTACCACACACGCTGCTGGCCCATGCATCCGCTTCCCGGGCGGCATCACCTTATCACCACCAGCAACCTCACAAAACACCAACAATATCCTCGTCCCTCAGGTCCAAAACCAACATATGCCCCGGCGCGTGCCCCAAAACCACACCCTCCAGCCCCGCCGTCACAACCGCCTCCAGCGGCGAGACACCGCAGCCCCAAAACACCGGAACCTCGCCCTCGCCATCGCCGCCGCCCCTCAAGACCGGCGCATCCCCCCATTCCGGCTCCCCGATATCCCCGATGCCCAACCTCGCAACCGCGTCCCACCCCCAATCAAGCGGCTCCCCGTGCGTGATCCCAAACCTCCCCGTCAGCTCCCTCACCCTCCCTACATCGCTCACCTTGTACATCCTCATCGAAACAACGTACGTGCCCCCCACAAACACACCCGCCGGACACAACGGCACCGTGGTCCTGTACATGGCCACATTCCTGCCCAGCAGTACATGCTGGGGCGGCAGCCCGGCCCTGATCAGTTCGCTCTCGAAACTATACGAACAGCCAATGAGGAAAGCAACGTGGTCGTCTGTCCAGTAGTCCTTGACGTCTGTGACATGGGACGCGACGAGCTCGGAGTCCTTGTAGACCATGTAGCGTGGGATGTCTGTTCGTAGATCGCACCCTGTCGAGACCATGTCTTTGTCTTCAAGGCCCCTGATGCATGATTTGATGGAGGAGAAGGAGCCTGTGGTCGTGGACTCTGCGATCAGAGGGCAAGGGACTGGGTTTCGTCCACACAGCGCGCGGAAATCATTGGCGTAGCGAGATGGTAGAACAATCATGTTTGATTGAATGTATCCCCGCGATATCCCCGCTGTTGGACCTGTGTGCTCGTTTTCCCGTGCCGCTAGACGAGCATCTAAACCGGTGAATAATTCTGAGCCTAGCATCTTGAGAATGGCCATGTTGGCAGCTCAAGCTGAACACAGGGAAACTGTTTTATTCCAAACAAGTATTTCTCCGATGCCACTTTTTTATTGTATTTATATTGCGAAAAACCAAGTTGTGCTTTGGCAATGTTCAATCATCGACGCCGAGTGGCTTATGCTGCAGCGGACTTCCGCTTCCGCTCCCCACCGCACATGCCGTCGACGCTACACTAGTCTCCCAGGCCCTCGTCAAAGGTACATATGGAATAGTATAAAAGCCGCCTGGGAAGCTAAGGCAATAATAAAATTGGGTATTGGTATCGACCTTGAGGAGCTACTTATACAACGCCCAGCCAGATGCTTTTGACCACCCCCTACTTCCCAACAAGCCAACAAGTGCTGTCCCATAGACTGAATAACACTGGAAACCTAACCCAAGTATAAGGCTCATTCATTCAAGACCCCCAAAACGGACTTCTATTAGTAATCAAACGTCATTATTATTCACTCCATCGCGATGATCGATCCAAAGTGCGTCTCACATAAGATCGCAATGCTCGTCTGGCATCTATGGCCCAGCGCTTGACACGGTCCGTCACCCAGTCGGACTTGATATTGCTATTGGGTGGTTGTGTGCGATTATCAATAGTATTGAGATTGGTCTCGGAACCTTTCAGTGTCATATTGACTGAAATGTGACTGTCACTCTGCTCCAACTCCGGAATCTTCTTGCATTTTTTAGGAGGTTTAGCTGTAAATGACTCAGCAATGCGTAATCGAAACATGGACATCTTTTTGCGCAAGCCATTCTCCTGCACAGGACTCCTGCCCGAACTGCAGCTTGGTCTCTGAACGAGGGTGTCTTTGTTTGAAGAAGATAGAGACCCTTTCTTGTCTGTATTGTCCTCTGATGAGGGCGGGTAGGGTATACTGAAGGGATCAGATGGCTGGGGCGACTTGTATCCTGTGCTGCTTTGGCTATGCCGAGTCTCGAACGTAGACTGAACACACCCCTCAGACTGAGCATTGCCTCGGGCATTGTCTTCATTTGCAAAGCGCTGCCCAGCTTTCGTTCCGCTGCTCGAGTACAAGGCCAAATCCGCCAACGAATTGCACTGCTTTAACCGATTGACCCTCGTGAAAGGTTCACCTGTGGCTTGCCGGCCTTGGCCAAGTTGGCTTCGTGAAAGCTTGAGTTTTAGTTTCGGCTTTGCTTGTGCAGTTGATTGTTGTGACACCCCCTGCATGTCTCCTTTGATATGGGCACAATTGATGTTGCCCATGCCACTAACCGGAGAATATGATGGCTTGATTCGAACTTTGAACTTGGAGGGACTGCTATGCTTGCCTGATTGTGGTGGTTGTTTCAACCCAGTTGGTACTGGCTCGGCTAAGTGGATTTCATCGTCCTCTCGAACCATGTCATGTAGCCTAGAACAGTCACATAGCGGTTGTTCATCTAGCTGGCCATCCCATTTCCGTAAAGGGTGCTGATTATGACTTCCCTCGCTTGGCATTCCTGGGGGCAATGGTGGAAGAGCTTTCATCAGCTGCGGGATACTGTTTTTTACCTTGAGTCCACGAGCAGGAGAGATTGGCTCTGGCGATAGGATGTCCAGTTCTTGCTCATGCACAGGCCCATCTTCGATATGCCCAGATTTATCATTCAACTCGGCAGTATTGATTCTCACAGCTGCTACATTGCGACGATGTCTCTGGTTGCCGAGTTTGTGATTTGAAGATGCAACACTGTCAGTATCACTCTCATCTGAAAGTTTCTGGGCAGAAATGTCCGCCGTTTTGAAGCACGGAGATTTGCCCAGCAAGTCAAATGAAGAGAATATGGACGCAAAATCAGGCAAGGTTGGATCAAGGGCACATCGTGCAACGCGTGATCCCTGTTGAGTACCTAGTGTATTTGGATGGCATTCAGAGTTTGGCTTGGCTTCCACCGCTCTCAAAGACTGGCCCGATTTGGAAAGTCTTGCCATATTGACGCTCATGTTGTGCTCATCGCTTTGAAGCAGGCTTTCAGCACTCTTTGATGCTTCAGGGTCTGCAGGCGCAGACTGAGATAATCGCCTGGCAGCGATGAGATTACTGAGGTCGGTGTCGTCGGCGTCACTAGATCTTGTCGTTTCTTCTTCCAGCTTTGGGCCTGACTTTAGCTCCTCTTGATTCCCTGTGCTGTACTCCAGACTTGAGCGGGAATGGGGAGTAAGGGTGTCGACGGCGGCATCTTGGTGATCAGGTCCGTCAGGCTTTGGTTTCACTGCAAACTCATCATAATTCCGACCCCCGCCATCCTGAATGTGGGGAGATTCAATCGAAATTTGGCTCTTGATGTCATGGTGAGATGCAGTCGGTCTATCAAAGTCCTCGCTGTAGTCATAGTAGAACGAACCGGCCAACTGTGGTGGCTGTCTTGAGCCCTTTGCAGTGCTAGGTCTCCGATACATGTCAACAATAGATGTTAGACTAGGGGATCTTCCGCACCGATCAACAGGCATTCTCGCATGCCTCTCAAATCGTCCATATCTGCTTGCGCCAGATTGCGAGGAGCCGGGGGTTCGAGCCCTGTGAGACACGGGTCCCGAGTAGTACGGCCCCGGGGATGCTCTTGAGGGCAACGATGCCGTGGATCGATTGAAGTCCGGCCGAAGAGACAGAGGAGGTGGCCTTCGAGCCCAGTTGTTATATGTTGACTTGTAAGACCCATGAACGGTTCTCTGTAGGCATCATTAGTTTCCATCCCCCGTTTCGTGCCAAGATAGGTCAGCTGTACCTGTGAAACACGATCAAGTTCAATCATTCGACTGTAATCAATACACCCGTTTTCTGCTAATGCAGGAGACGCAGGTCGCACCCCTGGCCTCTTGAGCCGTGTTGGATATGGAAATGGTGAACGTGGCCGTTGCAGTCCACTTCGGCTGGATTGACTCTGCAAAGTCCCCGAAGATTTCTGGGATGGAAGCTGACGAGAGCTATTCGTTGTGATGGAGTAAGATCGATGACTGATGTCATCAAACATTGGAGAACCTGGCGTCATGTAGAATGCTTGATTGTCATACCCATAGAGCGAAATGATCTCAGATGTGGTGTCTCTATAAGAGCGAAAATGTCTGTGGTCATCGGCGTAGTAGAAGTTCTCACCCTTTCTGGGTGTGTACTTGGGAGGAGTTATCCCCTCAAGCATGTCTGGCCTTGCCCTGGGATGCTGATGATAAGCTGCAGGAGTCACCGATGGTTGAATGGAGAAGACGCTAATATCTCCCGTTTCGGTGGTTGTCTTCAACATGCTTGTGAGCGGCCCCGGGGACGGGGGCAATATCGAATTAAGACTGGCATTCCGTAGTGCACGTCTTTGATGAGGTTTTTGTCCCCTTGGAACGCTTGTCGATGGGGGAAGATGGGAACCGTAGGAAGTGTAAGTGCTATGAAGTGAGCCGTTGCTGGCGGTCTTAAAACGAGACTTGGAAACATCCATGGTAATTTCATGTAAGGCCGCGGCCTGCTAATACATAGAACTGGGCGAAGATATAACGATAGACTGAAATGAATACGGCAATGAGACAAATCTGAACAAAAAGGAGATGATTGGGGCCACGGCAAGATGTGAATTGGTTGGCAGTTTCGAGGACCAAATACTGGCTTGCAGTGAGACGTCACAGTTGGATGTTGGTAGACATGGTCGTCCAAAAAACGTGGTAATGGGAGAATGAAAGACAAATGGAGACGAAGTTGCTACGGGCTTGATGTAGAGGCAGCCCGAATCTTAGCTCGTTAAACCGAGCAGCTGTGACAAGAGATGAGCGAAGCGAGAAGTCGCTACACATCGTCAACCTCGCATGATATCATCGAGTCGGCAACAGCGCGTGGCGGGCGTTGGCAGTGCTTGGTGGCCATGCATTCACAAGACCGATACCCTTCCTGCTTTGACAGGGTTGCCATACCGACGGCATGATGAAGAGATGGCAGAAATCTCGATCGGTCGTCCGGGACATGGTTTCTCGGGCGATGTGAACCGAGTCGCTTTTTCTGAAGAATTTACGCCTCACTTGCAGGAGCATTCAGGGCGAAGTCTGTACGGAGCAGGCTTGAGGTTAGCCAAGGAAGGAGCTCCAGGCAGGAAGTTGAGGAAGGAGGTCCATATGTGCACGCCTATCTACCGCCTGCTTCATCTGCGGTCGAAGTTGGCAGGAGCGACACCGAACCCTGACAGCTGCGTCTCGATAATATCTGCATCTACTCGTGAACATTGAACAGTTGAGGCTCAAATGTTTCGTCATCAGTCCGCTTCTGGCGGTCGTAGGTGCATCCATTCGCTCTTCCTTGGACGGTACGGAAAGGTATGTGCTAACATCTCAGGGCGCAGAAAGCTACACGGCGCGATGGGTAGATACAGTACTGTGATGGCGAAATACCCACCTTCTGGTTGAGCCGTACGGACCGACTTTCGAACGAATCCCAGAGTTGTCGCAGCGAGCTCTATTTCTGGGCCCGATCACAATCGGAGCATGCCTTGATGTCTCTCGCAGATGCAATCAACCATTGCTCACCGGTGCTCTATGCATCGTGGACGAAGCGAGCGCCTAACTGATTCAAATTACGAATTAGGCCCTTGCCGAGGTCATCTGACACAAGACAGGGAGGTGGTCGAGACAACAGCAATTTTCCATGCCCCCAGCGTGACAGCAAGGCCCCCCCCCGTGATATTGTTTTCTTGCACAGGGCCGGAATGCAGCATTCCTTTTCGTCTTTGGACAATGAAAATGGCAGCCTGTGCTGTGCTGTATGTACGCCATTCTCTGCTACTCAGAGTGTAAGGCCTGGGTCTCACTATAGCGACCAGCACCCACAACACTCCGCACGTCGTACTCCGTACGTACAAAGAGATGCATCAAGAATGCTCCATAATGCTGACTCAAAGCAGAACCTACCAGTCATGCCACGCATTCGCAAGTGAGTGGGCGAAACAAACTCCAACTACCGAACACTGGTCTGTGCTTCGCCTCTCACAAACCGGACAAGGGACATGCCAACGGGCATCTGGGCACTGGGGCTTTAACACATGGATTTGAGCGTCCTGACTAGCTCACGTGCTGTTCTGCTCAAGGCAGAAAGAAATACTACCCAAAACAGACGGATAGAAATTGACATGTCTCATGCTCATGTTTGTTGTCTTGAGGCAAAGAAAAAAACATTTTCCCTTAGTTTAATTACACCCCATGATTTGCCCTGCTGGTCTCCGGCCGCATCCGCTTTCAACTCGTCCTAGCCTAGTGTACATACATAAGTAGTAGTAATAATACCTGACATATGCCATTAATCTGTACGGTACTACAGTGTAGTACTTCCTGTCGAATACTTCGTACAATAAACTAGTACTACTAACCTTGGCCCACACGATGGGATGGAGACTGGCGAAACATGTATTCTACTATTGTTCCGATGCATCCCTGTCCATGACTAGAGTGATCTTCCTGCCGGCCGGCCAGTCGGACGAGTTCATGTCCTCGGGGCATATGTACATACATGTGCCTCTCTCTTTCAACCTCCTGGATGCCAGCCAGTTCGATTCATGTCTAGTCTGGATGCACTTAATTATTGTCCCTCTCCTTTCCTTTCATAGGGCCAGAATGTGGCCGGCTTCTGGGGGGGTTGGCGTGCCTCTCAATAGGCATCGCTCGTTGCTCATTTGTGCGTTGGTTTTTTCTGAACTCATTGTCCCTCCCCTCTCAAGTTGACGGAGACATGGTGGTTGAACTCTAGCGCCTCAAGGGGAGATCCAACAAAGCCGGGCCTGCGTTTGGCTGCTCGGAGGTTCGCAGATCCACCTCGTCCTAGCCGCCCACATGTTGAAGAAGCTTGGTGCCTTTCTAGCCTTTTAGTCAGGGGAATGTGGTGGGTCCTCGGCACAATGGTAGGCATTTCGGCTGTCCTTGGGGACCAGTGGACACAGCAGGGTCCTGTCTGGTTGCTTGTCAACCCCTCTTGTGGCCCCCACGGCCCCCGTCACCCCGTCACCCTGGCCCCCTGTCCCCCTGTCAGTCAATCCCTACCCAAATTCAATGTTTGGTCACTTCACCTTCTCCTGCTCCATTAAGCACCGAGTCGACCAGTGATATGGACATGGCATGTGCCTGTAAGCCGCTCTTGGTTTGGTGTGCATCTTCTCCTCTATTTCCCCTGCTTCTCGACGGCTTTCCCCCGCTGTTCTTTGACTCGAGCCCTCGATTGTGGTAACCGACAGCCATTGTACTATTATTCCAATATTGCCTTGCCGTCTTCCTCCATTCCTCCATCCGTCTTCTCTCTTGCTTAAACCTCTCGCCACATTCATTCTACACTTGTTTCTCTCGGGTAACATATCCTGAGTCCTGACCATCGTACGCCTTGCGCATTACTTGCCAAGCTCGAATCTTTCTACCCAGACACAATCATCTCCACTTCAAGCCAGAGTGCGAATAAGACCAATGGCATCCAAACCCGAGTTACGCCTCACCACAACCATGCCGGCAGCCAACTCCGATCTCGAGGCCAAGCAACCCCGGAGCGCACTGCGCAGCCCTCGCTTCCGCGAAGATTTCGATGCGCCCTTCTCAGAGGCCCTCCTAAACGCATCAACAATGACACTCGCCACCGAGAGCGACAAGTCGCCGCTCTCTCAGCACCCCAGCGACATCTCAATCACTAAGCCGGCTCACTCGCCCCGCCCCACGCAATCACGCGAAGATAGCTGGTCATCCACAAACTCTAGCCGAAGCGCGAGCAGCTCGAGCTCCGGCGTGAATGACAGGTTAAGAGAATGGGCTCGGAAGTCGTTCTTGGGGCTGAGGCGCTCGGACGACGGGGAATCCTCGCGGCCATCATGATCTGTTACAAATGCAAAGTAAAAAAAAAGACAACACCAAAAAGCAACGACACCGCAGCTATGCTTTTATCCCGAAAGAGATTCATGACGAATTATGAGCGCTACGCCCACGACTATTCATGTCTTTAGAATATGTGACCCTCCTCGAGGCAGTTCGCAACTAAAGAGAGAAAAAAGGCAGGGAGGACATCTATGACTGACACAGCCATGTTCCCCCCTTTACTAAAAGGTGTTTTGATGGACGATTTACCATGTATATAATTTTATATACCTATCTACTACGGCGACACAGCCGCTTTTTTAATGATGCACAGTATTTGTTCCATGTCGGGCCAAGTTAAATAATAATACGTACTCGTGGCTAGAATACGCCTCCGCCAATGATGAATATCCTCTGCTCTTCCTTCTTGGCCCACTGAATAATCTTGTTCGCGCCCTGAGTCATGGCCGCGCGAGACAAGTTTGGTCCCCCGATGCAATAAAATTCAAAGACGGGCGTGATCCACGCCAGACAAGTCGCCTCCTCGCTCGAGCAGTGCAGAACCTTAAGATGCGCGTGTTTAGCGTGCACAGAGGCATGTAGCTCGTGGTATAGCGACAGTAGCCTTCGTCTCTCGACGACATGGGCGAACAAGGGTTGTAGCGACGACATGCAAAACTGCACGTTTGCCCGAGATTTGTACAGGAAGTGGCTGACTTGGCTTCCGGGCGCAACTTGCGACACGGCAGGTCGGCCGGCGCGCGCTGCCTTGCGAATGGTGGCTAGGCTGCCGCTTTTCGCCAAGGCCTGCGCAACGTCATCGCGCATTTGCTTGAGGCTGAAGAAACTCTCCTTGTCTGCGCTTATGAGGATCATGGCTATCTCTTCGCTGGGCGTCTGCACATTTGTTGGACTGCCTGGCGGTTGCACTTCCGGCGAGTCTTCGAAGAAGCTGACGTACATGTACAAATAGCCCTTGTTGTTGAATGCAGGTAGACAGATGGGAATCCAGTTCTCGCCGCCGCCGCCCTTGATGCCGTCTGATTCGAAGAGCATGTTGAAGATGAGCCGCAGGTCACTGGGGTGGAGAGAATGCCGCCGCGGCCGCACGACACTCACGAGTTTCCCGCCAGCGACGATGAGCCCGTAGAGCAGCTTATCGGTTCGTAGCTTCAAAAAAGTATTGTTGATGGCGTGGCGCTCAGACTTGCGCAGCTTCAAACACTCTAATGAGCCTAGGAGGGTCGATGCAGAGCCAAGGGTGAATGTGTCTGCCAAGGAGGATAGTAAGGACTCTGTGCCTTGGAGTGGTTTGCGCAAGTCGGACGATGGTCGGTTGACGAATATATTCTTTAGCGTGGGTAGTGTCAGCGTTGACAGAATCTGCATGTATAACGCCTCGAGCTGGGACCGAAGTTGCGCATCACTCTCGCCGAGCTTGCTTATAGCCACGAGATGAAGAGGGCCTTGGGTTAATACCACGAATCTGGTGCTGCCCGCTGTGAAGCCTTGCAAAGGGTTCTTGGCTCCTTCGTAGAATGATATGATTGTCTGAATAACTCCGATGGACGAGTTGATGAGGTCGAGGTCTCCGTGACGGCTCCAAATGGGTTTTCCGGCAGATGACAGGATCATGTAATGCTTAAGTTTTGACTTCCACATTAATACTCGCTCTTCGTCTTTGACATTCTCGTCCTCTTGGGATGGAATGGGCTGGAATTCATCCTCGAAACCGGCAAGTCCATCCTGAGCCCCTGAAAGATGTCGTTGGAATGGCTGGACTGTAGCAGACTGGGCTTGGAGCAAATTCCACGCTGGAGTGCGCTTGTGAAAGTCGGAAACCATTAAGCTTGCAATGTCCCCAGCTGGCCGCATGGTCGGCGCAAAGCTCATCATGCTTGCAGCGTCATCAGGCCCTTCCCCACCAGATAGGCTGGCTTTGTATCCTGGTGAATCATAACCACTGCCCACGGGGGTGGAAACTGACCTGTTCCCGGGCGTTGAGAATGTTCCCCGGGTTCCGTCCGGAAAGGAAAGCGTCTGGATGTCCACAGACGTCAACGCCGTGGTAGGCTGGGCCTGCAAGCCTCTCGATTCCGCAGTGGTAGCTACAGCTTTGCGAGGGGGTAACGGGGGAGGCTGCTCCTCCTCTTCGGTGGGAGGTTTAGTCTCTCTGCCCATGATACTGCCGCGGATGGTAGTTGTCGCATCTCAAAGGGGAGGTCACGGGGCGGGTTGAGTGATGTCGACACGGCTTACACTACAACGGGTAACTAAAGCGCCCGAAAAATGGTGGTAAACTGTCGAATAGACCAGGACATGGTTGTTTTTGGCTTTGGGAGCCGACGACAGTGAGGATGAGGACGGGGTCGAGGCCGAAGGCGTGGATGAAATGAACATGTGCGGTCACGTCTGCCTGAGGGGCTGTGACGTCTTGACATGTCTTGTAGCAGCAGCTGGCTCGTGGCTCGAGGTGGCCTTGCGCCAATGGGCAACCCTGTGGCTTCTACCAGGTTAGCAACAAACCAATCACAGACGTTCCAGCCACGCGACCCCTGCGCGTCGACCACTCTTTTGGAAGTGGTGGCTTGTGAAACGTAGCCTCACATCAGTCAACTGATGCGGATGCGTGTCGACCTGAAGGATGGATGGTCGCGAATCCACCCCACGTCACCCTCCCTTGACAGCTGTACTGCTCGGTCTAACACACGATCCTTCGGACCAGACGTTCGACAAGCGATGCCCTCAGGATACCACATGATCCGATTGCTTCACGACCATGGCGCTTGATCCGGGATCCGGCGCCATTGCGGGCTCGCCTGAGAGTTCCGGCCGGGATTCTCCCATACCGCGTCAATGGAGAAACCAACTTGGAGGAGGTTAGCCACCAGGCAGCACTGTTGTGATGCCGAATCGATGCTAATGCGTGGGAACAGAGGAAATCCCGATCAAGGACAAAGCTTATCGCAGATATGCTGCTGGCGTTGAGAAGACACTTTCGCTGTTTGAAACCGCCCTCGAGGAATGGGCAGACTATATTTCCTTTTTGAACAAGCTGCTCAAGGTATGCTTTGCGCCAACTCGTCTAGAAGCTTTAAATAGCATCATATTTTCTAACGTGGTTGTGACTAGTCGCTTCAAGCTCGGCCACCATCGTTTCATTCCATTCCAACCAAGGCCCTCGTTGCCAAACGTCTTTCGCAATGCCTCAATCCCGCTCTGCCATCGGGTGTACACCAAAAGGCCCTCGAGCTGTACAACTATATATTCACAACGATAGGGACGGATGGCCTGTCTCGGGACCTGCCCCTATATCTCCCGGGCCTTGCGCCTACACTGTCATTCGCCTCGCTGTCTGTCCGATCGCCGTACCTAGACCTCTTGGAAACCCACTTCCTTGACCTCGACCCCAGATCGCTCCGGCCAGCCATGAGATCTATTATACTTGCCTTGCTTCCTGGATTAGAGGAGGAAACAAGTGAGGATTTTGATAGAACATTGCATCTGGTGGCACGGTTCAAGGAAGCCATACGGCCTCGGGAAAGTGTGAGGCTGGGAGAGCACCATGCCTCTGGAGACGATTTCTTCTGGCAGTGTTTCTTCCTAGCTGCCATAACTAGCCATAGCCGCAGGTCTGGAGCCTTGGCTTATCTTGTGCGCTATCTACCTAAGCTTGGCCCGACTGCCTCCGCTGGCGCTGGAGAGGAAGGAATTACGAAGAGCCTGCACGCTATCGTAACGTCACCCGAGCCGGGCTTACTAGTACGATGCTTCGCAAGCGGCTTAGGTGACGAGCAGCTGTTAATTCAACGCGGCTTTCTCGACCTTCTCGTATCGCATTTGCCCCTTAGTTCGGACGTCCTCCAATCTCGGGTAAAGCCAGCGGATCTAGAGCTGCTCGTGAAAGCAGCAGTTGGTGTAGTTACCAGACGAGATATGAGCTTAAATCGTCGTCTTTGGGCATGGCTGTTAGGGCCTGAGCCGGCCGGTCAAGATGGCGACCATAATGAACAAAACCAAGCCTACCTATCCTCGCGAACGACCTACTTCGAAGACTTCGGCCTGCAGCCTCTCACCAGAGCGCTTCTCCAGATGATTCAAGGTGCATCTCGTGGTAACAGCGCCGAGCGAGCCCGTCCATACAGGATTTGTCTTTCTCTCATGGATAGATGGGAGATTGGCGGCCTTGTAGTACCTGAAATCTTCATGCCGGTTGTTGATAGTGTCCGGAAGTTCCAGGCCCAGGCCGCCAGCAAATCCGAGTTCGACGAAGTTCTCCGTAGCGCCAGCGTTTTCTTCGATGGTATCGAAAGTGGTTTGATTTACAGCGAGATTGTTGGCTTATTGGCCCAGGCAATTGGACCAGGAAGCCTCATTGCAAGGGATCGCATGGATAAGCTTGCGTTGGTCAACTTCATCGTGTCCAGCTTTAATGTTCGCGAAGAGGAGATGGTAACAATTCACGCGCCGCTGACATGTTTGGCGGCGTTGTTGATGCTGGAGGATTCCAAGAACCGCAAGGCGAAGACGGCCTTGACAGATATCGAGTCCGAGAAGCTGTGCGACCAAGTTCTCGGCGCCGTTGTTTCACTATTGGAACTTGTTCCTGAACGAGCATTCCCTCAGAGACTCGAGCAAAATGGGAATCAAAAAGACAGAACAGCTTTGCTATCGACGTCCAGTATTGAGCTCCTGAAAAAGATAAAGACGTTTTATGTACATGAACAGGGCAATTTGGAGTCATCACAACCCCCTTTTACTGCTGTAGAATCAGGGGAGTTATTGTTGGAGAAGGCCGTCATTTACATTTGCGATGACTCCAAGGACTCACCTGTGAACGATATCGCGATTCGCGTACGAATCTTGACTCAAATTCTTTCCAAGACGCCTGGAAATTACCACTTCGACGCAAAACAGCTTGTGTCATACCTGCATGGCAAGCTAAGCAAGTCGCAACCACTATTGTTTCCTCATTTCTCGGCCATGGTTATGTTGTCAACACAACTATATTCCGCAAGAAGGATTCAAGACAAGGAGTTTTCTGACCTCGTAGGGCCATTAGTTCGCCATGGCTGGTCCTACTTGTCCGCTTCTGAACCCAAATACCACGTCGAAACCGTGCGTTGCTTGTGGCAATTGCAGACGGCACTTACCTTGTCTGGTCGTGACATAGAGGCAGCCATTGCTGAAATTCTGACCAAACCAATGGCAGGTCCTGAGAAGACGTCTCATTCGGCTGAAAATGGACGGACTTTTGGTGTACTGTGGTCACATAGTCTGCAAGATGTGTCTTCTGAGCGTAGAGGCTCCAAAGGCCAGACACTGGATCAACGACAAATACCACGTCTGTCTGGCACCGACCACTACCAGGTCATGCTCACACAGCCCATGTTTTTGGTCTTGGATGCTCTTTTGGACGACAGAACACAAACGTACATGGTTGTTAAATCATGGCTGAATAGTATGATTGGAATCGACAGGTGAACATCTATACATGTCTAGTTTCGTCTTGTGGTACATACTGATTGTTACAGGCTGTTTCTGGTATTCGCGATGAAGATGGCACAACTGCCATTCCTCAACCATGTCATCACCCATCGTGCTAGCGAGAAAGTCAACTCCCAGTCAACCACATTCACAGAAGATGATGATTTGGAATTGTGTCTCTACTACCTACGAACGCTCCACAATGTCCTCAAAATATCTGGTGATATGTCCAGAGCGGTATTGGCATCTAAATACGTCTCTTTTAGTGACGGCTCGGCTCACATCAGGGGTATGTCATTGATATCTTGCTCAACTTTAGTTTCCTTGCTGACCATGCGTAGCTGGAGCGGAGGAAGACGAAATGACACTTCAAGATTTCTTCGTTCGTGTGTGTATGATATGTGTTATAGGCGAGCGGCCATCATCTTCCAGTCCCGAGCTGGGAGAGCGGATATGCCAACTGCATCGATTTGCACTAACAATTCTCCATCAATTTTTATCCAGCCGATATGCCGCTCCCCTGTCCAGCCTTGAACTGGATCATATCCTTGTTGATAAACTTTCGAAATCCATCAACACCCCCGACCCCTACGTCCAAGTATTATTGCTCGATGTTGTATATGACACCGTTAAACTCAGAAACATGGCGTTACATGACAGACAGTCGGCAGAAATCTCGGAGAAGAGACCTACCAGTGCGGACAATTCCAGAATGGGGCACTCGTCATTTTCATCAAGCGAAATCCAACCAACAGGTCCACCAATGCCTCCGGCTTTGCTCAAATGCTTGCAGGCCGGACTGAGCTCGCCAAATAGCCAATCGGTCCTTGATAGCTGGATATCGTTTCTTGGCCAAATTATCGCCCTCTATTCGCAGAGCATTTTTCAAACCGTTATTCCACTGGTCGAGACGCTGTGCAGGCACATAGGATCTACGTTTGCTGGCCTCCGCGAAACTTTCCTAAGCGAGCCATGCGAAACCATCACGACAGGGAACACACCCGAGTCGACATTGATCCACCTACTCAACGGGCTGGAACAAGTCCTGGCTTTGGCGCATGATCAGCTCCTCGCTGAAGAAGCCCGGATCCAGTTGATAAAGGGGCCTGAGCAACCATCATCGCTATTCGGAAGCATGGTATCCGGTGTTTTCCAGTCAGAAGGTCCTCAATCACGAAGCGCCACGGCCAATGATCGCCTTACTGTTCATCTCGCTTTTCAAGATGCGATGCGCATCTGCTATGCGATATGGTCTTGGGGTCAAGGCGATGACTCCAGGAAACAGGATTCTGGCTCCTCGGCATCTTTTGGCTATACGTCTTTACGTATGAGAAACCGTGCTCGCAGATTAATGGAACACCTCTTTACCGCAGAGATTTTGGAATGTCTAGAGACCGTCATTGACATCTGGCGAGCTTCTGGCAGCGACACGGAGCGGACACAAATTTTCAACTTTCTCTCATCCCTTGATGCATGCCGACCGAGGCACTCTATTCCCGCGCTGTTTAATGCAATTTATAGCCGGACGAACCCTGGCGCCTTAGATCCAGTCCGGAAATCCACCCTGACAATTTCCCTGCAAGATTCCGATCTTGTTGTGTTTCTTGTCGAGTATAGCAGGTCTTTGGAGGATGACGCCATGGACGAGATTTGGCAAGACTGCATGACATTTCTCAAGGACCTTCTCGGGAACCCATTCCCGCATCGCCAGACGCTGCCCGGTCTTCTTGAATTCGCAGCTATTCTCGGTGAAAAGGTGGACAATACCAACTTCGGAGAGCAGAGACGGATGCGGCGAGAGTTGGGAGTGAGTTACATGCATACAACCAACCCCCCGCGGAAGGATAGCATTCTACTGACACTATTATAGGACATCTTCCTGCGACTACTAGCTGCTTTGTTCACGACTCGACCTTTAACGTTTACAGAGTCTGGGAGCCTCACCAATATCCCGGAAAAATCCAAGGCGGATGGCCCAGGAAGACAGGGGTCGAGAGGAGATGGGCCTGACGACGTCGTCTCAGTATTGGCATCTGTGGTACCAAACCTATCCAAGATCCTTCTTGAACCCGACCGAGTTCTCTCTGCTGCTGGCACCATCTCGACCAATGTTGTTGGGCCGACTTTGCGTTCCAAGTCATTCCCAGACACCGTAACGTCTAATACTTTGAGACTGTTTCACGAGCTGTCGAGACTGCAAAACCACCAAAAGACCTGGAAAAGGGATATTGGGGACTCATTTAACGACAACCGCTTCTTTGGGATGAACCTGGATCTGGTCAAGGATGGATGGCTACCCTTGCTGAAGCAGTGGGTTCACACGGACAAGGAGCGGATGCCAGAAATCGTAGCTCGCATCAGTGCTCCAACTACGGCAGGCATAGTGTTTGGCGTGGGCGCAACTTCAGCGAGACTAGAAGCAGACAGGAAGACACAGCTCAACCTGCGCCGAATTGCAACGCTGGTTCTGGCCGCTGCGGACGATGGCTTCGTTGCAGAACTGCCCACCATCTTCGACAAAGTGGTTGAATTACTATCAGCCACATCAACCTCCTCTCCATCGTCAACAACCCGAGCCGATGTATACATGGTCATCCGGGCGCTGGCTCTCAAAACCAGCCCGATCCACCTCGCCATGACGTGGCCCGTCGTCAATGGCGAGATCCACGCCGCCATCTCATCCGTCGTCGCACCAGATCACAGCGCCGCGTCGGACATGTATCTCAACAGTGGCATTTTACAAGCGTGCAAGCTTCTCGACTTGCTCATCTGCGTCGCCCCAGACGACTTTCAGCTTCACGAGTGGCTCTTCATCACCGACACCATAGAAGCAGTCTACCGCTCGTCCACGTATCAGCCCATAGCGCTTGCGGACGAGCTCTCTGAAGAGTTGGGTAGTTTCAGCACCCACAGTGCCTTGCAAACGGATACGGAGGCGCATATGGCGGCGAGCGGCCCTCATAGACGGCCGCTTCTCGGGCCAGGTGGTATCAACGATGATGTTAGCCTGGAGAGAAAGGATGAACTAGTGGCCAAGATTTTACGCCCGTTCTTTGGGCAACTGAGCATCTATGCGTTTGAGTCTACGTATGCCATGGGAGCGCTGGATAGAGAGGCTTGTATTGAGGGGTTGTTGAAGGATCTGTTTGACGAGAGGACCATGGTGAGGGCACTGTGAGTGTGGATAATACAAAAAAAAATATTATTGCAATGGGACCCATGAATTTGATGCGACGGTGTGATTAAGTCCAGAATTTCAAGCTGCCAGCCTGTAGTGTAGTGGTGGCCGCCATGGCGCCATGGGTCATCTTCGCGATTGATTCCAAATCATGTCCAGTCCTGTCACGCCATCACAAAGCAACCCTGCAAGACGGCACGAACCACTTGCAACCAAGTTACATTCGAATGCGAAGGCTCATTAACTTGTCTCTTTGTCACCGCTCTCGTGTCCACTCGGCCGACTTTTGCTCTCTCTATCGCCCCTCTCGTCTCGTGGCCACAGGATTCCCCGTCCCAAAGAAAAAGACGGTTTGAAATCACGCCAACTCCGGGTTTTAAACGCCCAGAAACCAAAAAAAGAAAAAAAAAGTCCTAAACACGATGGAGGAAATCAAGCCCACAGCGAGCCCTCGGACGGGCCCAGCACCCTCGCAATGATGCTCTCAAAGGCAAGCCTCTCAATGACGGCGCCGTACATGACGCAGCGCACGACGCCGTTGAACTCGCGCTGCAGCGTGTCGAGCACGGTGCCGCCGAGCAGCACCTCGACGGGGTACCGGCGCGCCAGCTCGAACCACGCCTGGACGGGCGTGATCTCGAGGTCGCCGGGGTTGAGCGAGGCGGCGAGGCCGTGCAGCGACTCGAGCGTGATGCCCGACGCGCCCCATTGGAAGCTGGGCCGCGGCGCCGCAGCCTTGCCGGGCTTCTTGGCCGCGAGGGCGGCGCGGCCGGCGTAGACGCTCTCGGGTGCCGGGGCCATGCAGTACGCGCTCGCCATGAGCGTGTGGCCCCTTTCCGACTCGGAGCAGAGGCCCGGGTCGTGCAGGTGGAAGTCGCCCATGAAGAAGTGGTCCCAGCAGCAGTGCTCGAGGCTGTCCGTCGTAAGCACATGTACAATTACAATCGCGCCAAGTGAAAGGAGTCACATACCCGAGGATAAAGTTGACGGCGCGCTGCTCCTGCTCCCACGTCAGGGCGACGCCGGCCACGGTCCGGGGCGACGTCGAGGCGGCGGCGCTGGCGCCCGACGAGTTGGAGCTGATGTGGAAGCAGGGCGCGCCGAGGGCGGCATCCATGCTCAGCGTCACCGTCAGGTCGTCGACGTCAATGGCGCCGAAGAGCTCGGGCGACTCCTCGGCGGCGGCGGGAGTGTCCACGGGCCCAGCGTCGAGGCGCATCTGCTGCTGCATCGCCGCCGTCGTCGTCATGGCCAGCGGCAGGCCGGCGGTCTCGAGGGCCTCCCGGATCAGAAAGTTCTCCTTGAACAGCGCGGCCGTCTCCTTCTCCGTGAGGGAGATGAGGTCGCGTAGCTCCGAGACGTCAATCTCGAGCTGCTTGATGTAGTTTGCCTTGCGCTGGCGGTGCTGGATCTGCGCGCGGCGTACCTGCGCGCGTCGCAGCTGGGCCTTGTCCTTGTCCGGCTTGGACTGCTCGGCGGCGTCTGCGTATGCTTTGGCTGGCTTGTTAGCATGTTTGGAGACTCGGGGGAGGGACAGCTTGGTGAGGAACGGCATTGTATGTGAATTTGAAGGCTGTGCGTGGTGCCGGACACTCAAGGTGGCAACTGTGCATGGAATGTTTTGTTTCCGCAAAGACAGAGTATCTGTAGATTGGGGGGGAATGGATAAAAGAAGAGGTCCATGTCTTTCATATAAAACAGAAAAAACAAATCATAAAATAATAGGAGAAATGAGCAACATGGTCATGTTGGAATCATGCGGATTCCTCAACACCATCATGACAAATCACGCCGGGCGCCATGTACGACAAATCACACCAGCCCACCAACGCATACGCGCACACGCATGAGATGCGGCCCGCGCAGAGCAGGGACCTCGGGGACTTCAAATGTTTGACAGAAAGACTTGCTGGGACAGGCACATACATGGATCTGCAGCCGCGGCCGCTCCCTCAGGCGTGGCCGCCGCCGAGGGCTTCCCGCGAAGCTTCTGCTTGCCCTTCCTCCAAAAGGACGTGAAGGAGGGCCTGCTCGCGTCGTCGCTCATGGCGTCGGTAATAGGTTCCCTCCCCGGGCGTATATACAAATCTATCAACGGCTCCCTCTGGGTTTGGGCCAGGTAAACATTCGCCGGTGCCTGCGTGATGTGCGTGGACGGCCCGGCAGCCGCGAGACGATGGTCCACCGAGGACTGTACGAAGAGGTCTGTCTGGTTCAGATCAACCGGGCGGCTGGATGTTCATGTGTCGTGGTGGAAACGTGTTGGCGTGAAACTTGACAGTTGGATGCGGAGTATCGGTCGGTGAGCGATCCGTCTTGACCACCTCTCGCTTTCTCTCTTTCCCTCTCTCTTTTTTTTTTTTTTTGCCCACCCCGATTCATGCTCAGCACCAGTTCAAGTCTCTGCAGATCGGATCTTGCCCGCCGACTAGAGCAGCCGGTGGATCCCCATTTGGAAGCTCCATGCAATGTACATACATACGTCTCTTTTTACATCGGCAGATGCAACCCACAAAATACCCAACTTTGATGCACGCTTGATTTGACGCCTGGCTTCTCACTGCACATATACCAAGCATCTTTCTCTAGAGAAAATTCTGCTCATTGCAAGCCACGGTCAACCAAAATTCAACACTTTTATTTTGCGCTACAAGATCCACGCCCTGTGTGTGCTCATATTCTAATGACATCTTCCCAACTCCTCGCTGATGCTAAATAGTGCCATCCCTAAAGCAAGGGGTATCATGTACCCAAGGATGGAAACAAAAAATACAGAGCAAAAATATTCGCACACACCACCATACTCGCTACTCAATAGTGATCACCGTCAGTGTCCGTTGCTGTCTCCTCTACCAACTCCTCGTTGTCGTCCTCCTCTTCCATGCCATCGCTCTCGTCATCATCGTCGTTATCTTGGTTCAGGCCAGGCACCGACTTCCAGTGCACGTAGTCATCCGCCAGCCATCGCTTGCTGATCGGCAGCTGGTATGGATCAAACGGAAAGTATGGGTCGAGTTGATGATAGCTCTCCCCTTGCCCTTCGTATCCGGCATCTCGCAATGCGCCACCCGTAGAGTACGTCGCCGAGAGGAATTGGGTCAACCGGACGCGCTTGTTGCTCTCCACCAACGGATAAATATAAACGAAGTTTAGGCGATGTGCTAGCTTGGCGAACTCGTCCACGATTACAGGCGCGCACACCTTGAGCGGATTGAGTTTGCCAAAGATTTGCACTGACAGATCTTTTCTTGAAGTTCCGATCCATTCCAAATCCTGCCCAATGTAGGATGCCGGATCCTCCGGGTCCACGACTTCGGGGGCAGACACTACCAAATCTTGCCATCTAAAGCAGAAAATGTAGAGCGTAGCTTGAACAAGGGAATAGTATGGGTGAAATCTCTTCAAGTCTGGTCCGCGGCACAACGGCTCGTACTTTCTTCTGTACTGCTCAAGATGATGAAGGAGCAGTGTGAACATGGTTCGCACCAAGCTAGGTGGGACATGCGCTCCGCGAGCCACAAAACTCGCCAGATAGGCTGCGGCGGCTTGCTTCAACACGTTTGGCGTGTTTGATTGAAATGCAGTGGCCATAAGCTGGCCACAGAACGCATCGATGAGACGCTCGTGTCGTTGCGCGAAATGGAATATCAGAAACTGCGTGTGTCTTGATTTATACGTAGGTAATACCATGTGGTCAAACTCGCGAAGAATCGTGGTAAACATGTCGAATGCGTTGTCGGACCCAGGATTTACAAAGTGTGGGCTGTAGACGCTAAAGAGTGTATCCAGAACCGCATCCATCTTCTCTACACTGTCCTTAACAGCCTTAATCCGCACCGCTTCCTTGTCGTAATCAAGATCTTCGCTGTCAATTGACTCGTTGTCGCTGTCGTCAGAATCATCATCCTCCCAGGCCGACGGCTGTCGCTGATTCTCCCGCAGCGCGTACATAACGGCTGCGGTAACGTCATCGTCCAAGTCTTCTAGGTCCACCTGCATCTGGGAATCGATTTTAACGACTCGGTTCAAGATGAGGTCCAGGATCTCATCTTGCAAATCAGGCACGTATTTCTTGACTTGAAGCAGGTTGTGGATATAGGCCATGTGGACTCGGACCGAGTCGTCGGGGAAGGGGAACTTGGAGCTGAGCAAGTTCTCCAGCACTGCCACCGCGGATGGGAACATCTGCAGGATATATTCGATGCCAGAGTGTAGCCGATCACGCATTATGGCCCTGCTCACCTCGGGGAAATCTGGTACGGACCAGGCGGAGGGTCGACTGTCGCGAAATTTTTCCACCATCATTGACAGGACGGGTACGAGGTAAGACCCTTGCGCACTGACAAGGGCAGCCAAGAAGTGCGTAAAAACCTTTGCGAAGGCGGCGTCTCGTCCCAGCCAAGAGCACTGCAATATTGTCCTCACCAAACCGCTGCATTCTTTCCCTTTCAGAATAGGTATGCAGCTCGTCAAAGCCATAACATAAACTTGGAGTTCGTATGGTTTCAAAGTATCGTCGTCTTCTCCTACCACTGGAGGCAGGTACCTTTGTCTGTCCTTGGCAAATAGCTCCTTCAGCATGTCGTACTGGCCACCATTGCCGCGGAGATGGTCCTCCAGGGCGGCCCGTACTTCCAATTTGACGTCGTCCATTGTTCTGCGGCCAACTTCGTACGTTACATTTCGAATGTCGTCAAAAAAAACTTTGCGTCGCTTTGTTGGGCTGTCGGGCGGCGCTACAGATGTAGAATCGGTCTCGTTGTGCACCTCTTTCCTTCTCCCCAATACGGAAGCAGGTTTCAGAATAGACTTGACAGGCGTTGCGGTTCGTGGTGTGTGGCCAGGTAAGGCCCTGGTGTTTGGGGTGAATGGTCGCATCAAGATGGCGATGGCTCGATGCGACACATTCACTAAAAAATCTTGGGCAGAAAGAGCCGAGTTTCTATAGCAACTCTAGCGATGCGCAATCAAGGTATGTTCATGGCACAAGAAGCACGAACTGTGGCGACACATTAAGATACGGGATGCCTATCGTCTGGGGATATCATGGAACGCAATCACTGGCCAGCATCAAGAGATGACCCGACCGTAGTAAATGAAATATTGAAGCGGAGAAGGTGGAAGGCGACGTCAATGATGTTGGAGATGTGGGACAGTTTTTTTTTTCTGCAGAGGGCGGTGGGAAGATTTTCCCAATGAAAAGTGGGCCCTGCACGTGCCTCTCGACTACCATCTGGGTCACCACTCAGAGGTCAGAGGTCGAACCGAAACTGCCATATTTAACATGGTGAATATATCTGGTGCTGGCTATGTATCTATAAACTTGTCATCTTTTTTTCGGCCTTTTCATGTTGGTCCTGTAATTTTTTGCCAGTCGAGTTTGTCTTTAGCTGCATCCTTCTCTGTGTCCGTACGGAGTTATGGTTCGTGCGCACCGTCAAATGTTGACCCACACGGTGGCTTGCCAACGTTGAACTTGCCTTGCGTACTCCGCACCTAAGCCAAATACAACACTGAAGTACTACTCCGTACACTCCGTCATACCACACGCTCTGCAGCGTGTGGATATCAGGCAACGCTTCAATAATGAAAAGCCCGGTTTGGCCCGGCAAACAACCTCTACGGTAAGGATTCAGCTTACCGAATCATTCCTCGGATATCATTCAGGAACGTTTCACCCTATTCTTCAAAATTTGTCACGGGAAACGCATCAAGTTATCCACAATAAGTACTAGTCTAAAACCCTCTCTATCCCAAACTGTCAAGTCCGCGCTAGGCTCTGTCAAGTCTGTCGACCATGTGCACTTAATAATTGTGCTTATTGAAGCTGGCTGAGGCTCTATTACCAGAAGTTCCTTCCCATCAGCAAAAGAAGGCACCAAGGCCAGTTTGAAGCAAAACATCTTTTCCAGCCCACGTTTCGTTACATAGTTGTAACCTCTGCGCTGCTAAGCCCTGATTGATTCCCAAATAAAATTTGACGTATACCATAGGCGCCGCCTATACTTTTACAATTGCTAATCGCCCCCAAGAAGAAGAAGAAAGGAACAAAACTAGGAAATGAAAAAACAAAATACCCCTAGGACGAGCCAGGGGTTGCTGTACGGATATTTTCGTGCCTTGGGAGTTGGCGGCATTCGGCCTAAGAAGGTCCGGGGGTTCTGGTTCTCATAGCGTTCGTTACAGCATTGCCAATCTCAATTGAACAACTTGCGCCAAGGCGGCGTTCTAGTAGCCCTCTCCGGCCGCAGCTCCGTTGTGGCCGGCATGTTGGCCGTACATATAGTTAGGGTCGGCGCCAGCTTCAGCGTTGTTCGAGGCATCACCACCGGTAAACTCTTGCCCTGGCGCATTCCCGTCGCCCTTTTCACCGGGCATCATGGAACCAGCCCAAGTGGTTTCCATGACACGCTCTCGGTTGGACTGATTTTGTTGCTGCCGGCTTGTCAGTACACCAGACTGTTTCAACACCCAGACTTACACAACAGCAGATGGTAGTAGATTACCTCTCGGTACTTGGAAAGATAGACTTTTAAAGCCTCCGCGTAGTTTTCAAACCCCAACGAAGTCATAGCGAACAGAATATCTTCACCATTCACCGTTTTTCTTTTCTCTTGCTGGCATTTTTCGGAAGCTAGTTGACGAATGTTTCAGTATTCGCCTTTTGAGCCAAGTTGTATGGCTAGGCAAACAGATGGATTGACTTCGACTCACCTTCGCTGGTAATGAAGGAGATAAATTCGCTAACACATTCCTGCATACACTCCTTAGCCTCCTTGGCTATCTTCGCGTTGTCAGGAAGAGCATTCTTCATGATTCGGGCGACTGGAGCAAAGTTACGAATATTAGCATCGAGCTCATCATGATATTCTTGCGTAGTAGAACGACTTGTTCCCGGTGAAGTAGGAGCTGGTTCGTGAGACATGAGTGGGCAACTTGTGAGAGACACGCCAGGCGGCTTCGAAGAGACCCTAGGTACACCAGCCAAAGACAACAAATCAAGAGGGAGATTAGAGGGAGATCAACGACTTACCATTGGCTATAGGCAACCATCTGTCTTGCTCTTTAACTTCAAACTCATAACCAGCGGCGCCGCCAGCCGAGTGTGGGTCTTGATTGTCATTCATTTGTCCTTCGTCGTCGGGTGACTGTGCACCTTGCTCGACATCCTTTGGAGGAGATTGGGGGGAGTCCGACATATTTGGCTACCTGCAGCGGCTGCTAGCGTCCGTGTAAAAGGTGTTCGGGCTGGTACAGATGGGGTCTCGAGAGGTATGATGTGTCCCCCTGGCCACGTTGACGAAGGGCAGAAAGCAGTCTAGGAGGTCTGGGCTGCCTGGGGCTGATGGATGTTTGGTTAGCTGCACGAGATGCGTCAGTGGTGACGTTCAACGGACAATTGCGGCTGCATATGGCTTTCACCATGCCTCGCCTGGGGTACAAGGTAACGTAATGGGGCTATGATGAGATGCTTGGGCGTGTACGATATAATTCTTGTAGGTTGGGAGACGATGGCGCACCAAAAGGGAGGCCAAGGCCAAGGAGGGGGGGTGGGCATGCAGGGAAAACGACAGCAGAGGCAGAGCTTCCAAGAACACGGGTGTCGGCAAGGCGAGGCAGCACGACACCAAGACGTATGAGATGGAGCGCCGCGAATCTTCCCGTGCGATCAGCTTGACGACGGGGGCGTACGTGTACGAAGCGGTCGGAAAAGAACGAGGTCTCCCAGGATGACGGGCTGAGAGAGAGGAACAGCTGTTTTTTTTCTCTTTTCTTTTCGTTCCTGACGCCGGGAATGATCGGGGACTGGGTAGGACCAGGTCGCGACGGGCAGGGAGCAGAGAAGAGCACGGGATCGCGGGCGAGGCGGTTTGGGGTTTGGATGCGCTTCGCGCTCGACGACATCGACGCAAAGGTTGCGACGGCGATGCGAGGTTGCACACGGCGCAACCGCAACAGCCACGGCAGGCCGTGCGTCCCAAGAGGCGCAAAGGACGAGACAGAAGCAACGCAATGGAAAAGGGCTGGCATACCGGCTGGGGTCGCGAGACAGGAGCCCAAGCAAAATGGGCTTTCTTCAGACGAGGGAATCGGCGTTGTTCCGTGAAGGTGGCAGCAACTGCATTGGTGGAGCGCAGAGAGGCGTGGGGTTGATTGAAGAGAAAGAAGGCTGACGAGGATGCGAGGCTAGAAAACCCGTCCAGTCCGGTTGCTGTCTGGTCGACCCAACATTGCGTCTGGTGCTGTCAGACCTCTGAGTGGGCTGGGCTGGGCTCAATGAGCTTGTCTTCGTCGGCTTGAGTCTGGTGCTGTAGCCTGTTGGTGCCTGGCGCTCTTCGAGGCGTCTCATAGAGCTCGAGTGCTGGTGATGGCTGCTGGAGACCTGCGTAATAGTGCGCTAGGCCCCTAGTTGGAGGGACTGGGATTGACTTCAATGTGGACTGCAGCTCATTGCTACCAAGCACAGGTACCAGGTAACTAGCGGGGCCAAAACCTCGCCGGTCCAGCTGTGCCCCGCCCCAGCTCTAGACGTGCGACCAGACTTCAATGTTAACTCTTTGCCTACTACTCCATCCTCCATACTCTGTCTCTAGAGTCCTCGTTCAATGCATGGCCGTCTTGCCACTGCTGCCTCCGGCTGGCTCTGGCTCACCTGCAACGAGAGACCCGCCGTTCGCTCGTCTTTGCAACACTGCAACACAGTCGACCGCTGTCATTATCGATAAGACGCAGCACGCTGGCTGGGCACGCTCTAAGCTGTTTCCGGCATCGTCTAAGCAAGTAGTTTCCGTACCTGGAATCACGCTCACATATCGGTACTTCTCCTGCCGCCCCGCCACCATATCCAAGACAAGTACGCAATGCCACTCAACAAGTATCGTCGTCTCCAAGGTTCCAACCTACAAGTAGGAGGGTGCATGCATCTCTCTGCTCGTGAGTACCCAGGTAACTGCGGGCTCGAGCTGCCAGACCTACTTCACTTCCAACGTCAATCAGCGACAACATCTGTGCCGTGATCAAACAGCTCCATAATTACATTCCTCTTCGCCAGCCTGCATCGAGCACAGGGGTCAACGAACTTGCTCCTACTCATGGCGGTGTGCTTCAGGCCATGCGCATGATACCCGAACCTACAAGGGTTGGCTATTGCATCACTCCATGGCAAGTGAAGTCGGCAGGAAGACCGGTCAAGAAGAGAAAACATCTCTTGAATCCCCCCCTGGCTTGATCCATGGAGAGTCTGACACCATGCCGCATCCAACACAGCATCTAGTTACAATAAATGCACATTTTCGCATCACTGCTGACTTCATGCATACCCAGGTAGTTGGACCAGAGTCAAACGTCATGAGGGAACAGATCTTTCTGTCAGACTACCTTTCAGGCTGACCTGCGTTTGCCCCAACCACTACTTCTGCCAATCAGCCGATGCCCAGAGCGTCGGAGCCGTTCAGGAACCGTAGCCTGAATGCAGACCCAAAGGCCCATTCTGCGGCCAAATCGCCAATACACCCAATGGTTGGGCAGCACCTCCAGCCATACCTTCCGACTGGGCCAAAGGCATAAGGCTATATCATGTACAATCTAGGCTTCCTGCCTCGAGCCCCCAAGGCAGAAAGACTGTGCATACAAGCCATCTCCGACAGGACCATCATCATGTTTGAATCTCGTCAAAAATATTACGCCCTTGGCTGCAAATTTTCAGGTTTAGCCAGTCAAATGTTTTTTCCCACACTAGCCAAAATATGATGATGGACTGTATCTGACACGGACGGAAGACATTCATATCGGAACCGTTCCCCTCACACCCATCATGTAAATGCCGACACTCGCATACGGATAACGACACCTCCGACATCTGATCACCACAATTCCATTTACCAAGGCTCTACTGCATATGCGGATAGTCTAGCTGCATGGAACCCAAAATCCTTCATCAGTTCCGTGGTCAATGGCTACGGTGTTCTCGACTTGGAACAACCCCAACATCTCTTGGAAACCGATCTGGACGGTGACGTGATGATGCGGCCGTCTGCTCAACCTTTTCAAGGCATCACCAAGCATTGGCGGCGCTATTCTCTGCAGCTCGAATCGCCTTGGCGCTCTTTACAAGTGTCTTGTTTCAAGAGCGACCACTCACCGAGCTTACGGAACCAACTGCCGCTTCGAGAAGTAGAGAGGGTGGCTGGCAAGGATACGGGGGCCATGGCAAAATCGCCCATGGCCACGCCAAGTCCGAGGAAACTATATTCAAGGTAGCCATGGCTTGCGAGGCTTACTGCATCTTCACCGTGGGCAGCTGCAATCGTGTTCTGAAATGTGTCATACACAGAATGGAAGGACATGTCATGTTTAGGCATGAAGTATGCATATATATTTTTTCTTCTGAAATGCGAAGCTATTATTCCGCGTCTACTATCATCCTCCTTGTACTGGATTGGACATTAGTAAGGGAATCGCATCACAGAAGATAACATATCTGGTTATTATTGCATTTGTTTTCTCAACGTGAGAATCTTTTCCGAATGACGTGGCATTGCCAACAGTACAATCTGGAAATGGTGGTGGGTGGGCTGTCTCCATGGATGCCGGGTATTCACATCTTCGGTCACGGGTTTTGACTCTCAGGATCAAATTACAAGAAGCAGGCAACACAACGAAGGGCATGCACACTGACTATTGATGTTTGGCAGGGATCAAGTTGGAAAAAAGTTTTGCAAAAGTTTTTCCGAAGTTGCTTTCCACCAGTGTTGGTTGGATTGTGCGCCACAGAAGATCTTCAACATGAGCTGAGGGAAAAAAATTTCATAGGCTAGTTGGGCAGCGAAAGGCCAGTGCCGCGCAGGCCAAATTCACGCAACGATGGCAACTCTAACCGGCGGCATCACACCACCACGGGTATGTTTCCTGCAGCTTCCGGTCACGTTTTGAACATGATATGCAGCTAGAATGTGTTCGTTCCAGCAACGCAAGGGTGAGTGTTGGCTCACCCATGATGTGCTAATGAAAGAAAAAGCCGCGGGTAAAGAAAGCCATACTAGCCTGAAGGTGACATGTTCCAGCAGATTGCTTGTTCACGGAGAGATGACCAATGGCCAAAGTCAAGACGTGACAATCTTGCCCCAATCCCCGTACATCATTCAGGTTTCTGCTGTTGAGAAAGACTATCTATTTCCTATGAAGCATGGACCTTCTCTTTGCCTTCTCATTGCTGGACTACTTGCACGTTATTCTTCTTCTGTGACATGTCGTCAGTAAACCGCTTGTACAGGTGTTGGTTGTGGCATATACCTTCCACTTATCCAGCTCATCCTGTTTCGTCTTATATTGCTTCACCAAGTCATCCAAAACCTTCTTCAGTCCTTCTTGATTGGTTTTCAAAGCTGGGACTACATCCTTGACGGTTCTCTCTACGAGAACGCCATTAATGAGTCGGAAGCACTTGCGATCCTCCGATAAAGGCTCCAACGTTTCCAAAACCAATCTGTTTATTTGCAAGCCAAAAATTGTAAGCGGTGTGATGAAAAGTGAAGCGGTGAGATAAAAACCGGGGGAGAAATATCGGTGCTTCGTTTAGGCGCGTGTGAAGACCAGGGGGGGCCAATTGTTCGCGTGAGCGCGACAGCGACAGCGACGAAGCGTAGGAACATTCGACCAGGTATCACTGAAAGGGGACTTACTTATGCTCCTCGGCTTCTTGCTCGATATCTCCAATCTTTTGCGCTATTTGCTGCAGAGTGTTCTTGTAATTTGAGTATGTCGTTTGAAGATCTACTTCAGAATGAGCTGCTAGAAGGCCAACGGAAGGAGGGGCAGAATACCAGACGCTTTCGACATACCTTGTTGCCTCTTTCCCTCCGGCGCCGCGGCCGTTGACGCAGACATGGTGCTAGTAGCTGGCTTATGATCCCAATGTGGCCGTTCCCCTCAGCTCTTTGCCCCCTCGGGGTCCTGTCCGTATTTATCACGTTGATGCGTGAGGCACGAGATGGTGTTGTGGTTTGATGCTGGCAGCTTGACTTTCATCCCACCAGGTGGATGACCTTGGAAGCCCACCTAAATTCTAGGTCTCTGGTTGGCCCGACGGCACTGGCGACCACTCGAAAAGTCGACGTCCCAATCTAATCTCGTCCCGGGAATCGATTCCAAGCAATTCACTCCCCCTTCAGCGTCCTATTCCCAGGCTAAAATGCACCCGCATCTGCATACCAAGAACGCATTAGGTACGCACCCCTCGCAAACGGGGTTCCTCAACAGATATATGAGCTAACAGGTGACCGACCAAGCGTGCGAAGAAATCATCGCCGCCCTCGAAGAATGCCACAACAGAGGCTTCATGCACAAAGCCACCGGCGGGTGCAACGACGTCAAGGACAAAGTGAACCAGTGTCTACGACTCGAGCGGGGAAAGCTACAAGCGGAGAACAGGGCGGCGGCGAGGGAGAAGCGCGACAGGATCAAGGAGGAGCAGAAGGCCTTGGGTCTCTAGATGGCCATGGTTGACGTGGCATGGGCGAGCGAACGGGAAACTTACCACACGATCGATAATCCACCGCAAGGTGATTGTGTACAAAATTGTACATTCATACGGGCGTTAGAGGAAACACGACAAAGAAAGAGGTCCATTGAGTGAGAGGGGCATTTGTACACTACAAAGGATCAACGCGACATGATACTACTCAATTTTCATGATTATTTTCGAGCTGAGAATATTCCTATACTGTTCCATATATGCATCGGGCTACGCTGTTGCTTTTACAACTTTTGTTGGTACGCCCGGCCAAAGGTAAAGAGACCAAAGACTGACAGAACACTAAGCAGCACCGGGACGGGCTTTCGGAGGCGAATTGCGCGGGGAATGGCGGATCCTCCGAGAACAACTGAGGCCAAGAGACTCAACTCGACGCCGTAGGGCTGCTGGTTCTGGATGCGGTAGCCACCAAGTCCGTCTACATGCCATGGTTAGCTTGCGTGAACTACTTGGTGCGAAGCGCAGGCGGCTGCGGCGGGAGCGGGAGACAGCGTACAGAGGACACCGACAGCGGTTCCTGCTATGATTGAGGGCATGGATCTTGTGCGGACGTAGCCCATTATACCGCCGCCGGCAGTGAGCGCGGCAAGGGCGTAGGATGAGGTTTCGAGTTGAGGCTGCGGAGCGTGAGTTGCTGAGCCCAGCTACCACGGTTGATTGCCGGTTTAGCAAAGGGGAAATACATACCATCGTTATTAAAAATTTGGAATAGGCGAATAGTATCTGCAACTTATGTGCACCTTGGACAAACTACGTCTCGCTAGAGGCACGAATATGTTCAATGAACAGAACCAAGTTGCATCCGAACCACTTCGGTGCCTCGGAGGAATTGACGACATCAGCGGGTCGCACCACCCCCAGATCTGGCCCAGCTCCTCCAGCCAATCAGCGCCCCGCTCTCCTTGAAGCTTACCTGTCCAAAGTCTCCAAATCCGACACCTGCCACCATAGTAAACCATCTCTCCCAAAGCCTTCCTCCACGAACTTCTTTCTTCGCCATTGAAGCCGCCTCCCCCCGATCACCATAGTCCACAATGGCTCCCAAGAAGAACACCCGCGACCGTGTCGCCACGCCGTCCTCGGCCGCCGTCCCCGTCCAGGAGGCGCCCGCCGCGCCAGCAGTTTCCTCCCTCCCAGCCAAAACGACTCACAAAGGCGGCCGCGCCAACTGGGATGAGGTCCTGCTCAACATCTACCAGTACTACATGAAGGAGACGCCACAGCGGACGAAGCTTATTGATGTGTTCTTGTTCTTTTTGATTGCCGTCGGCGGGCTGCAGTTTGTGTACTGCGTCCTCGCGGGCAACTATGTGCGTTTCTTTATAGCCTTGGACAGAGACCGATACGGGACGTATGTGCTGACGCCTGAGGGTAGCCGTTTAATGCTTTTCTGTCGGGCTTCTGTGCTTCGGTTGGTCAGTTTGTTTTGACGGGTATGTTTTCTTGCCTTGTACCACCCGTGGTGGTTGAGGGATGCTGACGATGGGGTAGTGTCACTGCGAATACAGACGACTACGGCGAATAAGAGCGATTTCCCGTCTGTTTCTCCCGAGAGGTATGTGTGGTTTGCGAGCAACTTGTGATGTGACTGATTGGGGTTGCTGACGGGTTGGGTTTACAGGGCATTTGCCGATTTCGTTGTTTGCAGCCTCATCCTGCACTTCTTCTGTGTCAACTTTATCAACTGAGGGCGTTAAACAAGAATAGAGTACGGAAGATGCGCAGTCGCATGGTGTATGATATGCATAGTCTGTTTTTTTTCTTCATATGGGAGCAAGACAAGATTCAGGGCGGGAATAGAGATCAAGTGAACAGAAACTCAAAAAAGCCAACGTCAATTAGGGAATCATTTATCGCATTTACTTCGTGACTATCTATTCAGCTGCTTCTTGTACAGGAGTTGCAGCTTTTGGAGGCCCCCCTGCCTTGGGTGGCGGTGGTGCCGGTGATCCTTTACCAGACGGAGCATTGTCCAGCTCTCGACTCTTCTTTTCTTGCTCCTTGAAGTAATCATCCATGAAGTTGTTGTTGGCGGGATGATGTCTGTCCTTTTTCTTGGCCGCCGAACGCGGTGGTGCACTCATGGGATCAGACCCAACCATTTGCGCGGGCACCAGATATTCACCACCAGTTGAGGCTGCGGCAGCAGGTGGTGGTACGGAGCCTGCGCCTGCAGAAACGAACCCAGCCTCGCCGCCCTTCTCATTGACGGCACCGTCAAACATGGTCTCCCCCGGCGCGCTCACGGGCTCGCTCAACGGCGCAGGCAGACGGTGCAACGCGCCGTAGCCCAGCACACAACCTAAGGCGCCCTCGCCGCCCCAGCCTCGACTAGGATGTATTGTGACCTCTCTCGTGACGTTGTATTCGTTATTGTACACGAAAAGTCGCAGCGGCCGGCCAATATGATCCTCCACAAGCTCGCCCAAGGCACTCTCGCCATGTAACGGTCCTTCAGGGCTGCCCAGTATGTAGTCGCTGTACGGGAGGAGGCCGCCCTGGTCGGCGGGCGACTTGGCCGCAACGTCTAGTACGTGCCAGATGTTGGCGGCTAAAGCAATTGGTGAATATTGGAGGGTAAGGCCGAGGGATGCAGTATCGGGGGGCACCTGAATGTGCATTTCTCGCGTCCGTTGCCCCTAGAGTCTCTGGGTTAGTTCTGACGGCGCTATCCTTCAGCGAATATGATGGTAGACCGGTATACCTTTGCATTCCATAGACCGAGGGAGACGGTGCCACCGGCGCAATTTTGGATTTCTTGTGCGAAGAGCGCTGGGTTAGGGTCTTCCTACAATATCAACGGGAAAGCGTCAGCTATGCGGCTTGATATTCACGTTTCGGAACGGGTTTTTATCGCACAATTGGCCGTCCGTTGATCCCGACGATAAAGTCAAACCATGGTTCGATTGCCAGCTGTAGGTTTGTGTTTCTCAGGACCTGGAAACCAAAGGATCCCTGCTCATTGCGTCGCTGGGGCACGTCGCCGTCCAGACGGGACATGAACCGATTCAGGGCGTTGAACATTATTGCTGTGTCGTGAACAGCCTCATTCAATATTCGTGGAGTGGTTTATTGGCTGGCAAGTTCGAATTTGAGGGTTTTTGGGAGGCTGGGTGTGATCTCGGGGCGAGTGACTTTGGTCAGATGTCCAGGTGTCGTCTGAAGCTATCGCAAGCTGTCCCATTGCAGCCTTGCAGGCGGGAGGTCAGCGCCACAGTTGCTAGCACGGGGCGCTGGTGGTGTAGGTGGGCGGTCCACTTTTCTTTTTCCTTCCGTCGACAGCGTCTGACTTTCAACACGCACTCTCACTACTATATTTTCAGCCGACATTTTGAGAAGAAGAGACACAACAAAAATTGATCTCTGTATAGTTTGTGCGCAGACAAGCTTTCATACAAGCAAGTCGATATGGCCTCCGCCAAGGTCCCTGAAATTGCAACAAGCTATGTCTTAGAGCCAGCTGACAAGTTTCCCCTTACTGACGAATGCAAACACTACGAGGGCAGGCATCAGGTACCATGGGATATTCAAAAGTGCGAGGCGCTCATCACACCATCAGCAACGACGTTTACATACTAAAGCTTTGCTACAGATACTTTTCACAGAGATATTCCATATTTTCCTGGTACGACGAAGGCGTATACCTCACAGACGACGCCTGGTTTGGTGTCACTCCAGAACCAATAGCAAAGTATGTACCCATATCACGACTTCTTGCCTTGATAGTTGCATCCTAATGGCCGCAAGTCAAATCGCTAGTGAATTGTCGGCTACAGACGCCTCAAAAGACACCCTCATAGATGCTTTTGCTGGCGCCGGAGGCAATACTATCGCCTTCGCGCTCACCAACCGCTGGAAGCGAATCATCGCTGTCGAACGTGACGCCTCAACCTTGGCATGCGCCCAGAACAACGCAGAGCTCTACGAGGTAGACCCTTCAATAATCACCTGGGTTCATGCAGATAGTTTTGAGTACCTGGAACTTTTACACAATCGGCCTGAGGAACTTCATCCAGGCCTGAGGGTCGATGTGAGCAAGACGGTGCTGTTTTCAAGCCCGCCATGGGGAGGCCCAGGATACAGGACAGACGAGGTGTTTGACCTGAGCAACATGCAACCTTACAACTTGGATAAGTTGCATTCGTCATATAGGAGCATGGATCACGTATTGTATCTGCCGCGGACGAGTGACATTCGGCAGATTGCAAAGCTGGCACCAGAGGACAGGAGGGTGGATGCTGTGCAGTATTGCATGGAGGGCGCCAGCAAGGCTTTGGTGGCGTACATTCCGAGATGTGAGGCCCAAGGATGATAATATACGGTATAGTGTGGGAGCGTCACATGAGAATTACAAGAAAAGCCACCGGCATGCTCCTCAGGAGGTCAAGACACGAGTCGCAGTCACTCCTGGAGCGCTTTCTCACAAGCCTGCACCTTGGCTGCATCACATGAATATGTCATCCACTATTATGCTTCACATAGTATATAAGCTGCAATGCAAGGAACTCTCTATTAGCCTTGCAGAGCATGATTGGTAAGTGCATCCAGTGTGGACCTACTATTCCAAGCGGCTCAAACCTCATTTGGAACCATCATTGACGTGTCAGGGAGTAGTGCTACCAGGACCTTTCGATGACCATTCGTTCAGATATAGTGACAAATACGTGGAAGATTCGTATTTCCCTGCCAAATGCACTCGTTCTGGAAAGTGACAAATATACCGACCCTCTTATTTAGGGCGCCAGGATCAACTCCCTGTCCCAACCACATCCCGCAGTTCAGTCTTTGGTTTCACAAGAGGCTGAATAGTGCCCCGAACTTTGGTTTTTTGCTCAAACGCATACGCAATCTCAATCAACTTCTCCTCGCTGAACAGATCTCCAGCAAAGGCTATACCAAATGGCAAATTTGGCCCATCGCCGATGAGATTTCCAAATCCATTTTTGCTCTCAGGCCAGTCGTCAGGCCGTTTGCCTAGTGGCACGGTAATGATGGGGCTGCCGACAATGGCCGGAAGGGAGTTGAGCATTTCGCTAGGAAGAACAATGGCATCCAGCGAATTGTTCTTCAGAGCACCAAGGATTCCTTGTGGTCCAGCAAACTCCAACTGCTCCGTGTACATACTCCAGAATTCGGGGGATGTGTTATCGAATCCTCTGTCAATGGCATCTTGCCAGAGTTGGGTATCCCTAACGGGCCATTCTTCCTTGGGAAACTTTTGTGTGAAACTTTGCAGCTGCTTCAAAGTGGTGATATTGTAAGGATTGGTCTTGAGATGGTTGAAGTAGTGTGAAGCAACATCTGTGAGCATATCAGCGCCCAGGATAGGCTCAATGAACTTTCCAATCTTTTCACTGCCGGGGATTTCGAAGTCGTCAACAATGGTTGCATTTCCGGACCTAAGAACTTCCAGCGCTTTTTCGAATGCCTGCAAGAGAGGGGACGTATCTTGTGACGGCGTCAACAAACCGCGAGGTACGCCAATCCTCTTGCCGCTCAAGCCGTCATCCTTACAAGCTGCGACATAGTCAGGCAGCCTTTCTTTGAAAGGGATAGCCGATGTGTAGTTGTCATTCTTGTCTGCGCCAGCAATGGCGGAAAGGAGGTACGCGGCGTCCTTGACTGTCCTGGCCATGGGCCCAACAGTGTCTTGATGCGAGGAGATGGGAACAACCAGGTACCTAGAGGTAAGGCCGACAGAAGGCTTGATGCCCACAATGTTATTAACATAGGAAGGTGAAATAATGGAACCATCTGTCTCGGTTCCCAGCGCCGCCCAGGCCAACCCAATGGACGACGAAACACCACTTCCAGACGAGGACCCCGAGGGATCCTGGTCGCGAAGATAAGCACCCTTTGTCTGGCCTCCATAGGCAGACCACCCACTACTTGTGTTTGAGCTTCGCCAGTTGGCCCACTGCGACAAGTTTGCTTTGCCGAGAATAATGACACCCGCCTTTCGGAGCTTGGCGGCTATCGTGCTATCTTCCTTTGGCTGGGCACCAACAAGAGCAAACGACCCGGCCGTGTTGTTCATCTTATCCAGGGTAGCGATGTTGTCCTTGATAAGAACGGGGATGCCGTAAAGAGGTCCGCGGCTGCAAGCCGTCTTGTTCTTGCGCGCCGCGTCCATGCGGGCGGCGATGGACAATGCATCAGGGTTGATCTCGTTGACGGCGTGCAATTCATCGGCGACCTCTTGGATTCTGGCTATGTAGGCCTTTGTAAGGTCAACACTGGTGAAGAGGCCCGCGTCCAAACCATGGCGAAGCTCATCTAGAGTTGCGTCGAGAAGGGACGGGAAGTCATCCCGTCTGACGGTAGCCGAGACAACCCCCAGGGCGGGAAGCAATGAGCACACGCCCAAGCCTAGCTTGAAAACAGTCGAGAAGATCATTTTTGGAGGGGCTGCAGTGCCTGATTGTTGCGCACTCTGACATTCAAAGGCGTCTGGGGCGGGACGCTGCTCGACTTATATGCTTTGGGAAGGTGTCTACAAAGTGCATCCAGGTTCAACTCAGACTAACAGAAGTTCCCAATGATAACGGACGTCTCTCCGAATTCGCCGCGAGCCGCGCCGCTACGGTTATTAGACAGGCGAACCTTGCCGTTCAATGGGCTGCAGAGCCCGAGCGCAGCATCCAAACCTAAAGAAGAAGGGGTCCTGTAACTTGGCTCCAGAATGTAGTTACACCACCCACTGTTGTACATGGCCCATGTAAGCTACATACGTTTGTCAATGCACGGCTTGTCATCTGTTGATTCATGGCGATGTATCACATGGCTCGATCTTGGCTCGATCTTGGCTCGATAGTAGTGGCGTGGCTTTGCTGTTCACCCCTCCACTCGTCCAGCTTCGTAATCTGCTCAGCCAAGGCGGTGCGTTTATCCAAAACATACAAAATTTGGTTCCGTCGTCTTGTCCACAGGGACGTGTCTCAGCTCATTCTACATCGCCTCGCTTTCTCATAGCTATGTTGCTTCCAGATTCTCGTCATCAGCCTTATTTTGCACAGCATTCAGCGCCTCAGGGGTCCCAGGATCGGTATTCATACGTAACCAGGCCGGACCATTTTTCCTGATGCGTACCGACCGTATGCGGCCCACGGGTTGACAACCATGGTCTTGCCGGCCATTTCACGGTTGTAGCTCCCGTGGTCGTCAACATCTCATGTGTGTTTCGGTTTGCGTCACAGAGAGGAAGCGCCATTCTGCGTCGTTGGCCACCGACTCTAAAACGACAAGGATGCCGGCTCTCGCTGGGAAAAGCGTGTCAGAGGATTGCGGGCTGTCTGTGAGAGTCTCCGTGAGGGCTGGGGTGAGATGTTTCTAGAAGGGAAGGTGGACTGGAAGCTAAACCTGGGGTATTCCATCTTGGTGGTGGTAAGTCGTGACGGTCATACCGGCGAAGACTGTGCATTTCGGAATAGACGGGCAGAGAGGGCTTCTTCAAACGGCGACGATCTAATCTGTTCAATTTCTTAACGATGCGACTTGGTTTTTTGAGAGGCTTTGAGGTGTTTTCCGATTGGGTGAAGCACGGGTTCAAGGTATTCCATGTCCGTCGTCAAGACTGGCGATAGGCTGCATGTGGCCCCCACCTTGATGTTCAGTGTGCGACCAGGAGAGATAATGCAATGCAACCAACTCCTAGGTACTGAGGTAGTGCCTAGTAGATAGCCGACTGGGCGCGGAATTTCAAAAGACAAATCGTGCCCATTACGGCAAGCACATCCAAACAATCCTTGGTAAAGTATACACTTGAGATGCCGAAAATGGTGAAATTATGAAATGATGGCTTGGTAGGGCGATGGTGTGGTTTACCTGTCAATAGGTACCACCACAAGTACTGCTCGACGTACTCCGTACCAGACCGCAGACCACAATCCACATCAACGTTGACCAATGCAATGCAGCGGATTCAAAAGTTGACTGTTTGTTGCTCACCACCACCATCCAGTGATGCCCGAGGCGACGGCTTGGTTGCTTTATCGCCCGCCCACTTGATTTGATTTGAAGCACGGCATAATTCCCCATCATGGCCAAGGATAAAAAGAAGAATTCGGACGCCAAAAAAGCCAAAAAGGTACCCGTTCCCGTGTCTTTGCTCGTCCTGGCCCCCCTCCATGCCCCTCATCAAGGATCATGAGAGATTCACAAAAAAGTTTTTTTCCCCTTCTTCCCATGCCTTTTTACTGACCACCCACATACATGCGTAGGCTGAAAAGGCAGCCAAACAAGCCAGCAAAGGGGAGAAAAAGGCCAAGACCAAAGCTGCCAAGATTGAGGGCAGTGACGCCGAAGATGTCGATCTTGATGCCGTCCTTGAAGAGTACCGTCGCCAGCAGGAGCAATTCCTCAAGATCACAGAAACCGTGTGTCATGGCCCACCTCGACCAAGGGCCGCTTCCACACTGATGGCCTCGCCCACGGATGCAAACAACCTCCTCTTGTTTGGCGGTGAATACTTCAACGGCTCTCTGGCACAGTTCTACAATGACCTGCACATCTACAACATCCATCGGGATGAGTGGCGCTGCGTCACCTCACCGAATGCCCCGTTGCCTCGCTCGGGACATGCATGGACTCGTGCCTCGAATCCCAACCACGTCTACCTCTTTGGCGGCGAGTTCTCGTCGCCCAAGCAGGGCACTTTCCACCATTACTCTGACTTTTGGAGGCTGGAGCCCGCCACCAGGGAATGGACCAAGATCGAGGTCAAGGGCAAGGATAAGAGTCCACCGGCACGGAGCGGTCATCGCATGACGTACTGGAAGCAGTACATCATTTTGTTTGGCGGCTTCCAGGACACGTCCAACCAGACCAGGTATTTGGCAGATTTGTGGATTTTCGACACGGTCAACTTTGTGTGGCACTGTCCCGCGCTGCCTCAGGCACAGCTCAAGCCGGATGCTCGATCTTCGTTTTCTCTGCTGCCGTGCGATTCGGGCGCCGTGCTCTACGGAGGCTACTCGCGTGTAAAGGCGACGGTGAATCTGAAGAAGAAGGCGGGGAAATCGCAAAGCCAGGGACAGAAGAATGTCTTGATTCCCAAAGTCCACGACGACTGCTTCTTCCTGAGAATGGCGCTACCTCCCGCTGATGCCAACTCCAACACGCTTCCAACAATGCGGTGGGAACGGAGAAAGAAGCCGGCCAACCCTCCCAACCCGTCTCGCGCGGGAGCCACCATGACTTTCCACAAGGGACGAGGCATCCTATTCGGCGGCGTACACGACGTTGAAGCTAGTGAAGAGGGCATGGATAGCGAATTCTTCAACCAGCTTTTTGCCTGGAATATTGAACGCAATAGGTTCATGCCTCTGGGTTTCCGCAAACCCCGTCAGCAAAAGAGAGCTGCTCCCGAACAGCCGCGTGTAGGCCGTCGTGGCCGCGCGCAGGCCAATGAAGAGGAGCTGCTGAAGCAGTTGGCTGCCCTCGAAACGGGTGCTTCTCTGGATGACGTTGACGGAATCGAGATTGATAAGAAGGAAGAGGAGCCGGAGGAGGACGAGAAGCCAGCCAGAGAGATGCCGGTGACAATGGAGCCGCCCCATGTTCGGTTCAATGCGCAGATGGCTGTGCAGGATGACGTTCTCTATATATACGGCGGGACATTCGAAAAGGGCGATCGCGAATTCACGTTTGATGATTTATATGCCATTGATTTGAGCAAACTGGATGGATGCAAAGAGGTTTTCAGCCGCCCGGTAGAGGATTGGATCGTGAGTCGTCACCGTGCAGTATTGTCTGTTAATGTATTTGCTGACCCTGGGCAGGAATCCGAGGATGAGGAGGACGACGACGACGACGAGGATGACGAAGAAGACGAGGAGGACGAGGACGAGGACGAGGATGATGAGCCTGAACAACTGCATACGCTCAGTAAGCGCAAAAAGCAAGATGTCGTGTCGGATACTGCCTCGGAAACAACATCTGCTCCGCCCGAAGAAGACGATACGGAAACAACGGCAACATCCGTGGACGATGGTCTGCCTCACCCTAGAGTAAGCTCCGCATCCATTTTATTCTTGTTTCCCCCCGCCGATCCGGATCCAGACGCAATGATGCTAACAAGGCATGGCAGCCATTTGAGTCTCGTCGCGAGTTCTTTGTACGCACAACCGCCGAGTGGCAGGAAATCCTCATGACCAGTCTCCGCTGGAAGAATATTCAGCCCGAGACGCTGACCATCAAGGAGATCAAGGCCAAGGCGTTTGAGCTCAGCGAGGAGAAGTGGTGGGACTGCAGGGAGGAGATTACCGCCCTGGAGGAGGAGCAGGAGGCTGCGGGCATCCAGGAGGTTGTCAGCTTGGCGGAAAGGGGGGATACCGGCGGTGCTGGTGGTGCCAGGAGGAGATGACATGGATCGTGTGGTTGTGACTCAAGCAACTCTGCGAGAAGAGCTCGCGTTTCATTCGGAACCGCCGCAGTGTCCAATACCATATACATGTCCGTCAATGAGAATATGCGTATCCAGGTGTGAATGCGTCTTTGATTACGTGTTTCCGGAGCAGGTTGTTACAAGTGCGGCACAGAATCAGGCTGGTTGTCCTTCCAACTGCGTGTAACCAAAGTCTCGTACGTATCCCAAGCCAAGCATTCGCTTTGATGCACAGAAGTATACAACAATAGTATTTCATTCTCCCTCCAACATGACCACTAGGCTGCTTCATTCTCCCAACACCCGTCAATGCACGCAAGCCAACTCCCTAACACGACCAACCAACACGCATCCACAAGGTCATACTTCCAATCGTATAAAACACCAGCAGCCTCCCGTACTCCCCGAAAAAAGCCCCTCAACCACCCGCAACACCGTCAACTCCCTCGCCAGCAAACCCAAATCAGCCCAAATCCTCCTCCACCACCCGCTCCGCCGACCACGCCGCCCTCTTCCCCCTCGTCCACAACCACACCGCCGCCAACCTCGTCACGAGTCACGAAGCCTGCGTCCCCATCGGCGGATACTCCTTGCCGTCCCTCTCGACCCTCGGCTCACACGTGCACCTCTCGTCGGCGGGGACGCCATCCATCACGGCGGGCACATGGTTCCCGCACCCCCACCAGGTGGTTTTTTCTATAAAAAAAAAAAAAAGAGTCCGTCAACATGATGAAAACAAGACCCAGTAGCGGCGACACTTACTGCATGTATCGCAGGTAGCTTTTCGGCACATGTTGTATCTGAATATCAATGTAGTAGGAAATTTTGTTGGCTGCACGTGGTGCGATGGCGAGGACAGGAAATACACAATGTCGGGGAGGGGTCTGGATTTTATACACGGGCGGCCGTCGGGACAGCCGGCTCGGCTGGTTTTTCCCCCCTTCGGCGATGTGGCTTCACGGGGGGCCGGGGAGGTCGCCGATTCCTACTTAGAAGTACAAGGCTAGTGGGCCGCTCTTTTCGCCGATTCCGGGGGCGGAGGCGGCCCCTGGCGTGTAAGAGGGCCGACGGCCGTACAAGCTCCCCGTGCCAGATAAGTTGCCGCGAATTAACACGTTCCCAAAGGTTCAGTTATGTACCTACAGCCTGTGGATTCGGGGAACTACCACCAGCCCCGCGAGCCTGCGAAATCCAGCCCCTGCCAGAAACACAAGTCCAACACATGGTCACCGAACGAAAGCGTCACTGAAATCCGACGCATCCCGTTCAAGCACGTGCCCAAGCGGCATAATCAAATCAAAATAAAAAAAGTCCTGCTAGTGAAATGCTTCCCGCCGCCCTGCCATGCAAAGTCCCAGCGCCCTGAAGAATAAAGAAAAATGCACCAAGCCGCAACTTCAACTTCAACTTCTCCACGTTTCCCAAATAAACCATTTTCAACGCTCAGGACTCGTCCGACGCACCTTGACCAGCCGCCGCATCCCGCAGCGCCCTCTCCCTAGCAGCCGTCTCGCTCTCCGCCAGCGCCCTGATCAAATTCACCGCCAGCTCGCGGCCCCTCGCGACAAACTCGCCCGACGCGTCCGACGGGACGTGCAAGAAGACAACCTTGCGCGGGCGCCGCGCCTTCCACAGGTGCGCCAGGGACGAGTAATAGATGAAGTCGCACAGATAGCGCCCGGGGTCCTCAGACACGCGCAGGTCCATGTCCTTCTGCCAACCGTCAATCAGTCCCCGCGACACAAAGCACCAGATGCAAAAACGTACCGAGCTATGCCCCCGCCACCGCCTGTAGACGTCGTCCACGTCCACGTCCGTCAGTATCTCGTCCGGCAGGCCGTGCCAGATCCAGGCGTCGTCGTCGGGCCGCCCCTCGGCCCCCTCGGCCGGCAGCTCGTTGTCCACGTCGGGAGAGCGGTACCCGCGCCGGTGCGCCCGGCGCTCGAGCTGGTAGAAGGGCCGCGGGCCCGCCATGCCAATGTGCACGGCTATGTCGACGGGGCGGCCGTCGTGCGCCGCGTCCCAGAAGGAGGGCACCAGGGCCCGCACCACGCTGTAGTTGACGCGGATGGGCTCCGGGTGGACGATGATGCGGACGGGCGGCGTGTCGGGGGCGTCGCGGGAGCCGGCGTCCTTGGCCCGGAGCGGCGGGAGGTGCGACGGGAGGTCTTTGGCGATTTCCCACGACGGGTTGACGGGGTATTGCTCCCGGAAGGGCTGTTCGTCAGTCAGTCAGTCAGTCAGTCAGTTCCCGGCGTGTTTGCTGGGTTTGGGATCCGCCACCAGAACTGGCAAGGGGGAGTGACGTACGCCGAATCCGGTGACGAGCACCGTCAGTTCCTTCTGGTCTTTGCTTTGGGAGCCCATCGTCGCCGGGTTGGGGTCAGGCGGTATTGTAGCTTTTTCTGGCGTGCGAGGCGTGTTGTGCCTGGCGAGGAGGCAGGTCGGACAGGACAACCGTTTGCTCGGGGCCCCCCCGGTGTGAGAGCTGCTGGGTGGTGATGGCGCCCGAGACAACCCAGGATCCAGGATCTGATGATTCTGGGTTGAGGCTATTCTCTTGGACAAGCAGGTCGAGTTGGCGCATCAACGTGGGGTAGGTAGCGTTGGGCTCGACTAGGAGCCCGCTGAGGGGTCAACGGTTCATCGCCGTCACCGAGGCGCATCGCCGAGGAGCGTGACATCTGGGGTGGGGTCCGATGCGCCCCCAAGACATGGCACGACTTCAAGACGCACTCTTCTCTTGCGCTCACCACCATGGCTATTCATCATGTCTGATTCTACGAGTCCCATGGAAAACGGCCAGCTCTCGTAAATCATCATGAGCTCGGTCAACATGCCACACTCCCTGTTTTCAAGTACCCACTCAAGTACTCCGTAGTATATTCACGCCCGCGTCTAATACAGGGTAGCCCAGAAGCAAGCCGCGCCTAACCCCGAGCGGAAGTCCCGCGCACCGCACAGCCTCGCCAGCGGACCTTCCGAGTGGAGACTCCCGGCCATGGGCGGACTTTTCCCACACAGGGTCCGAGACGGTGAAGTCGAGCCTCGGCGACTCGCTCTGACCTCCGCCGTGACATTTAAGGAAAGCGCTGGACCGTGAGACGGACAAAGATTGACCTTGTATATACAGTCACAGCACTTACTCGGAGCTTCATCCGCATCTCCCTAGACTAGACATTCAGTCTAATTGCCGCCACAGCAAGCATCAACAGCATCAGCAATGGGCTCCCAACACAACTACACCCAACCGCCTCAGCAGGCTTCCTTCGACGGGTTCCTCTTCGACATGGACGGCACCCTGATCGACTCAACGGAAGCCATTGTAAAGCAATGGAGCAAGTAAGCTCCCCCCCCTAATTGACGTCCCCTATTCACTCGCCCGTACTCGGAGAGACGGAGGCAAGTCGGAAGCGGTGAGACTAACCTTGCATAGAATCGGCACGGAACTCGGGCTCAACCCAGAAGAGATTCTGAAGACGTCCCATGGGCGGAGGAGCATTGATGTATTCAAGATCGTCGCCCCGCATAAAGCCACCTGGGATTGTACGCGGTTTTCCCCGTTTCACCTCTCATCATGCCTTGGCGGCGCATCAAGCAAAAACTGACACTCGGCAGACGTGAGGGGGGTAGAAGCACAGCTGCCCCTTCTATACGGTGACCTCGCCTCCGAAATCCCAGGCGCGAGAAGCCTCCTGGACGCGCTCATCGCCCAGTCTGCACCATGGGCTGTCGTCACCTCCGGCACGGAACCCCTCGTATCGGGCTGGCTGAAGCGTCTCAAGCTTGCCATTCCAGAGCATCTCGTCACCGCCGAGTCTGTGCAGAACGGCAAGCCAGACCCCGCGTGCTACCGTCTAGGCCTGGAGAAGCTGGGCCTCCAAGACCGGCCCAGGCAAGTCCTCGTCTTGGAGGATGCCCCCGCGGGCATCAAGGCTGGCAAGGCGGCAGGATGCAAAGTCATTGGGTTAGTGACGAGCCATACCGTCGAGCAGGTTGTTGCCGCGGAGCCGGACTGGGTGGTTCAGGACCTGGAGTCGGTCCGGGTTGTCGGACGGGAAGGAGGAAAAGTGACGATTGAGATTTCGAACGCGTTGGTGCAATGAAACGGGTATAGACTTGATAGAGAGCGAACTTACTGGTAGTATGGACCTATGACTACTAGCAGCGTGTGTGTATTTGGGGGACCTACCGACAGAAATGGGGCTTTGATCAAGGCATCCACCTCGAGGGAGGCGAGGGAGTGGTAATTATTGACCCGGATACGGGGACGATTAAGCTTCAACTAGCCAGGAACGCGGCATTCCGTAGCATTTGCATAGAACAATCCCTTTGTCGCGGCGCCAGGTGACGTCCGCGCCGACACGAGCGACGCGCCAGACCGGTCATGGATCAAAAGTCCACAAAAGGTCTCAGAACCGCGAACCGTTCGCCGAAAATCCACCCGGCACAAGCCATCCTCCTTGCTTCTGAATCAGATCGGTTCGCTTCGGATGCAGATAACCGCGGTGCAGTCTCACAATGCCGTCGTGCAATCGTCCAAGACCAGCCGCTACCGACGAGACGTCATCTTAAATGTTCATCCCTTCCTTGACTTTCACGTCACATCGCGTAAGCGTCCGAGAGGACTCCTCTTTCGCCCTCGCCTCGCGTTAATTTCCAGGGTTAAAAGAGAAAAAAAAGCTTCTTTATGGTCACTGGAATTTGGTGTCACACATTGCAATTATTGTGTCTGAGCCTTATTCGACGTTGTCGATGCGGATTTGCTTTTTCCAGCGATTTCTGTCTCGCGCCATCGAAATCTCGCTTCGCTTCTGAACCAGTTTTCGACAAGGACAGCTGGAGATCGGGTTGACTCAGGGCGCCCTCAACTTGATGGCCTGATCGCGGTGGTCGTGTGCTCTACAACAGTTGCCATGTTGCCAAATCCCCCTGGCCTACGTCTAATATCAGACCTGGTCTGTTGTTCCGCCCTTGGTTGCCGAGTCGGTAGTTCTTGACTGCCCTTCGACTGCCCTTCGACTGCCCTTCGACTGCCCTCGACTGCCCTCGCGGTCCCATATACATATGTACTCCGTACATACATACGCGCTCGGCGTCTCCTCCTGGTGCCAGCCCATGCAGGCGGCAAGAGACAAATGCTACCAGGGATCCTTGGAGCGCAATCACCTGGCCCTATTGTAGATACTACTACAACTTCGCCGGTTGCGCTCCCTTTGTTTTCAACGAGGGGGGGAGGTCTGATGATCTCGCCAGTGGCCAACTATAGCATGGTATTTGGGCTCATTGTGACAGTGTGCCCTACCAGCCGCATTCGGAGCACTTTGCAGTAAACCAAGAGCTACTGTACGACCCCATTTTCTGTCAGAAACACGATGGATTCTGGCCTTGGGGCCTTCACATCGGAGCAGCTCGGCGCTCACAGAAAGGACGCCACAGCCCGCGGAGCCTTGTGCTGGCCTGCGAAAGCAGCCCGACTGGCAGCCAACGTAGCTCACCGGCAAGAAACAGAATGTCTGCATTGCATTGTGCTGTACTTTGTAGGACGTTGCTCCATGGCTGCGCACCTGCAGGAACGCCTGTTTGCGGAAAAGGGCCAAAACCTTTGCTGGTCACACAGCACAGTTTCCTGGTATCACAACTGTACAGTCAGAAGAGAGTTGTCTTGACTGCTGTGGTCAAAAGCTGAGCCGGCCCCGAGTCACTCGGTGACATGGCCTATCTAGTCCTCCGTGATGGGTATGAGGAAGGACATGTGGTGCTTTCAAATCCAATTCCGCGACTTTATTCCCAATGGCATCCCGAATCGCGGAGGAGCTGCCACAGTACATACATTGCAAGAGTTCAAGTGTAGCAGACAGCATGGCCCCCCCATGAGAATCCTTGAGCCCCCAAGTTTGCGACTTGCGTACTCGGTACTCGGTACTCCGTACACGACCTGGAAACGCACAACGAGGATTAGATTATCAGAAAGTACTCTGTAAGATGATACGGCTTATGCCCAGGTCTCCACTGGCCGCCACAATGACGCTACTTCAATGCCGAGAGCTTTGATGCTGGGGGGATACAACCACGCCCAGCCTTCTAAAGGTTTCTTCTGTGAGGCGAACCAGATTGCGCTGACCTGCTGAACCTGCACGTCGCCATTTTCGGACAAACATGCCCTTTGGCTATGGGTGCAACGACGTCCCGCCTCTTGGTCCGTGGTATCCATCCCCCCTTTTGTTCCTTTTTTGGTCTTTGCACAACTACTACGGAGTAGTAGTAGTCGACTCGGCGCGATTGTGTTCGACTGCCGGGGACAATGGCATGTACGTAGTCATGACGCAGGTGCGTGGTTGAATGATGGCGAGATGAATCATGCTTGCATCCACGACAATCCACTTCAGCACCGAGTCTTGTCACCAGCATCGCGAGCTGATCCAATGATGCTTGCTGGGGGGATCGTGAACGAAGGCCAAGTTGGACGCTGTGTTGGAACTGCGTGAGCTAATGTAGCCGATTTTTGTCGGGTGTGGCCTCGTGTCGGCTCCATTGCACACAACGCGTTCCCCTGTCTTCGGCTCCCCTCGTTCGGCGGCTGTACATGTACATACACATGTACATGCATGCAGAGATGTACACGCTCGCAACTCCCCTGCCAGTTTCCACCTGAAGAAACATGACAAGTGACGAGCTTGGAGAGTCTCCAAGTGTTGGTTGGCCAGGTCCAAGTCCCGAGCCCGCAACGCTTCATTGGCCCCGGCGGAGTCCTTCAGGCACCTGCCGTGTTGAGCATCGCGGCATCATGATTTCTCACGATACGTTTAATGAGTATGTCTTGGGTATAATTATATCCTCTTCATGGGTTGTTCGCCAGGACAAGCGAGACATCAGCGTTGACAAATGCCGTGGTGCAGGCAATTCAGCCTCATCTCAGCCTTCGGGGCTGGCAGATGAGCGGGGGTATACAAGGCCGTCCTATTGTTGCGGAAGGATGTGTCGGTATGAGTGGGCTGATGTTGTCAAAGAAGCCAGCTTCCAAAGACGGGCAGGCAGTGTGCGCTTCTGGCAGGCGGGTTGGCGTGATCATCGAGGCGTCGAGACATCGAGACATCCGGAGACACATGGAGCTCTCCACAAGCAACTGTTAGCTGTTCCATCACACACGTGGCTGCCGGGGCCTCGCAACCCCCCAAGATGCCCGTCCCTGGTCCTCTTTGCCAAGGCTGAGTTGATGTGTGCGACCGTGCAGGAGGAGTGCTGCGGGTGGGAACGTACATCGGCCCTGGTCTGCTGAGGTCCGTCGGCAAGCCGAGGGCCAACTGAGTCGTTCTGGGCACGTCGTCTTTCGACATTTGCCTTCCCCTCCGATGGGTATTGCTCGATGCCCATCTCTGTGGCTCCCTGTCACTCGAGTTCGAGGCCCAAGCCGAAGGCGGAGGCTTGCTCTCCGTTGTGGCTGCAGCAAGGCCGGGTCCGCGCGGATCGCGCGTCGTGGGATGGGCAACTCTGCTCAAGCAAGCGTGCTGCTCAAGCGTGCTGCTCAATGGAGTGACTCCTTCCCTCTGTCTGGCTCTTGAGTCCTGACCAACGGCCAACCTCAATTGATCCCCACAGTGATCATGGCACATGGGCCGCCATCCACACACCTCGTAGTCACTTGGTAGTACGTAGCAGTACGGGGTACAATGTGCTTCATCTCGGCTTGATCAGTGGCATCAGGGTTGGGAAAGGCTCGCGAAGCGACGGCACTAGCGCGTTGCCCAACCCGTGCGAGTTCCCAACAACCAACCCTCCGAGGCCCAGCCGCTAATCTGCCAGCATGGCCGGCGCATGCTTTTGCTTGATTTGGACAAGTCTCGGTGGAGTCCCGCAAATCGGCAGCTGTCGTTGACATGCCCGCCTCCTATTGTCTAGTCTACCGAACTTGAGAGGCCCAAGCTGCTCCCGCCTTTTCTGGTTTCGGTAAATCATTTTCGGCCTTCAGATGTGCATCTTCCGGCCACTGCTTTTGCCCATGGGTCGTGATGTGCGAATAAACAACTCCCGCAAGAGTCGTACAATTGTGCCGGGGTTCCGGCATTGGCGCCTCCATCTTGGCCAACCTTGCCGCAGCCTGAGGATGCCGCCTGGCGCCTTTGCTCTCGCTGCCTAAGCTGTGTCTGGCTGTGGAGAGTAGGACGTGTCAAAGAATAGGCCCGTCGACAAACTAGTTGTACTGTAGTAAAGGCAACAAGAATAAAACAAACAAAACGAAATGGGCCTTGGCTTCTACAGCGCTGCCAAGATATGTGCCTCTGCATATCTTTATTCCTTCATTGCCCCCCCCAATGAGAACTGATCTCACTTCCAAACCATTGCTTATGACTAGTAGCAAATCAGAGGGACCGAGGATGTGCCTTGTAGAGCAACAAAGAAGCCCTTTGTTGACCCCTTTGTTGATGTAATGTGCTGATACGGTATGGGTCATCTCCGAGCGACATGGTCCTTGGTTTGAACGAACGCGCCAAAGCGTACCCGGTCCAGTCCACGATGGTGATGAGCCACGTACCAAGCAACCGGGACAGACGTCTAGGCCTGAGTGCCCCAACTGGTTTGCTCCGGAATGAGAATGAATTTAAGCACAAACCGGCGCGTGCTAATTAATCGACTCCTTTGCGAAGCTTATGTACATCCCCCCACTTTCCGACTTCAGCCACGATATGCAACCTGGCCTGGATCATTGGGCTTATCGGTTGGCTGTCTGGTTGGCTGTCTGGCCCGCTCAAAGGCTCTCGCAGGCTCTCGCAATGGTCTAGGCTTTCGACAGTCCTGTGAGACTCTGGCTAACCCGATGTATCTTTCAAGGCTGTCGAGAGGTCGAGATCTGGCGGGGATTGCCAGCCCTGTGCAACAATTTCTGGTGTGGCTGATGCTGAGACATGTTTTTTTTTGTAAAAAACTTTTTTTTCCGGCCTTCATTTGCTGGCTTCTTGTTCATCTTTAAGGCCCGTGCCGAGATCTCAGTATCGAGAGGACTGTTCTCTCCAGTTTCAATACTTCGTAGCGTCGGCGACTCCACGTTGTTGACTCAATACCATGCAGTCCGGGATGCTTGCATATTCATGATAGTACATCCATCCTAGATTCGTTCTCTAGCTGAATTTTGAGCTCTTCACGCCGCGGCATAAGCCGCCTATTGGTCACCCATAGTCTAATCTGGTCTGTTGGTTAATGCACCATGCTCGATGCCGGCACGTGGCAAGCGTTGACTGCGATTGCGTTGTACAAACTGTCGGCAACATCCGCGGAGACGAATCTGAGACCAAGGGCATGCCAGGTTGCAGACGGCGAGCATTTTGGCAGGCGTCGTTTTTGTTGGAGGGACGCCCAGCTTGCCAGCCCAACCCTACCCAACGGGGAACCAGACAGCTGGGTTGATCGGCGCCGGTATAGCCTCAATAGGCTTAACAAGAACTTGCTGCCAAGAGGAATGACATAGTATCTACTTACTTTAAGCTCTATGTCATGCCACCGGGGGATATTGTACGTATCTTCTGCTAAAGTCGCACGCGCCATAAAGTCCCGTATCGGGGACTCATACTCCCTGCCCGTATCTTGGCGTATTTGGCACAATTTCCGACTATGCTTAAAGTGTCTGGAATACGGGACTGAAACATGGGCGATGAAATTGACGCTCCTCAATTGGCGATCGCAACTTCTCAGAATGGTTCGTTTGAAAACTTGACACAATGACTGCTGGCTAAGTGTCACCCCCCGATGTCAAGCTAATTTGGCGCGGCACACAGCTCCCCTTCGGTGCTGGCATTTGGAAAATGAAGTGCTTACGCCAATGGCTTTCCCAAGGCGAGGCTCCATATAGATACGATATGTACGTACTGCGTACAGAAGGGTGGATGACAGGGCAGCGGCCTGTGAAAGGGCTCACCTGACTCGAATCATAACATCGGAAGTTCTTGTGTTGTCATGATGGTGGCTTCAGCTGCGAAGACGTACTGGCCTAGATTACCACCAGCAGCTCAGACCAGACGCTCTCAGGGGCACTTCTCTGCGTTCCCGTTCCTTCTATTCGGGTTAATTTGGCCGCGCGCTGCACCGGGTTGAAAACAAGGCGCCCGTCATGCTCACTCGAACGCCATGGGGCTTGGGAGCTAGACAGTGTTCCGACTTCAGTGCGAGTGGGCGGAGGCAGATTGGCGGCGAGGCAAAGAGTGTGAGATTTGGATGACGACGGACAGGGTTCTGATGTTTGGTTGGTGGTTACGTGGGCCATGGGCTGCGTGGACTCGGGCGTGGTCTGTATACTTAGTACCTACTAAGAAAGTACGGAGCACACCTGACCTGGGGCTGACTGTGGGAGCAAGAATGAAGTTGGCGAATCAGGAGCAGTCGTAAGCGAAACTGGGCCTCACTTTGGCTGTGGCACGGGCGAATTGCACCCGCCCGTCCAAACTCTCGAGGATGCGCCCGCCATCATCGATCGCTCTACTGTGTCTGGTGTCTGTTGCGTCTGGTAGCCAGTGTCTTGGATCTTGCCAGCAACCTACCTAGGTAGGTAGTCAGCGGTCGTCCAGACTGCCAGATCCCCTGCCATCCTATCACCATCGCTAGACACCAGATGTTGTTGTTGGAGGCGGTTTGTGGCTGTAAAGGGCAGCCTGGCGACTTGGAAATTTCTGGAGGAGATCAGAGGTTAGTCACTTCCGACATGCTGCTTTGCTTCTCATCGTTATCTAGCGTCCCAATCAACCCCCGCAAACTCAGCCAGATGAGGGACTTGCCTGGTGCTCAAGTGTTCGAGACAAAGGCTGTTGAGGCGGCGCGCGGGCTTTGGCAAGCGAGAGTTTTGCCAGTGTTTGTCCTAGTTTTCTGAACCGAAGCCTTCAACCGTCTGTGCCAACGCCGACTGCCAGAGATAATCGTTTGTTGTCCGGGTGCCAGTGTTGCACACCGAGGGTTCGCCAACGACAACATCATACCACAATGTGGGATAATACAAATCACATGGCTTGTCAACATCCAGACCAGGTCGAGTTACATGGTGCCCTGTGGATATCTAGCCATCACCCATCAGTTTTCCCTATGCAGGATCTGATAACTAGGCCAAGGGTAGCTCTCCGACTTTCAACCACGACAAATCATGAGCCCTTTCGCGAGGTATGACGATTTTGGTCGCACGGCCTAGGTATGCTAAATGAGAAGCCATTTTGGATATGGAAAGGTGACAGCACATGGTCAAGTCTTCCTGCTGGTGCAGTTCTGGTCTTGCCACTGTCATGTCAATCAAGTATCTGTCTCCGCGCTGCCTCACCTTGATAACCCAGGTAAACGAGCTAGTTGAACCCCCGCAGCCCTTCCATGACTCTCAAGGTCTTATCCACCAGGGCTGTTGTGACGCTGCTCCAAAACGTCCAAAAAAAAAAGCAAGACTTTGTAACTATACGGTAAGTGTAAGGCGTCTCTTTTCGCATGGCACCTACCAGTACGGCGTGTCACTACTGCTAATCACTCCAGATGATAAGTACAGACGAGGCCAATGTCGGCGAGCCGCGCTCTCAGCGGAAACATGTCACGCTGTGGTCAGACCACCCAAGGACCCAAGCACCATTCGTCTTGAAGCAAGGTGGCAGGGCTGTCGGGCAATGAGTTCGGAACCTGCCATACGGTGGGTTGCATTTGATCCCGGAACGGCCTAGCCCATCCTACTCCCTGTCCGCACATGGCAGAAAACTAAAAAGCAAAAACCAGAGGCACAGCCAGGCCCTGAAGCGATGAACAAGCCAGAGAAAAGTAAGACATGCTCGAAATAGCTGTAGAGAAACAAATTCTGCGGGCAATGCGGAGTACATGGCCTGGAAAAAGAAAGTAGCGGTTGGCATCAGCCAGCACCGAGAGCAACAGAACACGCAGAGAAGTCTCGAAGTCGCTTGTTACGACCACCACCCTGGCCCGCCACGGAGGATGGCTAGGTGTCGCGGAGGGTTGCCAAAAGCAGAAGACGCCCGTTTTAAATAAATGGGGGAATCCCACCGCAAACTCAATCTATTTAAGTAGAGGGAGGAACCCAACGCGCCCTAACGACTGCGACCGCGACGGTTAAACTGGAGAGAGACCTCTCCGCAAGGCTCAAGAGGCTACAAACGGTGGCTGTGGTGAGCGAACTGGGCCCCCTTGCCAGGCGAGCCATCAGGGAAAACAGCAGCTCGGTGTGTTACAACGACCCCAAAACCAACGACGCCAACGATGGGGCCATGATCTGTTTAATCTACGCAGCCACCCCGGCTGTGACGTGCAGCCAAGCGTGTGAGCGGACGGGACAACAGCCAATGGAGGGCGTTCTGGTTGCGCAGCACCCGCCGAAAGCGGAATTTGCCCAGCCCTGAGGGTTTGAGCCAGACCAGTCTGCCAGGACCTTTCCATCTGGTGTACGGAGTAGTGATACATGTACGGAGTGTGGGAGCTACGGTACGGAGAAGAGCAGTGTACTCCGTATGATGTATTGCACCGTGGGAGCTGCATCCTGCAGAAGGAGTACCACGCGAGCTGCAGGGAATCGGGCTTCTTTCTCGCTGGACGCCTGTCCTCCTTCTCTGGCGTGGGCCTGGAGCTCTCGTGGAGCCCGTGGTCCGTGTTTATGATGGAGCCAAGTTCAAGCCTGTGAGGTAATGAGGGTAAGGTGTGGTAGACATGAAAGGCAAGAAGGGGAAAGAGAGCTGCATAATAAAAAGTGACCAGGCTAGAAAGAGAGAATTGGGTCCCATTCTCTAGGCGTACTGCATTTAACGTATGTGTACAGAGTACATACATGCGATATATCCTATGGAGAGGAGCCAGACACAGACACTGGAGGGCCAGGCCACTTGTACAGACTGGAAGCCACGGGAAGAGCCGTGGGTGACAAAGGAGACAGACAGGCTGGTATCGCAGGCGCAAAGGCGTTTGCGGATATGCATGCTCAGATTCGGGGCATCAGTTCGCCGCCGCGCTGGCCCTTCTTTCATTGATGGATACACAAGTGTAGCAACGGAGCAGCCGGCTCGTTGCATCCACATGCTTACCCGTCAGCTCCAAAGGTTGAAAGATGGAACAGCAGGAGGCACATGGCGCATCTGCCGCATCGGCCAGAGCTGCTGAAGCAGTCATCTGGAACTTGGTTGCAGGATACCTGCCCGCAAGGGTTGGAGACTTTGTGGACGCCGGACGATGCTGAGAAGTCGCCCAGCGGATGCAATGCGTAGCACTGAAGCTCGTACGCTCTGTCCCAGGTCCTGTCTACTTGTGCAGGCGAACATGGTGCCGCCATAACTATAGGCATGTCGCAAGACGGAAAGAATCAGAAGACGACGACGAAGATGACGGCGACGGCGACGACGACGCACTGGCATGGTGTTGGACAAATTTGGCAGAAACGGTGCCGCTGCTCCAACTGACGCAATACGACGATGGAGTGTCTCATGGCGGTCGCGCTCTGCCATGGCCATGCGATCCCTACAGACATTGACGCTAAACATTGAACGCACGACGGCGAGGGCAAGGGGGCCGCCCTGGGCCTAGCGGTATCGCAGCCAACAAGTGTGCAAAGGAGCTCGCCATGCCCCCCTTCAACGTCTCCCCAGGCGCCCGCGGTTCCACCGTTGCAAGGAGCGGCGAGAGGAGCGAGAGGAACGGCCCCCAGCTGTCGTCGTCCTGGTGAAGAGGGAGCTTGCCAGGGATGCCCTCAAGTGCTCACGGCTGTGACTGGACGGGCCACGCGCCGCCACTGCGGCAGCCTTGGTCCGCCGCGGTGCCATGGCTGTATGGCTCGACCCAGCCCACAACGCCTCGAACCTACACACCCTCCCCCGGCTAGTGGGAGTCGTCGGGAGACTGTGAAGATTTGTGCGAGATGGCGCCCTGCGACAGGCTGCGCGTCCATCGCGATGGCAAGGAAGGAAGGAAGGAAGCAAGGACGGCAACCAAGAGAAGGGCGTGTCCAAAGTGGCCCTGGGCCCAGAGCCAGAGCCTGCGCATGTGGCCCCCCTTCCACACCACCCACCCCTGGCCGTGCAAGCCGCGCCTGGCTGCGTCGCCAATGTGGTCGCCATACAGCCCACTTACACCCACCAGACAAGGACAGTCCATGTCCACCAGACCGCAGAGCCGAGCACTGAGCAGCCCACCGCGAGCGCCCAGGTCGCCCGTCTCTCCGCGTCCACGACCCAAAGGAGACCCAGAGGAGATGCTGTCCCTGCCAAAGCTGGCCGTGGCCAAACCGCCCAGATGCCAACTCGTCGCGGGCACCCTGGAGGGCACAATGTGCTCCGGAGGTGCCGCCACATGCTCTCGTCGCTGCTCTGGGCTCTGGGCTCTGGGCTCTGGGCTCGCCCATGTCCTGGCCTCGGAGGGCTGCTCGATGATGCCCGTCCGCGGCAGGGGTCGTCGTCGCTTTGCCTTCCGTCCCCCCGGCCGCAGTTGCGCACCAAACACACGCCATCTCACAGCCCACGATGTCCAGGGCCTAGGCCAATGCAATGCCGGAAACCATATGTACGGTACAGAGAGAGTGTGTGTGTACACACCGGACTCGTCGTTCCCTTCCTTCATCTACCCTCTGTGCCCCCTCGCCCAACTTCTCAATCCCTCGTGAACACCTTCTCCTCATCTAAGATTTTGTGCCCCCTTGACAACATCCTCACCAACAGGGCGACACTAGACATTTGATTGGGTTGTGTCTCACTCTTGCGCACCCTTTTCGACAACCTCTCCATCGGGCCATATACGTCTTTGTCTGTTCCCTAGGCTATATTCGACCCTTGATAAAGAGACGACGCCAGCTTTCTGTCCCGCTTCCAGCCTCGCATTGAAAATCTAATAGAGATTGCCGTCCATTCTTTGCCGTCAAAGTTCTGGAAGTCTTTACAGAAAAAAAAACTGACGTCCCTTCGTTAATCAACCTTGTCTCTCTCTCTCTCTTGATCGGCTCCGCCGTTCCGTTCCCTTACACGACTTGACCTTTCGCAACATCTCTTATACATTGTGCAGCAGCCATCGCCTCAATCTCTCCAACAACACCAAGAGCCACATCATGGGACCCTTCTCCCAACAGCAATGGCCGTCGTGGGCTTACTCCAACGTGGCAGATCCATTTTCGACATACACGCACTTTTCCAACTTTAACGCTTACCTCCACGATTCTCTGGATGTCTATCAACCACATCACAGCCGCCTGGTTCAACACCACCAGATGTCCAGGGCCACTGAATCGAAACCCCGCCTGTCCAAGGAAGAAGTCGAACTTTTGGAAGCCGAGTTCCAGAAGAACCACAAACCTAGCAGTACGACGAAGAAGGCCCTTGCTGAATCCATGAGAGTGGACAATGCTCGCATTAATGTTAGTGAATGTCTCGCCATGAAATGGCGTTCCACATTGAACTAGCATGTTGTGCTAACCATTGGATGTAGAACTGGTTTCAAAACCGACGGGCTCGTGAGAAGAAGGAGAACAATATCAGGGAATACGAGGCCAAACAGCGATTGGAGAAGGAAAGATCCGAGGCCTCGGGGGAATCTCAGTCTGAGGGCAGTCGTCAACGCGATTTGGTTGCTTCGAGTGCTCCATTCCCCCAGCCAGGCATCAACACGAAGCCAGAGTCTGACGCCGCCCTGTCCCCCTCCGAGAAGTCACTTCCCGACCCATCTGGCGAGACGAATGAGCCTAGCCAAAGCGATGAGTCTGACCTCCTCTCCCCGCTCTCGCTCCCCACAAGGCAGGAAATCGGCATGGCTCGTCCTTCCAAATTCAGCGGACTCTTGCTCAAGACTGAGCAGGACGAGGATGATAATTGTGCCCTGTCCGATCGGGTGGATGAGTACTTGGCCATGCAGAACGGGTCCATGCTGGCTGTCACCTCAAAGGCAGCCGAGCAACAGCTCTTGGCCGGATTTGGTGGCCAGCACGACACCGACAGGCACGAACAAGATGCCGACTCATCGCCATTCACTGATAATTCCGAACCAAGGTCCCCTGAAGAAGACATTGCCTCCCGCCGAAACCGACGCCCAGCTCCACTCTCTATTACCGGTGGCCGGAGCCACTCGTACTCGTCCAGAGCCTGCGACTTTTCTTCAAGAACGGGCGACCAGGCGGCTTCCATGCGCAGGATTTCTTCCAGTACGGGATCCGGCCGTGTGAAGAAGTCTGCTGCCACCCCTCGAAGCCCGTTCTTTGATAGAAACGCAGATATCCTTTTTCAACGAAGACATTCGCCCAATGCAATTGGCCGCCAAGGATCTGCGGCGCCTCCTACACCCGATACTCCTGTTACTCTCCAACAACACGGGTCAGTGGATGCTGCCATGCCGTCGCTGTACTCTCTCGAGGGCAAGTATACGCCGCCAGATGTTGTCATATCTGATCCCACCTTGCGCACACCACCGACCACGCCAGGCTTTGGCGACTCGCTTTTCCACCTTGGTGCTGGGTACGAGATGGGCATTTCCGAAGAGACCATTATCGGCCCTGGCGTTGATCGAGCCAATCGTGGGGTGCAAATGGCTGGCAACCCGGCCGCGTTTGCCAGCTACATACTCAACAACGCACAATGCTCAACTCAACAAATGGCCCCCCTGTTTCCAACACAAATGGCGCACCCTTACTTTGGTTTCATGGGCACCAATGAGAACTCCGAGTACAATTGGTCCGACTTGTCACCTTCGACAGCATCCACGTCCTCGACCTCTCAACAGAGATACATGGCTCTCAGCCACATCCAAAACTAGCTTCGTCTCCGTACACCATCCATGACACGACACGACAACCCCCTGTACTCCTAGCCGCTTGCAATGATGTGAACGCGAGGATCACTTGTATAAAACGTTTTTTTTCTCTATATATTGTCAGCACGAACCCACGAAAAGCCGCACCGAAAGACACAGTCCGGATTACTGTGGTCCATTTCGTCTACCTTGACTGCAGATCAGATATACAGCTCTTGCATGTGGGAGGATGCAAAATTTGCTCCCCCCTTCCCCTGTTGTTCTTTTTTTTTCCACGTGCGTCTCCGCGCATGTAATGAATATCATAGTATTTATGGGAGGATTGGATTATCATGTTTTCTTTACTACAAATTTTGTGTAAATTCTTGGCGCTTCGGTATAGCGATGGAAGGGGGCAAATACCCAAGGAGAAGGGGCATATCATTTACAGAGGCTTATTACAGCCTCGAGAGAGTTCATTATCGGCGTAGGCGACTGAAAAGGCGGCCGAATAGCCAGCATTTACCCAATACTAAATTCTGAATACAGTCGACAAGATGTACTTGAGCATTACGCATTGGTCAAAATCAAAAAAGGGTGATGTGCTCTGCACTCGTGATATGCAAGTGAGCCTGATTATGAGGCCAGTCTGGGAATACAGCAGCCAGGCCAACGGCCAGCAATGGTATCCCTTTCCGGCACGTATGTATTCACGACAAGCTACGAAGCAGCACGGCAGTGGGGGCGAACATGTCAAAGCTGCAGAATTACCCAACGGTATATCAAGGGGTGGTGCATCACAAAGGGGGGGGGAAGGGGACAAATTAACCTTTTTGTGCAACAGGTACGCCGCGGAAGTACGATGACCAAGGCAGGCCGGCCTGACGCCGGCACCGACACAGCGTGGCCAAGATATGTACATGGTTGAAGGCGGAGGGAAGCCTCGTCGTGCCAGCGAGGGAGGGTCAAAGGGGGTAGGGGACATGGAGTCTAGGGACAAAGAGCAGCGTTGAACAGTCAGTGCTGGTACGTGCCACGGACGGGCTCATTCTGCCACGTCGTGCTTGTAGTTGGAACTTGGGCCACGTTCCGCAGGACTCGTGACACTATTTTTTTTCTTTCTAAAAAACTGATTAAGCTTGTTTGCGTGAACGAATCTGCTTATCTGGGAATCTTGCGGAAAACTCTGGGGCGTGGGTGAAGCAACTGCGCTGGCTGGGGAGGGTGTGGTGCACGCAATTTACGCATGTACGTACGGAGTTATGTAGGCGTGTATGTGCATGATGTGATGTAAATGGGTGGATGCACGGAGTTTATTTTCTAGAAAGAGGTTTGTCTCATTGTCGCAGGGCGGGTGTCGTGCCACCCGTGTCGTGGGTTCTGCCGCCGCCGCCGGCTGCTGATTGGCCGAGGGGCGCAGGGACGACACAGGGCACGACAGGCAGGGTTGGCTTTTTTCCTTTGAGCTTGGGGGGATGGATGGATGAGGATGGGCGGATCGACGCGTGCGGGTGCTGCGCTGGGCTTTTTTGCGAGGGACGCTTTGGGAAGCACGCGCATCTCGGCCGCGTCGGTCGGGGGGAAGGGCGGGATCTGCATCACGATCTTGCGGAGCGAGACGAGTGGCAGGGCATGTTGTACATACAATGGCCGGGGGGCAGAGTTGCATTGGAGCTAGATGGAGATGGGGATGGACGCAGGAGACGTTTGTATTTTTTTTCGGCCGGCTATTGCTTTGCAACGAGGCTTGTTTGTCCCGGGGGGGCCATCGGAAGCCGCCCGTGTCGCATGGTCTGTCACGGGGTCCAGGAACACTCGGACACGGACACGCAAGACGACCAGAGGTGAATTTCGTGCATGAGGGGGGGAGGGAGGGAGGGAGCAGCCGGGCCTGTGGCGGGACATGGGCAGGGTTGGCTCGGGACGGCTACTGCTTTGCATGCGAGGCCTTGGTGATGACTGATTGCGACTACGATCAATGTACGTACTCCGTACAATGTACGTGTTCTGCCCGCGTGCCAGGGGTGCGGGGCGGATATCACGGCCGATCCCAGCCGGAGGAGTTTGGACGCGACAGCGCCAACCCCAAACTTGCCAAGATTCGTTTTTGGGGAAAATGGGACACAGCAGGGGGGGAAGGAGCTCCTGGTCGGTCGATTTCTCCAATCCGGCGGGCTGCATTCCCGTTTTCTTTCTTATTTTCCCGACGCACAAAGAGAGGGGGGCTTCCGCTTCCAGAATCCCCCTACTACGAACAGGCACAACGCTCCGGCGAAACAAAGGAAAACATGGAAAAAGGTGCACTCACCAGAGCCGCGAAAGCAGCCAGACCGTTGGGGGGCGCGGACCAAACGCCCATTTTGCCGGCGCCAACGCCCCTCGATGCCTGCCTCGTATCTCCCGTCAGCCCGCCAGGTGCTCCGTATTAGAGTTTTATCCATCTGGTATCAGGTGGTGCTGCAAAGGCAAGCCTTCTCCCCAGCGCTATACAAGGAAAAACAACAAAATCCCCCGAGGCAGAAAATGGCAGAATGCCAAAAACCCCGGCATCCCTGTGCGAGAAAGTTGCGTCTAAGCGAGACGCCGGGGCCTCTGAGATAGAGTTTAGCCCGTGGGCAGAGGGGGAGTGCCGGATCGGCCCTTGCTTTTAAGTAGTAAGAGAAAAAAACAGACCGTTGATCCGGTCTCTTTCGCTCGTTCCCCCCCTTTTCCTCCCCATTTAGAAAAAGGGGGGGGCCGATGTAACGGCGATTGGATGTTTGGCTTTGCAGGGGCGTGCCGATCGCGAGAGGATTTGTGCCAAGGCTGTCTGGATATTTTTTTCTCCCCTCGTAACGCTTTGTCCTCTCCGTCATGGTCCCTCCTGGTTGGTCCTTCAATGTTGGTTAGAACTGCCGCCAGGCCGCTTCGGCTGGATTGGCCCGTTTGGTAGTGGGAAGGAGCGATGCTCGCTGGTTCTTCCAGCCTCGTGCGGAAACACGGCACCGAGGTGTTCTGTTTCTTTTGATGCGGGAGTCGTCACAAAGACGTCGACTGGTGTTTTGATTGTTTGGTTTCTGCCCGTTGACCCAGAGCAGCTTGTTCGGTTCTTGCACGCGACGACCCGTGGCAAAACGCGGCCAAGTCCACCGAACAAGGTTTTTCCATCGTGGCACGCAGAGCACGCATGTACATAGGGCCGTTTCGGTCCCGTACGGGGCTGCCTTGCAAGGACATTGTCTTCTTGTGCCGAGAGACTGTGGTGTACTGTACATGGTTGCGTACATGCGTACAGTACAACCCGCCGCCCTTTTAGAGCCCACTTTTGATATATCGCCAGTCAGTACTCCGTAGTATAGGAGTTTCATATAGCCCATGATAGACGGGCCCTGGGTCCCGGGACCCAGTTGTGGGGAGGAACGCGTATTTGGAGCCGTAGAGAGTCGATGAATTGTGGTTTTCCCCCTTTGACCTGCATACATCTGGCGAGCCGAACATGCTGGATGCCCACGGGACGACTGTGAAACTTGGCATTTACACGCCTGTCCGGGGCCCGTCGGAAGAGAGTGCCTCCAAGGCCGTCTTGGCGCGGGATACAGCCTCTTGGTGTTTTTGCCGAGCCCTGCCATCTTGCCTGTCGCGTCCGATATTCTTGGTATACAAGGGCGGGCTGCGATACTTGGCGTCGGGGCCATGCTGCGGAAACGGTTGCTTCTGTAACCGTAGAGCGGGAGTGTCGTCTTGCTGCATCCGGGATGCTGTACACAAGATAGATTGCCTTCTCGGTATGGATTTTGGCTCATCGGCTGGAAACTCTTTTTGTATTTACGCAAATTCCACCAATGACGAGGGTGACACGGCACAAGGATGGTGGGAGGTTGAAAATCTAAATTCTACATGCAACCACAGCACAGAACCTTGAGCTATACATGTCCTTACTTTGTCATAGCCTGCAAGGCTTCGTCTCTGCATCTGTGGCCCGCAATCCTCCGTAGTTGCTGCGCTCTGCCCCCAGCGCCTCCAACACTTCACCGGGTCCGCGCGCAACCAGCGCCGCCGTGCCTAGCTCTACAAGCACGCCGGCGTCGTTCTTGGCTGCTGCCAGCAGAGCCGTCAACCTGTTGCTTCTGACGCTCCATGTGCCCCTTTGCGCTTCCGCGCTGCTGTCCCATGTGCCACCTAGGTTGTGGTACACGGACATGCGGACGTCTCGGCGCTGTCCAACGCTGGCCGGTGGGACTGCTCGGGGGAGCTGTTGGGTTGATGCCCAACAGGAATCGACTCTGGGCAACCAAACCGCTGCCGGATGCGTGTCCAAGGCCTGGATCTAGGCCGGACCTGTCGGCATGGCGGCGACTGGGCATCATGGCCTCGCCTAGGGCGCGCTTAGTAGCTCGGTTTCGCGTTCCCTGAGACCTTTGAGCTTAAAGAAGCTGCCCCTTTCCCCTAGAGTCATGCGTGTGAAATCTTTGGTCACGCATCACTATTGGTATTTGTAGGACGCTTCATAGGGGACCCGAGTTCGCGCTCACTGCGCGGCTCACGACGTGGCGGCTCGTGGTGGTTCCGCAGACAAAGCTGACGCTGCAGCCCATGCTCTCCATCTCTCGCTTGAAGATCTCGTCGTGTCGCTCGCTGCCGCCATTACGAGAGAAGGCGAGACTTTGGGCGCCTGTTGAGCCATTTACACGGAGACGAAACGGCCTAAATTGCCAGGCTGCCTCCCAGTAGATACGAGGCTGAGCTGTCGAGCTGGAGCTGTTGATAGGTGCTTGATACTGCCAATCTGCAAGACTCCCGACTCGTCGAACATTGACCATAGCCAATGTGATTACCCTACTGCATGTATCTGGATGCGTCTTGGATTCGATCCGCGGCGTCTACTTGTGTAAGCCAGATGGGAGGTACATGACCGGCGCGTAGTATTGCATCATTGTATCTCAAGGGCCTATTATCAAATAGGCATGTTAGCATCGTTTTTCGAGTTGGCTGAATTATTCTGCTCATGGAGTAAACGCAAACTCACGCTGAAATCATTTCTGGCTTCTCGACTCCCATTTGGCTGATTTCCACGTAACAGTAGTCTCTATTCTCTAGAGACACGTCCATGTCCAGCTTTCCGGCTCTCAGGAGGTCTTGTTTTCCAATATCGACCATGATGCTCCATTCAGCAGCCCAGTTCCATGTCGCGCAAGAGGTCGCCGGACAAGGAATTCAAGATGACATCTACACGGCAATTGCTCTCGCACATGGCGCCTTCCGCAAGGGCGGTGCTCCGGGAATCAAAAATGTGGCTTTTTGGCCTCGTAATCAAGGACGAGTTCTGGGAGTTTGAAGATGCCCATTGCGATCCGGACATCGAGTTTAGGTGTAAAGCAGTTGGACCCATGTGTTGATGTAAGGAGAAAGACATCAAGTGAGGTGCTCACTCTAAAATTCAATCCCACGCAATGCACTTCCACCTCTGTCTCGCCGCCATGGGTGGCTCAAATGATTCTTCAGGCTAGTGGCATAAATCAAGGCGTCCCAGACGATCGATTTGGAGAATCGCTTCGTGGCTTGCCTCAACCACCTACACCAGTACAGGCCCGTTGTTTATCCAGGAAAGGGAGAAACGATTGACGTAAACGGCGCCGTCACGGATGGAATACTCGTAGTCCGGTCCCATAGAGCTCTCATAGTTTCTGGCTGGGAACTTGGCAAGGGCATCAGCTGCCACGCTGGCAGAAGCGCCGCAGTTTTCCGTTTCGCAGGTGGCCAAGTCTATTGCTAGCTGGGAGCGAAGAGTCTGATAATCCCATTCCTAGTGCGTATACAGGATCTTGACAGTATATATGTGACGGTTGAGTAACCCGGAAGACGCCATATTCGTCCAGGTTGGCGACAAATTCCTGAAAGTGTCGAAACTCGACTCTCTCCATTCTCTCGAAGAAGGGACCATCACTGCCAAGGATGAAATTACGTCCTGTCCCAGCTTTGAAGTCTCACCTTTGACGCAGCGAGATGGTTCATGCCCCCCCCTTCCCCAAGTCTGTAATTAGTGCTCTAGCCTGCTCAGATTCATGGCCTTGTCTGCGCGTAACACCGTGATGCCGTTGTTGAGCTCGAGAGAGAGCAAGAAGGATCTAGCCACTATGACGATGCTTTGTTCGGATGTAAATGCGACGCACCCGAGGAGACGTATTTCAAGTAGAAAATGTGACCTCGGCACGAATAAGGTCATTCAAAACGCCCTCGGTAGTGGAACCAAAACCGGCGCCCAGTTCAAGAGGTTTAGTGTGCTGAACCCTAAACATTTGTCGAGCACGTCGCACTCACTGAGAATGCCGAAAAGATCCTATACCCCTGAGAAGATGGGCGAAGCATCTGCACACACCCTTGACATTGCTGCAGCGACACACTCGACCGGGGTGTTGGTGAGAGCTCAGCGAGTACATCAGGCCGTTTTTGAAGCGCTTCAATGTCATTAAAACTCTCCATTTGAACGCCCTGCCTGTCTAACCATGCCTTATACTTTTGTATTTTCGGACGCTTTCTGTGAGATGATGCAACACAGCGGTGCAATCCTGTTGAGACCGCCGCTGTATGAGCTTAAATGACGGTTTGTATTGATGGACACGTAATTTTACTCAAAATTGACGTGTGGTACCCATCCGCGCCTCGCCTGAATACTTGTGCTGTCATCACCATCTGCGCCTGGATCGCCAACGGGCGTCACAATAACCCCTGAGAGACGTGAGAATGTCTTAGAATCCACAACGCCGGTGAAGCCACCAAGAACTGCGTTTCCATCCGCGGCGGGAGAGACCGATACCGATATCATGCCCGTGGGGATTCAAGTAATTGTGAGAGACGCTGAACCTCGACAACAGAACTTGTCGGTCGTCCTGGCCAAGCCATGCCTGGCAGCTAAGAAGCTGAAAATACAAGTCCAAAATGACCAGGTGCAAGTGATAGTTGACCTCATTGCCGTGCCGGTTATTGCGTGCCTTTACCACGGCTAGTCAAGGGCATGTACTGGAAGTCAACACATCCTCCGGGCAAGTGAAATGTGCCCCATAGTCCCATCCCTTCTTCCACATGACCTAATACCGCGTCTGAGCGCTGATGTTTTTTGGTAGCCGAATGTTTTCTGGTCAAGCTTCTGCCACGAGGGGAGCGGTGTCCGTTGTGGCTTTGTCCCGAACCTGGCCGGAGCTGTACTTCCTCCGTTGTGGCCGTTGTGCGAGGCTATGGTAAAATTCCACCAGTGGCTGTCGAGCTCGTTTCTACCCTGACTTTCGCAAAAGCCAAAGACTCAGGAAAGAAGAAAGAAGGGGTATTCGTCTTGAAAAGTGCATAAATGTCATCTTTTGTGGCGGTGAACAGTGCTCGTAACCAAGGCAAAGCGTTGAAGACTGCTTGGCAACAAACACAAATCTTGAAATATCAAACCAATATACCAAACAGAACACGCAGCAACTCCCCTATGCCGTCAAGACGAGATGTAAAGAATCCTCTACAATAAATTTCCAAAGTGCTCCAGAATCGAGATCATGGACTTTCAAGTTCACAGCCCCAACGCACCAGAGGATTGGCGTGCGGGTGCCGAGAAAGCCCAAGTTTGCAAGAGAGCTGAAGGGTTTCCCGAGGCGATGGGGAAGTATTATGAGAATAGGACATCTGGAGCTTTGACCTGACCAGGTCGGCTCGAATTCTGGAGATTGGACAGCTCTGGCGGTGCTTTGCACGAAACGCTGACCACCAAACGCCGAGGACAATATAAGCAGCACCCTGACCACTCGGTAGTTTCAAAGATATCGTGCTTGCAACTCAGCTCTTCGATTCTATCATCTCCTGTATTATCTTAGTCACACTGTTCATGAGGCCACTTCACTCTTCGGTCTGGCTCTCCGTGCTCCCTCTGTTGCGTTCCTGTCTCTATTAGGAGTGTGTACTTTGCTCACCGTCCTTTCTTCAGATCCAGGGCTCAGGCAGCTGACCTTGGCGGTCGTGGTCAGCATGACTGCCACCACCACCGGCAGGCAGGGCGTTCTCAAAATCCTCGTCGTCTGTGTGCCCGCGCGTGGCCCTGAAAACCACCAACAGCCCCCTCAGTAATATACGCACATGTTGTTTCCAGTTCTGTAGCGTCGTGTTCTTTGGTTGTCTCTTTGGCGAATTCGTTAATGCATATGAATTGAGGGGTGTACCTAAGGCGAGACGACATACGAAACTTGTACGGAAATCTTAGTCAAAAATATCGTCCAGTCGCTGTGGTAAAGCATGTGGTGATAACAGGCTGCCTCGCTTTGCAGGGAGGCAAGTTGCAACATTCGAACAACCCCCACTTTAACTGCAATGACTGGCCCAGCCCGACGTCACCGTTTGTACTTTGTACCTCGACGCGTCTGCCATCGAATTGGTCCACATGCACCTTAGATCAAATATATGTACAAACCAGACACTACCATTCCACACAGAATTATTTGTACAAGCATTAGTGCACTGAGCGTATTTATTTGTCGTCTCATTTTATAGATAAGACTCTTTTTTCTTTACCATGTCCTTTGACGAATGAGTATACCTAGTCATTTATGTCCTCTCCTGCTGTGCTCGACGCAGACGCGTCGCGTCCACGGTCTGGAATATTGACACCCAGCTCTGACGGGAGCTTGAACCGCCGGCGCCTCAGTTCGCCAGATGGAGGTACAAATAGACGGGCAGATGCGGCGGCAATGGACCACCTCCTCAAGCCTTCCATTACAGTCAAGGTTGGAGAGCCTCGCGACATCTAAACTCTGTCTTCACTGGACCTTGCTAACGAGCGTACATAGCCGCATCCGCCAAATCTGCATATCCAACCCCGAGTCTTGTTACCATTGATGCTACTTCCCCGAGAGTACTTGCCTCTCGCCAGTCTCGATTTTTCCGCCCTCGATAATGAATTACCACGGACCCGTTTCGTGGAGTCTCATATCAAGATTCTAGATCTTGAAAGCCGCCTAGCGTCTTCAGCGAGCATTGTAATTGCAAGAAACGAGCCAAAACGCACAATATATGCCCTCGAGAGACAACCAAATGGTCTATACGTCATGTGCAAGCTGGGTTCATGGGTCGACCTTGGAGAACTGGCAAGGCGGGCAACAGCACTATGCCACCAACGTCTGGCTCCTGCCAGGCAGCACAGACACGATAGGGAAGATGACGCGCCATTGACGACACCCCACTTGCACAAGGAGCATAAGAAGAAGAGAGCTGCCATTGAGGCTATTCAAAGCCTCGTAAGGAAGAAATCAAAGCCTCAGGCGGTGCAGCAAGAGCATGGAAGCGACGAAAAAGGCGACGAAGTGGAGGTAGACATCCGGGCATCTCAACTGCCATCCCCGGAGATCAAATCCGACGAACAAAACAATGCTCAGAACTTAGTGAACGTACAGGATGCTTCAATGACGGGCCATTCTGTTGACGACGCGCCGCCAGCTTCGTCACAACAAACCGCAGAGGAAATATTTGACAACATTCGCACGCAATATTTTGAAGCATTGTACAGATCTATGGTATGCTTACCTCCCGACCTCCGCTACGGTTCAGTTACTGACGGATTTTAGGGCTCGTTGGCGTATTTTGCCAAAGGACCTCTTTCAAGAGCGCGATCCGCATTCCATCTGGATCTTGAGTCCAACCTGAACATGGTAGACTTGATCGACTTTTTGAAGAGCCTGATCCTTACGACGATGCAAATAGACAAAAAGTATCGCGAAACCATTCCAGAGATCATTGCCAAAATGCAGACTTTGATCGAGACTTCAGACGAAGGCCGTAAGAAGAAGCGCAAGCTTAGAAAAATGAAGCTTGGAAAGGATTCATTATATCCCATGGAAGACGAAAGCATCCACAAGTGGTGGAATGCGAACAAGCCGCAAACTAACGAGGAAGAAGCATCAATCTCGACAACACAACTCAAGTCGCATGTTTCAATGCTTCGGACCAGGGAGACTCAGCTTCAAATGATTCTGATTCTGGAGATTCTTGCCTTGGAACCGTTGAAAGCTGCGGATGAAGCTGCGGTTTTGAACCTACCCACCTTGCCAGGAGCAGACTCTCGACAAGAGCAGAATATGGCACCCCCGCCTAAGAAGCGGAACAAGCATAACTTACCCGTCTTGTTAGATGTACACGCGGACCGACTTACCATTTGGCAGTCCACTGCTTTTGATGAGCACCTCTTGTTGGCAGACTCTCAAGTTACACATACTTCGCCCGAGGGCCAGATTCAGCAGAAAGCCTCGTCGGAGCCATTGAGGGACTTTTGTGTGGATGTAATTGTACCCTTGTAAGTAGTCTTTTGTTCTCATTGAGGAGGTAGATGCTAAGCATTCCCTAGCTTTTCCGCCCGATTGCCAGAGCGATGCGATGCGATCAATCGCAAACTCGGCGGTCCGGTTATTGTGTCTCCCGTCAAATCCAAAGCACTGAAGCGATCCTCTAGCAAAAAGGAGCAAAAGCCAGGGGCTGCCACAAAGCGATCAGCTCCGCTTAATTCTAGGAGAACGCTGCAACGGGCTCTATCAACGGAGCAGCTACATCGGCGCAGCGTTTCCAGAGGTCCTAGCAACACGATTGCACTATTAAGATCTGCAACGTCAACATCTGTATCGGGAATAAAGCGCGAGGGAAGCGAGCCCTTGTCCTTGAAAGATCTACCCAGAGGAGACTCTCTGATGGGCAGATCAAGACAGCCTTCACTACCACGGAGTAACAGCACAAGTAACCTTGAAGAAATCAAAGCAAGTAGGAAGGCATTGGTGGAAGCAGAACTGAAGGATGCAATTTCTGCCCTGAGGAAACCGAATCGTGAGGTTGTTGGCAAGGCTATGGCAGAAGCAGACCAACACCGCGCCATAACTAGTCTGTCTGCAAAGAGTTAGTTCCCGATCCTACCTTTGTCGAAATCCATGGAAACTGACCTCCAAGTAGAAACAAAGAGGATGCCTAGGAGCACGTTGGCTTCTTCGATTCAAGTTAAGGCAACGCCAGCAAACAATCGCTTTAGAGACGTCCTCGCAATGAAACAAGAGTCGTTCGTTGACGTCTCTCTGGAAAGCATGGAGGAAGTCATACCTCCCTCGAGCGTTGACCATTTGGTTCCGTCCACAGGACACAGGCATGGTCACAGAGACGCTTTTGCGGATAGCGTCTCGCCTGGTATGGACCTTGTTGGTGGAACACCAGCTCGGCCCTCGCTGCAGGCCAGTTTTATTAGACGCATGGCCAGCGACGGGCTAGCGATTCCACCGTCATCTCCATTGTTTAGCAGAAACACAGCCATGGTGGATGAGTCCCCTAGGCCTCAAGGCTCAGCCGGAGATACCATAGGATTTCGATCTTTGACTAAACCGTCTAACGATGTCATGGCAACACCAGTCAGGAAGAATGTATCAAGACTAGATTTGATTCAAAGTCCAGTGCCTATGAAGGAATCTGACCAGCAGAGGACGGTGTCGATTTATGAGAAATTGGGTTGGGACGATGACTTTGATGACATTTGACGAGGTTTATAACAAGCATTTTAAGGCGTTGCATAGGGGGGCACACAATCGGGTACACATTTAGAAATGACGGGAGGGATGAGAATAAGAAGGACCAGGCATGAAGCATTGCATCATTGGAGTTATTGAAGAAAAACGGTTTATATTACATGGCTATTGATCATTTTAACTGCACTTTACATAGCATATATGAAGTTAGCAGAACAAGGACGTATACAATCATGAGTACTGTAGTATTTTACATTCCTATTCATGCAGCAGCGGGTTCTACTATCGTGGTAGGCAACTCCCGTATATCAACGTGCTCCTGAGACCCCAAGTCCACCACCCTCACTGCCTCGACACCCACAATGCCCTCGCGCAGGGCCAAGAACTGCAGCTCGACGACGTGGCATGCCCCAGGGGCCAGGGGTCCCACGCGCGTATCGGCACTGAGGCAAATCACGTCGGTTGCATCCATGGCAGAATTCTTCTGCAGAGCATGAAGAATGTTGACGTCCACCACGGCGTCGGCGATTTCCTTTTCGCCCCTCCGCCGAGTCGCCGTCGACGGCGGACGAGCAGGTCGGGTATCGTTGCGGCGACGCCTCGGCACCGCAACAAGAGCGAGTTTCCGCGGCGGGCGGCTCGTCTTGTCAGACGACCGGTTCACAACGTACACTGTCCACGAAAACACGTCCCCGGGGTGGACTGGCTGCGAAGGGCCGGTGAAGGACACGGTGATGCCGAGATCGGGGACTGCGGCTTCCGCGCGGGCGGAGGCTTCGAGGCCGGGCAGGGCGTCGGGGCGGGTGACGGATGGGGACTTTAGCGGCGTGACGGTCGCGTTGCTGCCGATGGACAGCTGCGAGGGCTTGTGGGCCCTTTGGATGCCGGATGAGTCAGCCATGTTGTTGAAGCTGGGGTTCACGGGGATGGTGAAGTCGAGGGCGGCGTTCCAGGCCATGGACAGCTTGGGGGTGCAGACGCCGGGGACGACTTGGGCGGTGGCGGTGACGGAAATGTCGAGCGATCCTGTAAAGTTCCTGGGCGCGTTGTCCGCCTGGTGCGGTTTGATGTGGTACAGGAACGTGACGTGGTCGTGGGACACGCAGCGGATGGGGAGCTTCATTAGCTCGTCGTCGTTGAGGCTCTGCACCGTGCCGTCGTTGGTGGCGAGGTTGATGTCGTCGAGGAGGACCTCGCATTCCGCGTGGGGCGTGAAGTCGACTTCGAGCATGGCGATGAGCGCAGAAGTCGACTGCGCCGTGTTTGGGCGAGAGAATCGTACCCGGGCGTGGATCGCGGGATGTACTGGTATTCTGAGGTGTGGTTGCGCGCGTAGGTGCGCGACCTGGTCTTGCCGTCTGCTGACGGGGGCGACTCTGGATACACGGAGGGCGGATAGGCGCGGTTTGATGCCGTTGAGGGCCGGGTCGGAGGAGAAGGATTCGAGAAGGTTGAAGCTGGATGGCATGCCGCTTTGGAGATATCCCGTGCCGCGGGTGCTGGCCTCGCCTCTGGCGTCGGGCTTGACGCTCGCGGATGCGGTGAAGACGACTGTTGGACGTTGTAGCCGTATTCTAGGCCGGCTTAAGAACACGGGCAGTTTCCACATGGCGTAGACGCTCTGAGAGGCGCCGTCTTCGGAATCCTCCTTCTCTTCGTCTACGATAATAAAGGGGTCAGTGACGTCTGGAACGCGTCCTTTGAATATCGGTTCAGACACCGGTTGTGAGCTCCGGTCTGCTGGGACGTTATTAACAATCTGGCCTTCAAGCGAGATGACGAGCCGTCTGATCTGTGCCTGCAGTTCATTCTCTTCCGACCATGGCATCTTGAGAATGAGAAGCACGTCAACCGTTTCATCTAGTCGGGACGTTGGTGAGCGAACTTGACAGGGAGCGAAGTGAGCTTTCGTTACCGAAAAAGAGCGATTCCCGTGGCTCTATTGATTCGAGAATTGGCTTCCCGGAGCCGGCATCTTTGAATGCATCGTCTAGATTGATGTTTGTCCGTGACGGCACCACGTATGTGAGATACGACTGCTCAAGGAAGTCCCCAACAGCAGTGGGAGCGTCGTTGGCAATGGTGGCCTTGTCAAGGCTCTCGCCAGGGTCAGCCATACTGTCAGAATGAGAATAGGTTTGCAATCGGCCAAGCATTCATGTTGCGCGGTCTTTATATCGCAAGTGCCATTTTTGACTATCCAGCAGAACCCGTCTCCTGGACAACATTTGAAGGCTGCATGTGGGATCTCACTTGATGTTGGCCGTGACGTTTGGCGGATTAAACGTGGCCCCGCTTAGTTGCATAGCAGCCTTTCCCATTGGCTCGTGCGTCAGAAACTGCAATCACCACCAACCTTTTCCCTCTTGTTCCATCATCAACCTCGACGACAAAGTTCTCTTTCGCCCGAGGCCCTGTCAATAACATCCGTCGACACCGTGCTGGCATTCGCGACTGAATATTCATTGTATTTGCACTGGTTATATATACTTTCTGGATGATTAGTATTGTGGCGACAGCGGCGCAATGAACGGGTACAGTGCTCAAGCTGCCTCGGCCTGGCAGGAGCATCACACTCCTGACGGCCGGGCCTATTACTACAATGGTGCAACCAAGGTGACTCAGTGGACTAAGCCTGAGGATCTTATGACGCCTGCAGAGGTATGTTGTATCATTATGCTGTCTTGCGTATTAATGCTAACCACAGTTGCCGCGCAGCGTGCTCTCTCAAGTCAACCATGGAAGGAATACACGGCAGAAGGCGGCCGAAAATATTGGTACAATACCGAAACAAAGCAAAGCTCGTGGGAGATGCCTGATGCCTATAGAAATGCGCTTGGACAAGGTGGTGGTCAGCCAGCCTATGCTCAGAACGGAGGTCACTCCCACGGCGGCTACGACCATCCCCGCGAAAGCCGAGATCACCGTGAATACTCCGGTCCTGATTCGCGCCAAGGAGGCTACGGTAACGATTCCAAGGCGCCGGCCTTCATTCCTGCCGCCAGTGACGAACCCGAGTACGCGTCCCCGGAAGAGGCAGAGGCTGCCTTCATGAAATTGCTGAAGCGCAGCGGCGTACAACCAGACTGGACCTGGAGCGATGCTATACGAGCCATCATTAAAGATCCGCAGTACCGATCAATCCGAGACCCAAAAGGCCGACGGGATGCATTCGACAAATACTGCCAGGATATGATTGTTCAGGATAAGGAGCGCGCGGAGGAACGCATGGCCAAACTTCGCGCCGACTTCGAGACCATGCTTAAGCGACACCCCGAGATCGTTCACTACACTCGCTGGAAGACAGCTCGGCCCATGATCGAGGGTGAGACGATCTTCCGCTCGACAAACAATGAAGAGGAACGCAGACAACTGTTTGAGGAATATGTTGTGGGGCTGAAGAAGGCTCACAAGGAGAAAGAGACAAAAGACCACCAGAATGCTCTTGAGGCGCTCAAAGATCTCCTTCCAAAGCTCAACATCAAGGCCTACACTCGGTGGAGTGAGGCTCAAGATATCATCTCTGCGGCGTTCCGAAACGACGAAAAATACCAGGCTCTCGCCAAATATGATACATTAATCACCTTCCAGGACCACATCAAATCTCTTGAGCGTGCTTTAAACGAGAAAAAGCAGCACGAGAAGAAGATGAAGTACCGAAGGGAGCGCAAAGCTCGAGATGCATTCAAGTCACTTCTCGCCGAGCTTCGACAAGACGGTATAATCAAACCCGGGGTCAAATGGAGCAACATTCATCAGAAACTGGAGCGAGACGAGCGATATACGAATATGCTGGGCCATGATGGTTCTACGCCGCAGGATCTTTTCTGGGATGTTGTCGAGGAAGAAGAGCGATCCCTTCGCGGACCCAGAAATGAAGTTCTAGATGTTCTTGAAGTAAGTATTGCCACATGGGCCGGGACACGTCATTGCATAGGTACGAACTAACGACCTCTCTAGGATAAACGGTTTGAGCTTACTCCAACGAGCGATCTCCAAGAGTTCCTGTCTATTATGAAGGATGATCGACGCACTGCTAACATTGACAATGACATCTTGCAACTGATTTTTGAACGGGTCAGTCTCCCATTGAGCATTTCCACCCGCTGCCGCCCAACTTCAAGCTAACATGGGTTATAGCTCCGCGAAAAACGCGTTGCCAAGCGGGACGATGACAAACAATCTGATCGGCAACAACGGCGCGCCGTTGAAGATCTACGAGCACTTTTGAAGCGTCTTGATCCACCCATTGTGCCGGGTGACACATTTGAAAAGGTACGACCTCGACTACTGAAATCAGAAGAGTTCCAGGCCGTCAATTCCGAAGACCTCCGAAGAGGCGCTTTTGATAAGCACATGAGGCGACTTCGAGAAAGGGAAGAGGATGACGCCGATCGTCGCCACAGACGAGGAAACCGTGTCTCTACTGAGCGCGAGACTTCCCGTCGTGAAAGAGACCGGTCTAGAGGTGAGAGATCTCAACGTGGTACCCGTCCTGTAAGGCGCAGTCGTAGCCCCGAGCAGGACCCGTATGAAGCCGATCGGCGGAAAGCCATCGCAGAAAGAGAACGAAACCATCGCAAGTCAACCATGGCAGAAAATCTTTTGGCCAGCGACCGGGGCGGCCGATTGTCTCCGCCCCCGCGACGAGAACGGGAGCGGGAGCGTGACAGAGATCGTCATGGTGAACGTGATCGTGAACGTGATCGTGAACGGGATCGCGACCGTGACTCTGGCCGCGACCGGGAAAGGGAACGAGACCGAGACCGAGACCGTGATCGTGATCTTGACCGGCCGCCCCGTTCACGACGTGATGACGACAGCCACTACGATCGTGAGCGAAGGGACAGGGAGGATGAGCGGGAGCGGCTGTACCGCCGTCGCATTGATCGAGGTTCGTATGATGAACTCCCCTATGGAGATGAGCGACCATCAGGTTCACGACGTCGGCGACAAGATGACGATGACGACACGTCGCGAAGAGACTCGAGAGACTCAAAGGTATGGACGGCTTCCTACAGCCACGGCGCAAATCCTTTCATGGTATTCGACTAACATCCCTTGCAGAGACTCAAGAGAGACCGATCACGCGAACGATCCCCGGCCCGTGAAGCGCACCCTCGTCCCAAGACTCCACCGGCTCCTGCCAAGGAGGTTATCAGAAGCGGTAGTGAGGAGGGTGAAATTGAAGAATAAGCCCGCGGTTTCTTCATATCCCCTTAATCTATATTGATCTCCTTACTTACTAGCACTTCTAGCCCAGATGGATATCAGCTTCACTCTCTGCCCAATTTCCTTGAGTCTCCTCTATGTATAGGCCATCTTGCAAGATGTATCAGCTTGCTGTACAGAAAGCGTCGGCTTTCCTTGTTATGGCCGTAGTTGAGTAGTAATAGTTTTTTTTCTAAAAAAAAAAGGCATATTTATCAATGGATCCAAGTGCTGTGCAGCAATACACATTGTCACCTGCGACACGAGCCATGTGTTGAGACAGATTTACTGGTTTTTTATTCAAATTGAAGTCAGAAAGTATGGGATCCAGATGTGCTTCCCGCGAGGCTAGGAAGTCGGACGACAGCCATCCTGCTTGCTCCATTGTCCCTCAATCTGCGAAAATCACCATGGCCTGATTTGTTCGTCCCCTACCTCCCCCCCCCCCCACTTTGTGCGTAGTCTCTACATATGCAGCAACGGTTGCACTCTGTCGGGAAATACTCGAGGACAAGACAAAAAAAAACACAATACAAGCAAATAACAAATCCACTCTTGAAATAAAAACATGTACAGGCCATTCAATCCGCAGGACCAGACAACAGGGGATAGACTGCCGTCGCCGTGGTTACTCGTCTGGTTCGTCGTCCTCGCTGGCGCTGCTCTCTAGCAGCGCCACATCTAGACCGTGCCCGCCGCTGCGCTCCGTAGAGGAAGCTGTCTTTTGAACGCCTTTAACGCCGGGGAATGCTTGGTGGAAAAACTGCTCGTTCTTGTTGCCCTTTTCAGGAGCTCTTGTCGGGGGTTTCCTCCAGGAAGAACTACGGAACGTTAGTGCACTATTCTGCAGGCATGAACAAGGGGGGGTTAACATGGAAAGACGTACGAAATTGCCGCCGAGTTTCTGTTCCTGGTCCAGCTGCGATCCGAGCTTGTTGATGCGAGGGCGGTAGTTGGTGGGGTCGCGGCGGAACGTCACGTCGAGGTTTTTCAGGAAGGTGTTGCAGCCGGTGAGGAGGGACTCGGGACGGTTGGCGTGGGCGTCGATTCCGGGCTTGCCGTCAAAGACGATGACGCGATCAGCAAGGTACGTAGCCATGATGAAATCGTGCTCGACGATGAAGGCGGTCTTTTTGGAGTGCATGATGAAGCGCTTGATGACGCGCGAGGCAATGATGCGCTGCTCGGAGTCGAGGTAGGCGGAGGGCTCGTCGATGAGGTAGATGTCTGCGGGCATGCCGAGCGACAGGACGATGGCGACACGCTGCAATTCACCACCGGACAGGTTCTTGACTTCCTGGTCGATGAAGTCATCGAGCTTGAGGGGCTTGACGACATCGGTCTGGAACTGAGGGTTCAGGAAGGCCTGCTTGATCTTCTTGAAGAAGAGCTGGCGGACGGTGCCGTCAAACTTTGGAGTGATGGTCTGGGGCTTCATGCTGATGCGCATATCGGGGACAGAGGCCTTGCTGTCGGGCTTGAGCGCTCCGGCTAGGAGGCGACAAAAGGTAGTCTTGCCCGTGCCGTTCTCCCCCATCATGACGATAATCTCGGAATCAGTGAACTCGCCAGCGTCAATGTTCAGTCTGAAGTTGCCGAGGTGCTTCTCTATCTTGGGGTATTGGAACGCACGGGACTTGTCAATGACGAAGTCGTCGGCGCTCTCGGCAAGACGGAAGGTGAGGGACTCGTCACGGAAGCGCAAGTTTTCGGTGGGAATGTGGCCGTCCAAGAAGATGTTGATGCCTTCTCGGACCGAGTGAGGCAGGGTAACGACACCGTAGACTGCGGGCTGGCCGTAGAGCACGCAAATGTAATCGGACAAGTAGTCGAGAACAGACAAGTCGTGTTCGACGACAATGACATAGTCATCGTCTCGGAGCAGAGATCGAATGATCTGGGCAGCGCTCAGACGCTGCTTGACATCGAGATACGAGGAGGGCTCGTCGAACATGTAGACGTCGGCCTTTTGCACACAGACGGTACCAATGGCGAATCGCTGCAGCTCACCACCAGACAGGAGAGTGATGTCACGATCCATGATGTGGTTAAGCTCAAGGATTTCGGTCACTTCTTCCATGTTGCCGAGGGAGGAGCGGCTTGAAATGAGAGCCTTGACGCTCTTCTCCGGGCCGCGGACAGCCTTGGGGATCTGATCGACATACTGAGGCTTGACAACGGCCTTGAGGTCGTCTTCCAGCAGCTTGGTAAAGTAGTCTGGGGTTTGTTAGATCAACGTAGCCATCATTGGCCTGGCCGCCTTGAACTTACTCTGCAGTTCAGAACCACGAAAGTGCTTGATGACATCCTCCCAGTCAGGGGGGTTATCGAATCGGCCCAAATTTGGCTTCAACTTGCCGCTGAGAATCTTCAACGCAGTGCTTTTGCCAATACCGTTGGTTCCCACGAGACCAAGAACCTGGCCAGGTCGCGGCATAGGAAGCCGGTGGAGTTTGAAGCTGTTGGGGCCATATCGATGGGTGACCTGGTTCTCGAGGTTCGTGGGCAGGTTGATGATGGTGATGGCATCGAAGGGGCACTTTTTCGGGCAGATACCGCAACCGATACAGAGACTCTCGGAGATGAATGCGAGACGAGACTCGGGAGTGACTTCGATACAAAGCTTGCCACTGCGAACAACAGGGCAAGACTTTTTGCACTCTTGACGGCACTTGCGAGGGCGACACTGAGTGAGGGGCGGTCAGTCGGCACGGCGGGGCACGAAGAGGCGGGGGAGACTGCGGGAAATCTTTGACGGGTTCGAACTAACCTTGTCACTGTTGACAATGGCGATACTGTCAGGTCATGGTTAGCCTCGGGTCTCAACTGAGCTTTGCAAAATATGGCCGTTGGGGTGTTTGCATACCGCGTCAGCTTGTCAGACATGGCGAAAGCGGCGTGAGGGTCACGGCTTTGACGGGCTTGATGGTGAGAAAAGTCTAGGGTAAATGAAAAGTTTGGAGGGGCACACAAAACAGCGGCCAGAAAATTGGTGGAGCCAGAGCAGGCGAATGAAGCTGATTTGGAATGAGAAAAGGCCGCTCGCGTGCAGAGTAGCCAGGCACGCGGTGCTCTTGGACCAATATGTTGTGGGAGAAAGAAATGGGAGGACTAAAATTGGACTGGAGATAAAATGGAGTCAAAAATATTCAGGTGGCGTAGTTTCTTGGTAGTGCACACACACAATGCCAGCTTGTTTGAGAGTGTGTGGTCATCAATTTTTCTCGCCTTGTGAATCGTCGAGCTTTGGCGGGGCAGGGCATCAGCAGCAAAGAAGAACACATGGTATATGGCGGGGTCAAGTGGCATGTTGGGGAGTCATGATTGGAAGATGGCAAAAGTTAATGCATAGGTTTCTCGGCAGAGTAGATTGGTGCCAGAATACTCGAGGCAAACCAGGGGCCATCAAGGGTAGGTAGGTACTTGCACCACCAAGTCCAGTGCTCATTGTTTTGCATCCCCTTTCAATGTTCAGTCCAAAAATTTTCCAAAACCAAGTTTCAAGAATTTCGAGCACAAAGCCCAGAAAATGGTTACAATGAGAAAGAGCACGCAGGGAAGCCGATGGTCTTGTGTGGTATTGACATGTATGTATGGTTGACAGGCCTCTCCTTTGTCGGGTCGAGGCTGACCCGGTCTAAAAATCTCTATACAGTAGTCTAAGTTGCCCAACATCTACAACAGTGGAAATATACCCAAATGCACAAAATGAAATCCCTCTCAATGTGCCCTCGCTTGCTTGTTTGATGCTTGGTAAGATTCGCTTCATCAATGTTTTCACGTAGCACAAAACAGCACGCCGTCCCTTTAGTCTGGACCCTCAGCAGGGGATGGCCGTCGAATGCCCCCAAGTGCCGCCGCCGATCATCATCTCAACTAGTCAATCAGTCGGAACTCTGCTGGCGACACGCCGTCTGGTTCGCAGCTAGCGAGTTACCAATCCGCGCTGACGGGAGACGCCACTCACAAAGCGGCACGGGGTAAGCCGCAACGTCTGCCATCTCGCTAGCCCACGCTGTCAATTCATGTTGGCGCCACCTCTACCGTCCTCAGCCCGGGCCGCTGTCTCGCCAGAGCGTCTAGCAAAGCCGTCGGCGAAGCTAGTGAGTACGCTGGTGATGGCTACGATCTCACGGGTGAGCCAGGCAAACACTTGGCGCCCAACGCCAACCAGCTTCCTCGCATTCTCGAGCAGCGCTTCCTGGTCCTCTCGCTTCTTGCGAAAAAGCCTTATCATTATGTCGGCCATGACGATAGCCGCCGATACATTGAACGGGGTACAGATGACATGGCTGTTGGGATTGAAGGCGTAGCGGACAATGAAAAAGATGAAGCCCGACGAAAAGAGGTACACTCCAAGGACAATACTCAAAAGGGGTTCCGTTAGCTTTCAATATGTAGTACTAATGGGGGTCGTCGGATACTCACAGGGTGAAGTCATCTGGGGATTTGTCAAAGTTCCTGGCTGTGACATGGCCCAGTGTCAACAGCAACCAGGCAATGAGGCACCCAAGGTCGAAGATGTTAGGAAGGATTCTCTGGAATAGCAACCAATCAAGCCTCGACTTTTTGCTCTGTGAAATAGTCTAGCTTACATTAGCACCGCCCAATCTGGCGTCGCTGCTCCATTCCCGAGCTCGGAAGGGAGGGCTGGGAAGAGGATGATGGCGGCAGAGGCGACCATGAGGTTGGTGATGACGATTTGGTACACGGCCGTGTTAACATGCTTCGCCATGCTTGAACTGGTAGTTGCGAATTTGCACCCGGAAGCGAGACATGAGTGCAGATTAGAATAGGACGCCAATGAATAACATTAGGTGCTGCTTTTGGATATGAAGCCAAGTAATTTGCGCCGTCAAGTGTGGAGTATAGATCTGAACCCTGGAGGTTGGTTCACGATGGAGTGGGACGTCAATGCACGAAATCACGAAATCGTGGCTTTTGGGTTGGCCGTCTGAAGCCCCCAGCAGGTAGGGACGTGGAGGATGCTGGCTGCGCCTGAGAATAAAAGTGATGCTTGCCAAGGCAGATCGATATCTGGCGTATGTAGATGCCCCGTGGTGGGTTTCGATGGTGGTTCCTGGTGGCAGGCAATAATGGCCCTAGTAGAGGTCGGTAATAGTGCCAATGCTGGCCGAGGGCTTTCACTCAAGTCTGATTCTTAGACGGTGATGATGCCAGGAGCCAGAACGAGTACTCGGAGGCAGATCTCTTGCCGGGGACGGGGTCCAAGGACGTTTGCTGCTCACGACGATAGGTAAAGTCGAGGGGCCAAGACGGCTTCTGGACCCTTCAATGTTCATGTTTGCGGAGCGTGACACTAATATAGCAGTAGGTACATACATGTATTGATTGCTGACTCTGCCGAGCGCCCAATTCTAACGGAGCGTACATAGTAGCTTGCACAACAAATGGCACCGCCCGAACCAGAAAATTGACCTCCAGACTACCCCTCCCCCTCCATGATGTCTCCCCGCCTCAGTAGACCCGACGTCATTTTTAACTCAAACTACCAGACAGCTGGTTCTGCACAGCCACAAGTGCCACACCCACCACATGCAGCCACTTGCAGACCAGACTCTTGTGCCTGGCCCCAGCCAACATTGACCTCAAGTGAAAATACAGTGATTCAGCCCCTAATAGCGGCCGAGTTCCAGGGGACTGTAGTGTCTGGTCAATCTTCAATGTTGAGTCTGGTCAATATTTAGTACCCAAACTCTGCGAGTATGCACTTTCGTTTGCACTGAATATCACTTTGATACAAGTCCTATGTTTTCTTGGCTTGCTACTGGCCATTACTTCTCGTTAGTTACTACTGCGTTGTTGCATGTGGTCAATTGGGCGCTCAGGAGGCCTTGATACGATGTCAGACAAGTTGTGATGAAGCTGGGCTTGCTCAACCTCAGCAGCGTTGATGCAGGGTAGTCCTGCCTAAGAGACTGGTTTATATAGCACTTTTGTCTATGCAACTTAATTCCACCTCTCACACCGGATGACGCTGGGATCTAAGTCGACCTCACAGCGAAACCACTTGTCCCCAGCCAATCCCGTCGTCAATCTCGCCCTGGATTCCCAAGATGCTTTGTATCTGTCTGCCATGTAGGCACCCCTCATCCATGCAAGGCCGCTTTGCTGATCTCTCAGAACCATGGCCCGACATTTCTCGCCTCGGTCAAGTTCCCAATTCCCCCGATATCCACTGGAACCCGACCGAGAGCAAAACGAGGGCGCTGTATGTTATTGGCATAAAAACCAGGACGTACTCGGCCAGCGTGACCATCGGAGGCATCCACACCAATGCAGCAACGATGAGGGCCTGGCGCGAAAACCCTCTTCGAATCGTGAGCGCCCAGTGGATCATGCAAAAGATGACGAGGGAGAGCACACAGAGAACGACAGCCGTGTTTCTCGACAGAAGAGACTGGGAGTTGTGTCTTGACTGGCCAAAAGTCTATGCACACATCGCGTAGATTAGTCCCTGTGCCTGACGTCGGTACCGTGTGTTGCTTACTTTAATTGTGAGGGACATGGCCTTGCTGGGTCGCTCCGCGGCCGTAGAAAGAAAGAGGTTCGCCGTGACGAAGGACGAGACCAGGCTCGCGCCTGCAAGAAGGGGGACTGTCCACATTGAAGCTTCTTGTGTCATTTTTGTAGCCTGAAAAGAGAATTCTTGCTCTGAAGAGGATGGGGCTGGAGATTGTATCATGGAGACCACGGGGATGGTTATATGTGAAATGGGATGGTGTTGTTGCTCCAGACGTCCTTTCACGCCTGATGACGACATTGGGCAGTGAAACAAAGACAAGCAGGTGACACACTTTCTTTCATTGTTCCATGTCTCCTTAGACATGTCGGAGCTTATTTCTTTTCCTACCATTATTCACGTAAATGCTATTTTTATACCTGAGAATAAAAAGTATTATGACTTTTCATATTTTATAGTTGTAAATCTAAACGCGTGTACTCTCTTTGTAAATAAGGCACCCGCCTTCACTTGACACTCGACTGGCTTCATTATTCAATGTTTCTTTCTCTTCTGGGGATAATGCAGCCCAGGCCACGCCTTGTGTGACGAGGGCCCATATGGGGGGCTTGGGGCAAAACGCTTGGATTCAATAATAATATCGTAGCGTCTCAAAGGTCCTTGGTTTTCTAAAAGAATGAAAGAAACGCTCGTGCCCAGGGCCCTTACCCAGGCACGTCTTCTAGTTGTGTAACCAACAAGTCCCCGATCAGGGCCTCTTTGTTGGGCTTTCTCCGTGTAACACCTTGTCCAAGGCGATGCCCGGAACATGGCTTGTGAAAGAAAGCACTGAGCACCCAGGCGGGGTAGACCGTTGAAACGTCAGAGTCTCATGTTCAGTTATTGAATAGCCCTCGTTTCGGTCCTTCGGAAAACAATGACGGAGGCAGACCACGCTGATTGATGCATGACCTTGCTATTATCCAACAGGCCGATAAGAGCTTCCGCAAGATTGTCATATAGTGGGACTGTCACGAGTATTCAACGGCACCGACTTGACTTTCCGCTTGTATATCAGCTTAAGAACCAACGTGTTTGTTGGCATTAGGGTCTTATAAACCACCACCTAGGCCAGCGTGTTTAACGCATCGCGATGCGCTCCGTATGTACACTCTGGTGTTACTAGTGGTCTTGCATGACCATGTAGGCCTAAAATACATGTACATTTCCTATAGTTGGAAATGCTCCGTGCGGCGGCATAACAAAAGAGTCATGGACAAGATCAAGCCCCTACTACTCTCTGTAACATAACCCTTGCCCGCTCTACGCCCCCTTTCTCAGAAACAGCCTCGCCAAGCCAGCGATAATCTCCAGCTGGCTCATCCTATCCCCCTCGCTATGCTTGAGCTTCTCCGCCGCGGCGCCAAAGGTGTTCCACACCTCGATGTACTTGTTGTCCGTGTTGCGGCTGGTGCCAATCGACGCCAAGGCGTACTCCATCTGCCGCCGCTCGCAGATCCTGACCAGGTCGTCCCTGCCTATCGTGACCGTCTCGTCGAGCGGCCCCGTCTCGCCCGTGTACAGCACGCCGAGGCGGACGCACTCGACAACCAGGGCGGCCAGGCCGGCAGCGAGCGCCGTGGCCACGGAGCTGCCGGAATGGGGGGCGAACCTGCCAAACTGCTTGTCCGGGACGTCCTCGTACGCGCTGTCAACGACGACCTCGTGCCCGGGGAAGAGGAAGCTCAGCTCGTGGCCGTCGCCGACATTGTCCAGCGCGCTGCCCGTGGCCCTGGCGGCGCCGATGCGGAAGCTGTTGGGGTTGCTGCCGTGCGGGTACGTCAGGTCGGCCGACTTGCCCTGGTCGCTGGCGGCGCAAAACATGAGCGCGCCCTTGGTGTTGAGCGCGTTGTGGACGGCGTCGTCAAAGGCCTTTTTGCGTCCCGCCTCGGTGGGCGGCTTGACGGTCCACGACGCGGATATGATCTGGGCGCCCTGCTCGACGGCGTACTCGATGGCCTGCACGGCCGAGTCGGTGTTGATTTGCAGCTTGGCCGAGGCCTCGCCCGCAAACGTCGACAGCTTGATGACGTGGATGACGGCGCTGGGGCAGATGCGGTGGATGAGCCGCGCCATGAGGGTTCCGTGGCCCGACGACGAGTCCCAAAAGGGCGACACGCGCCACGACGACCCTTCCCGGTAGTGGTGGAAGCTCTTCCCGGGGAACTTCATGCCCTTGAGGTCCGGGTGCGTGATGTCGGCGCCGTCGTCGATGAGGGCCACCTTGACCGGGGCGAGGGCCGGATCGGCACTCTTGTCGTTGAGCGCGCGGATTTGCCTGAAGTGGGAGGCAAACTCCTCCATGCACTGCATCCACTTGTGCGGATCGACTGGTCGTTGTCGCCGGGGCTGGAGGTCCGATGGCTGGGTGAGAGATGGCAGAGGGCCGCCCGCGCCGAGCAGCTGTATATACACTTTTGGCTTGGCTTCCGTGGGCCACGACTCGCCGAGTCGCCTTTCGAATGCATCGAGGTTCTCACGGACTCTGGTTTCCGGCTCTAGACCCTGTGTACAAGTCGAATTAGCCGAGGTGTGTGGGATTCATTACCGGCACATGGTCAGTTACCTCGACTTGAACAATATATATCGTCTCCAATGTCGGTATCAGTGCCAGGCCCTCCTTCTCCGACCATGCCCGTAGCACGGTATTCCTCCCGCTCCAGTAGAGATGGACTTCCCTCAGGCACTGCCCAATGCGAGCCAGGGATACCGGGTCCAAGTCGGCCCTCCGCCAGTCCAGCATCTCAACATTCTACACCGTGTAAGCCCGGGACCGGCATCTTCACGTGGGCCTGTAAAGGGGGAGACTCACAAAAGGCTTCAGCGACTTCTCAATAGCCTGGTCACTGTGTGACGGGGTTTTGAGATCCTCCACAATGACCTGCCTGCGGCTTAGTATGCTGCACATGTTGTAGCGAGGTTGGGCGGACAGTACCTTGATGATGCGCTCGACGCCCTTTTGCGCCAGCCACTCAAAGAAGAAGACCATGTCCTGCAGGCGTCAGAAACCAGAATACAAGCGTTGAGCGGCATCGTTGACACGGTACTCACGGTCCGGCCTTGGCGGAGCACATGCCGACTATCCTCTCCCTTGTCCAGCGTACTCTGCGGAAATGCAACGTACTGCAGTGCACTGTCAAACTGGAGGTGCCCAAAGTGCTTTCTAAAGTCCGTCTTGGTGAGTTTCTTGGGCGGCCCAAAGTCAAACCACAATTCCTTGTCTATCGGCAACGGTGCTTAGAACAATCTTCCTCAAGCAATCCTGCTACGGGGGGGACAATGGCAAACCTTGTTCGTCCTGGACATGGAGACAGCGCGACGCACGCTCCGGCATTTGCGTACGCAGATAAAAAAGCTTGAGCAGCTGGGCAATCTGCCCGGCGGCCTGGTCCCGCTCCTCGTCCCTTTGCAGCGCGGCGTCGATTCCGTTCAACGGCGCATCGAGCGGCGACTCGTCCACCCCGGCAGCAGGCGGACATGGATGTTGCGTATTCAGAGACAAGCTCGGCGGTTTGCCGTCTGGAGGCGCCGCCGCGACCGGCATGGAGACTCGTCGCCTGAGGCCGGGGAGAGGCTCGGCCCTGTCTCTCGGGAGCGGCGGCCCCATGACCGTCTTGTCCGGCCTTTCGGGCGCCGCCGCCGCGCGGAGATCCGGCCTCGGGTTCGCGGCCGCCGACCTGCCGCCGTCCCTCACCTCCTTGCGCCCCCTGGCCGGGTTCTTCCTGGTCTCGGCCCGCCTCCGCGTGTACTCGTGGTACTGGTACACCGACATGGCGCGGCCAGAGTAGGCGGCCACCTCGACGTCGAGCGCGCCCGGCCCCCGGCGCAGCAGCTCGTCGACGATGCCGACCTGCACGCGGCAGCACCTCTCGTACTCGACGGCCACGTGGAGGGGGGTGCGGCCCTTGACGTCGACGGCGCTGAACATGCTCCGCGGCACGAAGCCGCACATGATCTTGACAATCTCCCCGCGCAGCGCCTCGCCGCTCATCGGGCACACCAGCGCCGTGTGCAAGCAGGTGCTGCCGCGGTCGTTGTCGAGGTCCTCGCACTCGCTGGCCAGCGCGGCGCCAAACTGCTGCCGCGTCTCGTCCTTCTGGTTCTTGCACGCCGCGTAGCTGAACCAGACGTTGCCCGCGGCGAGCGCCGTCGTCAGAGGCGTGCGCCGCGACCTGTCCATGGCGCCCATCAGGTGCGGCAGCTTGTTCATGGCCCGCGACATGAGCCACTGCAGGCTCACGAAGGGCTTGCGGTTGTAGTCGTACGAGGCCAGGTGGTGCAGGAAGTTGCGGCCGTCGTGCGTCGTCCTGGACCACTGCGGCGTGCGGTCGAGCACAAAGCGCGTGCGTTGTTCTCTTTCCTCGTCCCCGTCTTGGAACTTGGTCTGCGAGAGCCTCCTCGCGTCCTCCACGTCGTTTTCAAACTGTAGCCGCACCTGGTCCTCGTCGGTGGCGCCCTCGGACAATAGGTGAAACTCATCCTCATTGTCCAGCATCAGGTCCTCGTCGTCGAGCGTCATGGTGACGGCGAGACAATGGCCGAGGGAGAAGGCTCTGCGACGGTAATGTCTGTACGATGGCGCAGTCTATGACGGGATATGTCTGCCCACGGAGACGTATGCACCGAGATTTCCGTAGTATGTAATGGTGTAGGGCGCGATAGCCATGTACTTGATCTGGTCACATGCCTCTTGCTTCCCATTGCAGTCTCGAGGCTCGAATTGAAGCTCGAGTCGACGCAAAGGGGCTATCGTCCGGCGTCAGCCCTACGCCCGAGTATAGCGAGCTCAAATGAAAGCCAACCACCCGTTCGCCGGGGTACCCCTGCTATAGACTTGGTAGACGTAACCGAGTTTAGCTCAGGGATATACCCATGTCGTATTATGGAGGTGCCTGCTACTACCTCCGAGCTGCATCCTGGCCATGCCTCACAAGTACCGGCGACTTGCGGGACTGTGTGAATGCGGGAGCTGTTAGACCATCAGGAACAGTACTCATTGTAGGAGCCTGTCAAGTAACTAGGGGAAAGACCGCCATGACGTGTAAAATACAGTAAAAGGCAAAAAGTATTCGACCAGTTCAGGTAGGTACCTGGCTATCGCGCTCCATGCTATAACACATGAACTTCTTGCCAGCATAGCAGGGTATATTACTTGGCGGGCGAATATCCTGCCACAGACTGCAGCGAATTATCCCATCACGGGATATCAAAAGATACCAAACCCGCACCACCCACTTATGTACATCGCCAGCGGGTTCGGCCCGTTCTGACGCCCCCTTGTTCGCATCGCCCTGGGAAAAAGCCAGAATAGTAGTAATAGTACTGGTAGCTCATCACTAAGACCCTTTGCCTTCTGTAAACGGAGCTTCCGCCGCCATCCGGACTCTACATAGCGAATACAAGTCGACGCTGCGCAAATTCTCGACGCCGTAGCTCCTCCCCCGTTTCGGCTTCCCCGTCATCCCGGCATTGAAGAGCACCGGGTCGTCGAGCGGCACCTTGGAAAACTTCTTCTCCAGGCCCGACTTGAAGTCCACGTCGGCCTCGAGGGTAATCTTCGCGCGAAAGGGCTGGCCGTCCTCCCGGCGCAAAAGTACGGCGACCGTGACCGCGTCGGGGACGCCCGTCGCCCGGCGCCTGTTCTCCTGGAGATTCCACACCGCCGCCGTCGACTCGCCCGAGTTTCTGCCCGTCCCCAGGTTGATGCTCCCGGTGACAGTGGTGGCGTCGCTGACGTCTCTGCTAATTGTCTTCTCCAGCGTGGCCGACCCCCCGGCGTCGAGGAGGGACGCGCCCGAGACGCCCAGCTTGAGCTCGCCCCCGCTCTTGGTCGACTCATGGTCCGTTGTCGGCATCACGGTCCATCTCTCATCGGGGGCAATGGCGTCGACGGTGGGCGTGCCGTGGTGCGCGCTGGCGGCTAGGAACTCGACGTGGACGCGTGCTCGGATGACGCGCCGCGAGCTCTTCTGCGGGTCGAAGCGGAAGCGGAACACCAGGAGCGTGGCCTCGTCCCCGTCGTCGTCGTAGGTGCCGTGCCGAACCTCTAGCAGCTCGACGCGGCTGTGTATGTTGCCCCTCGTGCGCTCAATGACGTTGCGCCTTTCCCAGTCGTCGACTGAGGCATTCTCGGTGCGAAAGGTGTCGTCTTCGCCGGGCACGGCGTCGCCGAGGGGTACCTCGAGCGCGAGAAGGGGTTCCTCTTCGTCGCCCGGCGCGGTGGAAGGGACGTGTTTTTGTGCTTCTGCCATGGTGGAAGTATTTGACCGGAGCGGGTGCCTGACTGTTGCGTACCAACGATGATATCCTACGGTATATTAGTGTACTCGATATCTCGTGGTATGTTCGTGTCTACCTACTATCTTTCAGTTTATTCGTTTATACCTCCTAGTATGGGTAAATAAGTTGTGTCATAGCCTGTAGGCGGGAGGGGATACGGCCATGTCAAAGATTGAGATCTGATTCCCGCTCTACTACAGCAGAAGTGAGGAAGAGGGAAGACGTTCCAATTTATTACCACGCATAAGCATCGTGGTATTATTCTCGTCTACCACATGTTCTTCACCGTCCAGGTCACAGCGGGGAGGCCACGGCCAGGATACAGCTCGGAGGTAGCAGGTACCTTTACAGTAAGACAGGGTAATACCCCTGAGCTAAACGCGGTAAAGTCCAATAAATCCATAGCAGGGGTCATATCAAAGCGCAACCAATCTAAAGCTGGCCAGGCCCTGGCAGCGGGTGGCTGAGCGGGCGAGCTGCATCCATGGAACTTGGCACAGGGGCCCATCTTATGCGTGCCTAGGCGTCATCACCGAGCTTCTTTCTTTGATTTGGAGGTGCTTCGAGCGACGGCGGAAGGCAAAGAGTCAATATTTGACCACATCACGTTCGCTGTCGCACGACATGTACTATCAGGCGTTGTAAATGCGTACACTAACCGATAGGCAAATACATATCGTCGTATACCAAGGCTAGACGTGACTTGGCCATGTCTCTCAAGGCCGACACGCCGTCGGTCGACACACAACAACAGGCTCAGATTGAATCGACGTCGTCCGCCGTTGCTGATGCTGATGCGAATGCTTCACAGCCGGAACCTCATAGAAACGGCGTCGTGGTCCGTGATCCCGATCTTGACCCCAACGCAGCCATTGGCTTTGAGTGAGTTCATTAGAGAAACAGGCATATTGATTCAAGATAAGGCTGGTGCTAATAGTCCATTTCTCTAGTGTCGTTGGGGTCCACGGGCTCCATGGCCAGAGCTGGAATTCCTGGAAGGCCTCAGATCCGGGACCACAAGCCGGCACCTGGCTCGGTCACGACTGGGGAAACGTACCATGCAAGTCGGCAAGAGTTATTCTATATGGATATGACTCGGACGAGGATTCTGGCAATTGCTACACGTTACGGGGAGTGTATCACGAGGCCCATGCCCTCCTGGATCGGCTGTTGGAGCTTCGTTCGCCTAAAGTTTTGGTTTGTCTTGCGCACTGAGTGTACTTGACTGAGCAGTGACTGATGTGAATGAGTTGCCCTAGGATAAAAGGCGGCCCATCATCTTTGTATCTCATGACATGGGAGGGCTGATAGTAAAAGCTGTGAGTTGTCATGGAGCTGTGTCAAGCTCACCCCCCGGTTTTGAGAGCCTGTTTCAATGCGGACCATGGCTAATTCATAAAATAGGCCTTGAGTCTAGCTACAGACAGCAAAGAAAAGTATGCTGACATTTTGTATTCATGTCGTGCCATTGTACGTCACCCACCGTCGAGCCGCCTAGGGATTGTTGTCGTGTTCTCATATCCAAGTAATAGATCTTCATCGGTTACCCCCATAGGCCACTCTCGCCAGGTGATCTTGAGGAACAACTTTGTCGTCTCCTGTCCCTCAGAAGGGATCGCCATCGGCACGGAAACTCGATGCGGCTCGTCAAGAGCCTTGCTGAAACTATAACCCACGTCAACCATGCCTTTGTCCACACCAAGCTGCTGACCCAAGCAAAGATGGTAAACATGTACTCCACACACGAGGATGCGGCGAAAAGTGTAAGTGGACGAATGCCGTTGCGACAAGGAAATTCTGCGCCATCTTGCCCTTGTGTGTGCTAATATTTAGCCATTCAGGTCTTTGGCCAGTTCACCATGACAATAGGCATCCCGCAAGAGTACAGAGTGCCCAGCGGCGAAGCGCATATGGACCTAACCCGGTGTTCGGACAATGACTCCCACCCAATCAAGGGTTTGCCAGACCAAGACTGGCTAGGTATTTGCATCTGCTCAAGACTTGAAATCATGGGCTGACGAGGTATTATAGAGGGAGAGTACACACCCAGTCAAGTCAATATCCTGCGGAGGGTGGCAGATCAAGCACCGCTATGTTACCCGTCTCTAAATGAGGCGGCTGAAATGGACCAGTCGGCAGTTGATGGCGCGATCAAGCTAAAAGGGAACCATATACTGCATGTCCAGTGCTCCTCGGGTACAGTTATCGCTTCGGAAATGGTGCGAACCTATCTCAGGGACAGCTCTCAAATGATGCTTTACTTCCGCTTCGACGCCCACGATGTCCGATGCAACAGCTCGCAGGCGGCCCTGGCGTCATTCGTGGCCCAAATCATCTTCCAATGCCTCCAAACCCGGCGTCCTGCTATCCAGAGCATAATTGAAAATCTCGAAAGCACCAAAGCCTGGCCTACAGACGACTTGTTTGCTTATTGGCAGTACCTGAGAGTGTACGCAGGTGAGCTGATATCTCGGGACTACTTCCGTTCTTTTCCAGCATGCACCGAGTCTATTCATGTGTTGGAGTGTTTTGACGAGTGCAACGACTCACTGCTGTGGTTACTCTCGGAGCTCAAAGCCCATTTTTCAAGGACCGAGGACAATTTGAAACTCGTCATTACGACAACAAAAGGCACCCAAGGGGACTTGCAAATTGCTGAAGCACTCTCCCACTTCCCCCAAGACGCCGTTTCACGTATTGAATACTCGCTCCCTGATGCCGTCCCCGTTCAAGTTGGGTTCGAAACATCAATGCTTACCCAAGAAAACCCCAGATACGCCGCTGAGCATCTCCAGAGTGCTACCAAGTCATTGATTTCTCGCTTCTCAAATGACGAGTCTCTGTGCCGGCTCTTGATGGAGTGGCTCAGGTCAACACCGAACCCGTCCGACTCCGTCCCTAGGCTTCTGGGGAAATTAGAGACACCCAGACCGGAGCTCCTATTTGAGGCGGTCCTGTCGGAAATCCCGAGCGAACGCCGACCCTGGGCTCAGAAGCTGATTTCGTGGGTGCTGTCGGCTGTCAGACCATTAAGGACGGTTGAGTTCTGCGTCGTCTCAGATCTGTGTCTCGGCTCAGTAAAAAGGACTGCTGGTGACGCGGACCAAGGCAACACAACTGCTCACAACACTATTGCACACACCCTGCAATTGCTTGGTGGGATTCTTGTCGTAGTCCACGATGAGATTCAGTTCTGTCACTCGGCAATTCGTCCGTGGCTCGAGTCCAGTGAGCGCGACCAGCAACATCCGGGTCCCAATGGGTGGTATTTGCAGACGACAGAACGCGGCCGTCATTTGGACATTCTGCAGACTTGTTTGGCGCACTTACGCGGTGGCAATGACCAAACGGGGTCGGGTGCTTCACTACTACCATATGCGGTTGAGTTTTGGACCAGGCATTTGACACAGGCTGGCCCGCTGGATGATATCTTGGAAACAGTCTTCCATCATCCCCCGACCTTGAAACGATGGATCGACGCATATTCGGCGTTGCCGGCTTTCCATGAAAGAATTCCCTTGGGTAGCAGAACGCCTCTTCCGGTCGCAGCACACTTTGGACTTGATAACCTCGTCGCGTCTCTTTTGGAAGTGCACAAGGATGACGTTGAATTGCGTGGCCTGGCCTTGGTTGAGGCAGCGAGGCAAGATAGGCTCTCTACTCTTCGACTTATCCTCGATTCATGCCTGTCCGATCTGGATTTTGACGATGATTACTTGCATAGTGCCGTCAAAGTTGCGGCATTCAGTGGAAACCTAGATCTGTTCCCGGAGTTGGTGAATCACATTCCCAAACCACCCCATGACATTCCCAGGCGAAGGCCCAAAGAAGAATATACGACGACACAGCAAACAGAACAGTCTGCTAGCAGTAAAGATCATGCGACCAATATCCTAGACGGCGAAGGGCTTAATAACCAAGAGGTCACAATCCTCGTTGAAGGCAATGATCCGTTGCTTTGGTTGGCATTCCCACTGTGCCGTGCTTCCTCGCTGGGCATGGAAGATGTTGTCGCCAAACTCCTGGCCTTGGGATCAGATCCCAACCCTCCAAAAACATTGCTGTTCGACCATTTGGCACCGCTCCATCTTGCAGGTCGAGGCTGCCACGCCGGCGTTGCTAAACTATTAGTAGATGCAGGTGCAAGTTTGACCGCCAAGACAAAACTCGGCGAGACACCATTACATATTGCCGCCGCCTTCGGCTCACAGGATATAGTAAAGATGCTCTTGGATAATGGAGCTGCCGTTGATATCAAGGATAAATATGGGTTGACGCCTTTGCAATCTGCGTGTGAAAGGGGGCATTTCCTCGCAGCCGAAACTATTCTTAGGCACAGGAAAATGCAGGACTATCTACCTCCCGAGGCTGAAGACCAGCCCTTGGTATCGAGTGTACGAAGAGGGTATTACAAGACTGCCCAAGTTCTACTTCGTAATGGCGCTGATCCCAACGCCATCGACGGTGGCGGAACAGCACTGCTTCAGGCTGTTGCCGGTAAAAACTTGGACATGATCAAACTACTCGTAGATTTTGGTGCAGATGTCAACAAGGTAGAAGCTGTGAGGTGGCAGTTCCCACCACGTACGTTAGCACCAAATGTTTCCACGAAGCGCTACAATACTGACTCGTCCCAGTTTTCGTGGCAGCAAGCGACGATTATCTCGAGGCCGTCCGGTACCTGATCTCAAACAAGGCAGATGTCAACATGCGTGATGGGAATGGTAACAGCCCCCTCTGGATTGCTGCGCTTTACGGCTACACCGAAACTGTGCGAGTTCTTGCCGAGGCCAACGCAGGTGTCAACGATGTCTGTGGCGACGGCGAATGGCTGCCGCTGCATGCTGCCTACGAACACCCGGATACCACCAGTGCACTTGTTGACCTTGGCGCAGACACAACAAGGGAAACTGGACGAAACGGGACGCCGCTGGAGTATGCCATCAACTATGGTCAGGTCGAAACCTGCAAGGTGCTTCTCAACGAGCCCAAGGACAAGCCTGACCTCACACGCGGGTCGACCCAAGAGATGGTGGCATATGCCGTTGAAGAAGGCTACAGTGACGTGGTTTCATTGATGCTGGAGGCCGGAGTTGATGTGAATGCGGTAAATGAGGAAAACCGAACCCTCGTCAGCTGTGCCCTCGCTGCCGGGCACGAGGACATGGTCCGCACCATCTTGGAGTACCGTCCAGACCTGGACATTCGAGACGTGAATGAATGCACGGCGCTACACTGCATCACCCAGAAGACTACTGTCGGATCGGTTCGCCACGTTGTCAATGCCGGGTGCAAGTTGGACGGAATCGACAAGTACAAGTTGACACCTCTACTGTCCGCGATTGAGGCCGGAAATGACGAGGTTGTCGAGTATCTTCTCACCAAAAAGGCCATCACGGCTACTCTTTCCACCCCCGTGGAGAGATGGGGAGCACCCTTGCATGGGGCCTGCGAAGTTGGTACTCTGCGAATGGTCGAGTTGCTTCTCCAAAGTGGCTCGGACGTCAACTTTGATTGCCGAAACGCCAATGGCACGCCCCTAATGGCAACCAGCGGCCGCACCCATCGCGAAGACGATGCAGACAAAGAGAAGATATTCAGACTTCTCCTCGAAAAGGGCGCCGACCCTACTCTCCGTGGGGGCTTTTCAAGCTATCCAATCATCTCTGCCAGTCTGGGATGCAAGAGCAGCATCGTAAAGAGCCTCCTCGATCGCAAGGTATCCGTCGATGTGCAGGATTCCTGCGGCAGGAAACCGGCGCACGTTGCCTGCTACAACTCCCTCGAGGTTCTTACTCTGCTCCGGGTCCCGGACTCGGATTTCGCCATCAAAGACGCCGTTGGCCGAGTGCCCCTCCATTATGCCGTTCTCAGCGGACAAGTCGACCTGCTGAAGGAAGTTCTTGCGCGCTCTATGCGGGTCGGTGTTGACGTCAACGTCAGGGACAAGGACGGCTGGACACCCCTTCTCTGGGCGGCGCGTGCTGCGAACATTGTGGTATGGGAAGATAGGCGAGCGGCACACCACGATGAAACAGTCACTTTCCTGCTTGACAATGGCGCAGACCCGTGTGTTTCTGGTCGAGGACCCTTGGGCGACTGGACTGCCCTGGAAGTTGCCCAGTATCATAATTATGATAGGTTCGTTTGTTGCAAGCCTTGTAGCCAGGCCCCATCCCGATTTTCCATAGTCGTTTGCTGACGCGCCCTTTGCTCGGTGATTAGTATTCCTGGCCTTGCGGAGGCGAATGTCTCGTCGCGAAGGCCATCTTCGAGGCGGAAAAGGAGGGGAAGGCGGGTGGAGAGATGGTTCTGTGATTGTTGCGAAGTCGAGCTGTGGGGAGTCTACTTTACATGCACAGACTGCTACAACTACACGTTATGCTTCAAGTGCTATAAACACAGCTCCATCGTGCACCCTGGTCATGGGTTTAGGGACTCTGGGGACGACTTTGACGTGGAGGAAGATGCGGCTGAGAAGACGGAGTCGGGGCCAGCTGGGCCTGTCAACGGGGATGCTGTGCTAGTCGAGGAAGAGGGTCCGGTATATGACTTTGATCAGGAGATTGTGGGCGATGATGGTTCGATGTGAGACTGGGAGGTCTTTGAATAGTAAAGTTCGTTATGTAGGACTATTTGCTGCGCAACTGGGTACATCGAAAAGATTGCTTATGATGAGGGAAGCCATGAGGCCGAGTGAGGCCGAGCAGAGAAAAATCACGTTGAACAATCGCATCCCGCAGGCTTTCAGGAAGCAGTGATGAGATGGTGACATAGTGGCGAACTGTGAATATAGGTTGTGATGTGTGCGTACAGTTTTGTCGTCACAATTTCACGGTTCAATGTTTGAAGACGACCAGCTTTCGCAGTGTCACGTGAGACAGTTGGCAACCAGTGGCGGGACCGGAGCCAGCTGCCCGGTCCAGGCCTTGAATTAGCTCACGTTAGCCCAATTGTCCGGTCTCCGGCAAACTGCTGGGTGCCTCATACCCTGCCACCTCGCTGTACCTCTCCGTCGCGGTAGCCACCCGAAAACCACCAGTTGACCCGGCCCGGATCAACCATGCCACACCACAATTAACTCATTCCCCCCACCTTCCATGGTCCTCACCTCTTCCGTCCTTGCAGCCCTCAGCACTGCATCACCACCACCATCATCATTAACCTCCTCGCCAGTGTTTCTGACTCGCCTCTCTGGCTCTGCGTATCATCATCAACCTGTGTCTGCGTCGCGGCGCCAACCGCCCATTGCCAGCGATCCAGTCATCTTCCAGCTAGTCCCCGCCCCGCCATGGCCCCTCGAGGAGGCTTCGAGGACGAAGAGCTCACCATCTCCCTCTCCTCATCCCACGTCCGGCGCCAGCAGCAGCAGCAGCAACAACCGCCTCAGCATCACCCCCGGCACCAGGGTCGCGACGATGCCACCAGGTCCCCCAAGCCGAGCGCCGGCCGCCAAAACGCCATGGAGTCGTTGCGGGACAAGACCAAAACCGAACAGCGCATCGGCGCCTATAAGATTGTGCGAACCTTGGGCGAGGGATCTTTTGGTAAAGTGAGGCTGGCCATCCACCAACTCACCGGACAGCAAGTTGCTCTCAAAATTATCGCTCGTAAAAAACTCATCAGTCGGGACATGGCTGGCCGTGTCGAACGGGAGATTGAGTACTTGCAGCTCCTGCGGCACCCCCACATTATCAAACTGTACGTGATGCTTTGATGCTCCTCTTTATATTTTTCGCCATACGTGGACAAAAATGACAGCGTGGTTGACTGACACTGCACAGATATACCGTTATCAAAACCCACAACGAAATCATCATGGTGCTTGAGTATGCAGGCGGAGAGCTGTTTGATTACATCGTGCAAAACGGCCGTATGAAGGAAGCCGAGGCACGGCGCTTCTTTCAGCAGATGCTATGTGCTGTCGAGTACTGTCACCGCCACAAGATTGTCCATCGCGATTTGAAACCGGAGAACTTGCTGTTGGACGATAATCTGAACGTCAAGATTGCCGATTTCGGCTTGAGCAATATCATGACGGACGGGAATTTCCTCAAGACGAGTTGCGGAAGCCCCAACTACGCTGCGCCTGAAGTTATTGGCGGAAAGTTGTACGCCGGTCCCGAGGTCGATGTATGGAGTTGCGGTGTGATTTTATACGTTCTTCTGGTTGGACGATTGCCGTTTGACGACGAGCATATTCCCAGCCTGTTTGCCAAGATTGCCCGAGGCACTTACAGCATCCCCCAGTGGATGCCGTCAGGGGCGGCCAACCTGATCAAGAAGATGCTTGTTGTCAACCCTGTGCAAAGAGCTACTATTGAGGAAATTAGGCAGGATCCATGGTTCCTGACGGACCTGCCGGCTTACCTCCAGATGCCTGTGGAAGAGTTTTTCAACACTGGCGTCGACCCCAACAAAGCCATTCAAACTAGGGACATAGCCCCGAATGCCCCTGTTCAGGTGCAAGAGAAGCTGCACAATGAAGTTACGGAGAAGATTAGTAAAACTATGGGTTACGGCAAGTTGGATGTTGAAGAAGCCTTGCAGTCCGAGGAGCCTTCCGCTATCAAGGATGCTTACATGATTGTGAGGGAAAACAAGCTCATGCAAGTCAATCGTAAGTCTGTTCCTGAGCTATCGCATGCCCATGCTGCGTGAAAGTGCTGACTGTGATTGCAGAAGGCCAAGAGCCACTGACGCCAGAAGTTGAGGAATCATCATCGAGCCCGATGATGAGCATGTCCTCTGCTAGATCTGGCGCGTCGGGCGGAATCTCACCTCGACCATATGCCAGCAAGGTTGGTATTCTACCGACAAGCTTGCCGACATATCACAAAGACTTCATTGAGAGGCTAAAGGCGGGGCTTAATTCCCAGCCGCCTCAGGTTTCTGCAGTCCATGATGAGCCACCCACAGCGAGAACAGACGCGGAGAAGGAGGAAGCGGCCAGACGACTCAAGCCACACGCACGGGTTCAAATGCGGCTCGAGGAAGGTAGCAAGCGCCCGCAAGGCATGACACCAATCAATCCACCCAAAAAACCGAAGCCGGTTCGATGGCAGTTTGGTATTCGATCTAGGAATGCGCCGTGGGAGGCCTTGCTCTGCATCCACAAGGCACTGCATAAGTTGGGTGCTAAGTATATTCCGGACGAGGAATATTCTCAGGTGCATAGCAAGGATAGCGAGGCGCCAAGCGGAGACGGCAGCTTTGCGGACGAGTACGACGGCACACCACTGCAACGGGATTCAAGCTCGAGTCTGGACCCGGCCAAGCGGTACCAGCTTCCAGCTGATCCATGGCACATCAAAGTGCGGTGGGAGTCTTCCAGTAAGCCGACCGCCTTTTTTTTTTCCCTTGTTGTTTGTGAGGATGGATGAGGGCTAACTCGTTTTCTTGCTTGCAGCACTCAAAAAGCATGTCCAGACGCCGCCCGAAGGCGTCGACAAGGTGCAGGTTGGCACGCCAGACAGTTACCACATTCTGGCACAGGACAATCCGAACAAGAAGGAGTTTGTAGCCCTACACTTGGATATTCAAATATATGAGATGGAGCAAGGGGTGTACTTGGTAGACTTTAAGTCTTCAGGTTACGAGACGCCTGAAGGCAGGCTACTTGAAGAAAAGGAGGTGACGAGCCCGTTTCCGTTCCTCGACATGGCAGCAAGGTTGATAATGCAGTTGGCCGAGGCAGACTAATGAGGAGGGACATGGAGGTAGAAGGCGGATTTTGGCGGTGGTTAGAGGAGCTGAAATGTGATGACTGATGAAATTTTCGCCGCTGTAGCAGAGTGCGAGCCCTGGTTTATTTTATTTTATTTTTCTTGGGAGTACGGAGTCTGTACAGACAGCTTGCCCCAGCGTTGGCGAGTGTAGGCAGGGCAGTCAGCGGGTATTACTATAGAATCGGACGGTCATTATACCCGCATTGGTGCGATGCTGCCGAACAGCGGTGGACATGGAACACACGTCGGTTGTGTACTTGAATAACTACATTTCTCTACCATGCTGCTGCTACCAAGGGATTTTGATTTGTGACAGCTACAAAAAAAGATGTATCATCATTAACGGCAGGCAATCGAAGGGTCAATGACTGCGGGATGAAAACGATGCCCCGCCCCCACGAAGTCGAAACAATTTCTCTACATACACGAACCCTGTTTTTCTTTTCTTTTCCGGCATAAAAAAAAAAGGACTTGTTAGGAAATGTACACGCTTCAGATGCCCACATGCACCTCAGTGGAACTGGTCCTCGGTGACGCCCTTGCCCATGGCGGCCGTGGAGCTCACGCCGCCGGTGACCATCTTCTGCAGCTCGTCGACGTACGAGGCGCCGCTCCACTTCTGGTGCTTGACGACGTCGACGCCGCCGTCCATCTCGGGCTCCTGGACGAGCTCGCCGTAGGCGCGCATGCCGTGGGCGGCGTAGGCGCGTGCGAACTGGTCGCTGATGAGGGCGGTGGTGTGCAGACCCGCGAGGGTGATGAACTGCCAGCAGTAGCCGAGCTGGGCCAGGCGGCGGATGTACGTCTCCTGGTCGGCGCGCGGCATGGCGGCCTTCCAGTTGAAGCTGGGGCTGAGGTTGTAGGCGAGCTTCTGCTCGGGGCGGGCGGCGTGCACGCCGTCGGCGAACTCCTTGGCCTGCGCGAAGTCGGGCAGCTTGCTCTCCATCCAGACGGCGTCGCAGAAGGGCCCGTAGGCGACGGCGCGGGCGACGGCGCACGCGCACCCGCCCCGGAGGCGGTGGTAGCCCTCGCGCGTGCGCGGCGCGTCCCAGTCGAAGAAGACGTCGGCGCCGAGGAGGCCGCGGGCCACGGCGCGCGCCTCGCCGTTGGACTTGCCGCGCGCCTGGGCGAGGTACTGCCGCTCGAGGCCGGTCTTGTCGGGGGAGGCGGAGGCCGCGATGGCCGCGAGCACCGCCTCGTCGAAGCGCATCAGCTTGGCGGCCGCGAGCCACTCGTCCTCGATCTGCTGCAGGGCGTCGCCGGTCTTGCCGGCCTTTTCGGCCGCCGTCATGAGGTCGTTGAGCGGCTGGAGCGACGGGTTGGTCGAGCCGAGGATGAAGGCGTGGTCGCGGGGGTCGATGGTCGTGGTGATGAGCGTCGCGGCCTCGGCGTCGGTGCGCGCCACGGCAATCAGGTCCGTGCCTGGGAGGGGCTGTCAGCTACCTACGATGAGAAGAGGAAGAGGTTCTTTTTTCTTTGCCATTGTTTGGTCGTGGGGTGACTCTTTGTGAAGCACCGTCGGGGACTGGACTGGGGCAACATTCACATGCCAGCTCTATCCATGTATTCGCCGGCACATGACACGACAACGAGGGCGCATATTTAATAAAAAAAAGGACAACTCACCCATAATGTCGGCCTGCGCTCGAATCGCAACCAGCCGGCTAATGTGCTCGCTCGTCGGCACCAGCACCTTGCCCGCCATGTGGCCGCACTTCTTGGTGCCGGGCGCCTGGTCCTCGATGTGGATGCCGGCGGCGCCCTTCTCGACAAACAGCTTGGTGAGCTTCATGACGGCCGTCAGGCCGCCGTGGCCCGTGTCGGCGTCGGCGATAATGGGACGCAGGTAGTCGACGTTGGCCGCCTGGCCGCGCTGGGCCCGGGGCGTGCTGAGCCGCTCCTGGCGCTGCTTGCGGTCGTGGAAGAGCTGCGCCATGAACAGGTGGCCGACCTTGTTGGGAACCGTCGTCTGTACGCAGTCAGCATTGCCATTGGGGTCCGTCGTGGCCCGGGAAACCGTACGTATGGGTAGTCGGCCAGATCGGGACCGGGCTCGTCCGACGCCGACGCCGTCGAGGACGACTGCCAGCCCGAGACGTAGACGGTGTCGAGGTACTTGGCCATCTGGGTGACCATGGTGGGCTCCAAGCAGCCGTACGTGTACGAGGCGTCCTTGTTCTGCGGTTGTCTCGTCTGTCAGCCTTCTTGTCAAGTTTGCTTTGCCGGGCATCCCTCGGCTCGTGTGTGTGATCATTGATGTCTGACCTTGAACCGGTCCTCGAGAATCTTCCACAGCTTCTTGGCCTGTGTGTTGCTGGGGTACTCAATCTTCAGGTGGCCTCTCTTGGAGACAATCTGCTCCGCGGTGAACGGCCGCTTGGTATATCGCCAGCGCGAGTCGGCCCACCAGCTCTTGACCTGCGCGACCTCCTTGGCGAAGAGCTCGTCTTCCACGTCTGCGTTGACGGCGGGGTTGACCATGTTGTTGGCGGCCATGATTGCGGCTGTCTGCTTTTCACGTTTCCTTTTGTTCTTGCCCGTTGGATCAAGGCTGTGTTGTCAAGATGCGAATCTAGGGATCCGGCAAAGGAGATTCACCTAGATGAGTCGAGGATATAGGGGTTTGGAGGGGATAGGGGAAAAGCAAAAAAATAAAGAAAACCAGCCGTTTTGGAGGCACGAGAGGCAAAGTTAAGAGTCACCGCTCGGCATGTCCCAAGGTCTGCATATGACTTACACCTCGGAACTTGGCCGCCCCACGAGCTTGCTGGGCGAGTTTTGGCAGGACAGTGTGGTTGCGCCCGTGGCTCGGGATAGTCCGGACAGTGTGTGTCGGAGTCCGCACGAAGATCGAGAACATGCTCCTTGTGGCGCATACCATCCGTTTGAATCTCTGACGTCCTCTGCTCTGATCGGAACCGGCATGGGGGCGTGTCTGGCGCTCGGCTCAAAGGCTCGAATGCTTTGGTGACGGCACGGCGCCGTGGCCAATCAGAGCCGTGGCAATAATACCCGCCATTGGCCGAGGTTGGCCACGGAGCGATGTGGTTCTTGGTGGCCCGGAACGGTCCCCGCGTGTTCTTGTCCAAGCGTTGCATTACTTGTGTGTGCCATGAGGTGTAAAAAAAAAAGTCATCAAAAAAACACAGGCAGCTCCATCTCTACACCAATGGTTTGCCTCGCGAAGCAATCGCGCACATTGCCTCTCAAGTCAGTCCACGCTGAAGAATAAACTGCTTCGTGGTGCATCTCGGCACAAGAGCGCCCCACACCGTGCATCTGCTTTCCCTCCTTCCCCCACACCACTACAACGCCAGGCACTCATTGGACGGCGCCCCATATTGCACGCCACGACGCCCCCCGGATCCAGCCCCTCCATTCCGGCGCACCGGAAGTCCTGACATGTGAACGAATCGGCACCGGCACGGCCAGTCATGGTCGCCTCGTCGCCATGTGTGTGCCATTCATCTGCTGAATCAAGGCGGCCATGCAACTCGACTGGATTTGCCCGTGATATCCGTTTTATCCACTGCATTCACGTTGCACCTCACAGTGCCAGACCTGACGCTTCTTGGCACAAGCCCTCGCATGACGGTCCTTTGCAGCCCGTACTTAATATACCCATTTCACTTGTTGGCAGTTTGGACAAAATATTGTTAATGGCCTGGCATGTTTTCTTCTGGCTGAAACGGGCATTACCGACCACGGACCACGGAGGACAGAGGACAAAACAACGGCCGGACGGGGCCCTTGATGGACTTGACGCTTCACTCCTCTGACCAAGAATAGTGTCTTGGCTGACATGTCCGGAGCCCAATATTGACAGACGGCTGTCACATGATGCCCCTTGCTTGACCATTGTGCCACAGACGTCCAGGGACCTTTGTCATGTGCTGCTGACTCTTGTTCTGCAGCCCATTCCTTCGACTTCGATTCGATACCAACTCTGAAAGATACGCTGCACGCTTCATTAACAGTGCAATTAATTGGTACCTACTTTTGAACATACACACACACACGCTGTAGAAATGCCATTTCACGCTTTCTTTACCCGCCACCTTGAGCCGCTTCATGCCGCTACTACTCACGGCAAATCAGCCAATTCCTTCTCCAAACTCTGTTCAATCGCCTTGATAAACGTCGGATACGGTGTCAGGGTACCCAAGGCACGACGCATATGTGCATTTACAATCTGCAGACCATACACATAACTGGCATTAACCCAGCCAAACCTAGACTCATGTCAGCGTCGACCGTCGCAGCAAAGCCATCACGACGAGATAAAACCTACCCTTCTTTGGCAACACCTTTAAAGTCCAGCCCTTGGTTACCATACTCGGCATCCACGCGATGAGGATCAGCTGGTCGCGTCACGTCGTACTTTTCCACAACGACACCGTTGAAATCAACAAACGCCTTGGTAATCATAAACAGCCACTTGTAGGCCAGACGCTCAGCCTCTTCTGTGAAGCTATACCGGAGCAGACCAGTCCAGGCAAGCATCTGCTGAGGAGCCCAGCCGTACGGGTAGTCCCATTGTCGGTTGGGGCGCTCAAGCCCGATGTCCCCGCGAGACTTCTCAGTGCCAGCCAACAGACCACCGTACGCTTCGAATCGCGGCAACCCCTTCCTAACCATGTCGGCGGCCTGCTTCGGCGTCGCGATGCCCGCCCATAGAGCCCAAAACGTGGTTGAGCTTTCATAGTTGCATCGCTCCCGCTTTGCCGTGTCGTAATCAAAAAAGACTCCCTGTTCTTCGTCCCACATCAGCTTGTCAACAGTGAGCTTGCGTCGCTTCGCGCGCCGATCCCAAGCTGCAGACGCCAGCACTTCCCCCGGCTGATACGGCGTCCTATCGCAGAACTCGCCCGGGATCACAAGCTTGTCGTCAAAAACGTTGCGGATTGTGCGCGCAATGTCGGTTTCGTATTTGAACAAGAGTGAGTTGAGATCAATAGTGGCAAGGTCGGCACAAATGCCTTCGAATCGATACGTAGTGTCATGCCCAGACTCTCGCACTGCTCGATCGTGCATAAAATAGTCATCCAATTCGGGCTCCTTGATCTCGCCGTAATTGTACGCGCGAACAAACTCCTTGAACTCCATATTGTGCTTCTTCACATACGGCTCCAGAATGTGCACAAAATGGCCAGCCTCCGTTTCCGGAGGCACACCCAGGCCCTCCGGCCGATATCTCGACAAACCAGTGACCGGGTCCAGCCGGGGCTCACAAGTCCAGACGCTGTGGTACTCCTTTATGGCAGCTAGTATCGACCGTCTAAGGAACTCCTTGGCATCCGGTTCATGCTTGATTTTCTCGTACACGCGCAATGCCATGTCGGTTAGGAATGGGGGCTGAGATCGGCCGAGATAGTACGAGCGGGTAGCATTGAGTATCTTTCCGTAGTGCTCAATGCAGAAACAAAAATTCAGCACCATTGACTTTGCCAAGTCAACCCTGTCGTTGACCAACAGGCCAAGTGACTCCATGTAGCTGTCCCAGCCGTATAATTCATTGAATCTCCCTCCAGGCACTACAAAGGGGAGGCCCTGTAGTGTTTTTCGACCCGTTTCAGGGTCCACGACTTGTTCGGTTTCGACCGCCAGCAAGCCGGGCTTCTCGTTCATGTCCCGGATCAACTCGGGCGTGATCTTTTCGGGGAGCTGCTGGACATCTAGACGAATCTCTGGCCGCTCCTCGGCAACTTGCTTGTAGTATTCATACTGCTCCGGGACTCCGGCAGGGACGTAAATTCGCGGTCGAGGATCATCCGTCCAATCCTTGGGGTCTCGCGCGGCTATTTCGATACTGGATGCATCGATACGTCTAGTCAGGCCATCCCAGAAGTGGTCACGGATCAGACGGGACAGACGATCGACTGGATTCTCGTTGAGCCGACCCTCATCGAGGACGATTTGTTTCCGCCCGTATTCTTTCGCCAAGGTCAATTCCTGCAGCAGATTGGAGAGCATATATGTGCCTCGGACTTCGAAACGATTGTGGCCGGCAGAAGCCGCGGTTCGTAGAGAGAGTACTTTGGGGCCTTCGTCCTCGATGGTAATTTGCATATTGCCATCGGTGTCTTCTTGGGCTTGCAAGCTTTCGAGAGTAGGGTCGACCTGGATGAGGAATCGGCGGCCCTGGGGCAGCGAACTCTCGTCTATTTCCAGAATTAGATATATCCATAGCGCTCGACAGGAAGAAAAGCCAAGAAGTCTTACCGTGGCTGCCCCTTCTGTATGGTTCACGCAGGCCGTTTCGTTCAAACTGCTTCATCAAGCTGTTCTATGCACAGTCAAATTTGTATCCTCGGCGTCGCAGACAAGTCGAGCAATACCTGGGAGTATGTACGTGTACGGGACCCAAATCGGTTTTGATGTCGCTCTTCAGAAGCATAGTATGTCTTTGCGTCGTCAAACACATTATAGTCCTCCGAGCCTCGCGCTCGGTGGTTTGTCGTTCCCGCCATGACTATGACGATGGCGCAGGCTGACGGACGAGAAGGTGGCCACAGACGACTGCCGTGCAGAAATGAAAGGAGGCTTGTAGCGACAGTGGCAGATGGGGGATGAATAAATAATCAAAAATGCAATAAAACCTAAAGTTGAACTATTCGGCAGGCTGGAAGGAACGGCGTTTGCGTCACGGGGACGATGGCGAGATGAGCTAGGATTAAGCTCCGTCGTCCAAAAAAAAAAAAAAAAGGCAAAAAGGTGTCGCCGACACAGAGGGGGACTGGCTGGGAGTGGGGACGTTGGAGGGGGCTTGCGGGTAGCTGACTGATGTCTAGTGTCAGATTCGTACTACGAAGGACTCAATCCCACGTCGTGGGGGCTCTTGCATGTTCCCGGGAGAGCCTCAATTGATGACAAGAGATGTCAGATGGATAGTTTGGAGAGGCAAAAAGCACGCGGACGGCTTTGTTCTTATCGGAAGACTTGCGGTTCCAGTTCCAAGGAGGGCGGTGACGATACCCTGCAGAGGCTGGCTGGGCCCCCACCCATTCAAATGTCAAGTTGATCTGGTAAAGTGGGCCGACCGTTGACCGGGGACCAGGATGGGGAGATGGGAGGCCAAAGGGTCTCGGCTCCGCACCGCATTCGGCACCTGGGCGTCGAATTTGATCAATGCCATTTCAGGGCATTCGGCTACAACTTCGCGATGAATGCATTCATCCAACGCTAGGACAACGAATTTCGTACCGAATACTAGGCCATCAAATTCTGATGGACTCGCATCATCACGCTTTCTTTGGTAATGTGTTGCCCTGTACAGCTGCCGACATCGGCGGCTCTCCACTTCCGAAGTTCTGCAGGTCACTCGAACTGCATCGGTACTCTGCGTCGTGGTTTCACAATGCCATCATTCAGACTATGACAAGGTCTCATTATGAGGGCTTGGAGCAATTTAGCTCAATTCAGCTAATAACAGTCTTTGGTATTAAAGATCCTTGTTTTCCTCAAGGCCTTGTTGACCAAAGACCTCTTTAAATACAAGAAGTGGGTGAGGGACTTTGCGTTACATAGTCCCGTGACTGTAGCCCTTGTGTACCAGGCGATTTCCGTGTAACACAGACGTACGTCCTTGAACATTCAAAATACGTGAAAAGCATTGTGTAAATAGTTCTAAGTATTTTTGTGAACCTGACTAATAAATGTGAAATGTCACATTATATATATCAAGCGTATTCCATGCATTTCCCACAAGATATTTTGCAAAAGCCCTGCTCTTTTAGTAAGCAGTAAATGCAAGCTAAAATGCAGTATCGAAGACGAAGAAGTCTGGTACTACTTCGAAACAATCAAAAACCAATTTTTAGTGGTATATGCCACACCAAGAGTGCCATCTCCTTGTCGACATTGCTCGATAATCTGTGTAGCCATCGGCAGTAAATCACTTTGTCTCACATTGACTACATCATGATTCTACCGAGTTATAAGTTACCAAGTCAATACACCAAGATACTTTATCGACTTTGGTTCATCTCATTCTCTGGTTTCAAACTTACCTTATTACAAATCCATATATGAGCTGTGCCTTTAAGAAATACGCCCCAGCACCCGGGATCAAAGTGCTTTTTAACATCGAGTCCGGGTTGCGTCATCATATATAGGTAGGCTTCATTGACTGCCTGGACAGCGTCACTATATTTGGCGTACGCATATTTCTCGAAGCTAGGCGAATGGCCGCAAGCCAGCTTATAGAAGGGGGGTTCCGCATCTAGGTCTCTCTCAATTCTAGATCCTTTAAGGGCAAATGCCGTGCGCTATTCAGGCTTGTTAGCAACAGAATCAATCTATGGGGGGGGGGGATGTAAACGCACATAGACCTGGAAGAGCAATAAAACAAGCAATGCAATTGAATTGCGGCCAGCCATGGTGAATAGGGTCGATACTTGGAAGCTCGGGCTCGATTTGTGTATGTAAGCGAGTGGTCAGCTGCCTTTGGAAATATGTAAAGGCTATATGTATAGCGTTACAGTTTGTCGACCAAAAGGCACGTCTAGTCTTCGTGTTTGGACCAGGGAGACTAAGTGCTGAGAAGGCAGCAGTACAATGAGCTTGCACCCGGGCAGTGAAGAATGAATAATAAAATGCAAAAAAAAAAAAAACACAGACAGGATAGAGACTACACGCCGCTTTATACTTGTGAAACTGGCTACAAGCACTCGTCTGTTGTGACGCCACCGCGCGACCTAGTCCCACAGAGGTCCCGGCATTCTCGTGATCTTCACGCACAGTCAGTTACCGTAGCTCCCACAATACAACATGTTGTTTTCATCTCGCCCGTGCCTCCGTTGCTCTGCTTGTACCGTTATTTGATCCATGTATACTCGAGTGTTTCATATGACACGTGCGAGTGGATAAATGCACCCAAACAACAGTTCAGTATTGATCCACCATCACGACGCCACCCTACTGTTTATATTTCAATTTGTACTCATTGGACTCCTGTCGCCCTGTCCCCTGTCCCGGCAACCATACAGGACCTCATCTCTCCACGTGCTTGGGTTAGTGCGGGCACTTATATTAAAGAAAAAGTTATTAATAGCTCTTTGCGTGTGCACGGTATGCTATTCATTGTGCAAGCGGATCAAAGAGTTTGTGATGGGCGCTCATCCCGCACGTGCCAGGGCATAGCTCTGCCAGTGCGCCACATTATGAAGAGGTCGGGATAGGCGAACCTTACAAGCAAAGGTCAAGTTGAGACATAACATCCCATCTCGTCTCCCACGATACCCTAGTCAGAAGGCATCGTCCACAGGGAATCCGGCCCGTCTTGGAAATCGCGATACTGAGCCTTCAAGCCCACCATTTACTTGAACTTGAACACTGCCATGGCCTTCTACCAGACCAGAAAAGATATCTATTCTACTTTTCTTCTGTTGGCAAAGCTCGATGGACCAAAATGCTTCGAGCTAGACTTGTGGTAGGTTCGTCAGGCTGCGTAGCAAGAGACTTCAAGTAGCTTTTGGATCTTTTGCATCATTGACATCTCTTGGGTCTTGCAGATGATTCGGGTCTGTTGGAATTTTGCCTGCAGGGCCTTGGCCTCCTTTCGTTCCACGTTGAGCTTTTTGTATTCCTCATACCACGCCTTCATCTGCGCATTCGTCCCTTGGATGCGTGTTTAGCTCCCGGTTATTTTACTTCACATAACCTAGACTAGACGAGTTGACGTCTTGAAATACACATGCGCCGGGTGGTAAGTTATTCTCTATCCCAGACTTCCCCAGGTGCCTCGTCTGCGGAAGTCGTCCTATAGATAAGCCAAGTGAGGATATTCCATGGATCTAGCCAGATTGCTGCCAGAGCTACCGCATTCATTGTCGTGGCGCCCTACTCTCAAGACTTGTACGACAGGCTCAAGCAGTGGGATAATCCTGTTGGGCATTCCGTGGAGTGGGTTGACGATGCCATAGCCAGCCTATAAGACGTCATTGGCGGGCTCTAACGCCATGTCATTTACAGCAACGAGCTCAAGTATAAAATCATCAAGGGCATAGGGGGCGCTTTGCAACCGTGGGAGACCACTTATTAAAAGCACGAGCGCCTAAACAGGGAGGCGGCCGCCGAGCTTAAAAAGATTGAGGATAAGGAGGCAGCGAGGGCGAAGAAGAAAGTCGAAAGGACCCTATCATCGTGTGTCTTAGTCCTGAGGTAAGAATTCACTTCGGCAAATAATTCCTGTAGATGGCGAAACGGGTGGTTTCCCGTCCTCCGACCACTGGCATTGGATACATTGCCTATGTTGAACTTGAATACAGAGTATTTTGAAAGTTTAAAGTCAAAGACCTCTTTCCATGCTGTCCTGGATCAATCCAATTTATCAGCAAGCAAAGTCTACTTCGGAGCTTCTATGAACTTAAATAGTAGCCTAAGCCGAAAGAGCTTTACCAGGTAACATGAGCATGGGCGTGGAAGATAGCACGGTGCAAGATCAAAACAAAGATATAAAGAACTTGAAGTGATTCTTATGGTGGCAATGGATCGGCCCTGGTTGGTATCCATCAATGCGCAAGAAAGGGTTGACACCCGGTTCTGTAACCTTGCCATCTACAAAAGCCATTCTCATCCCGTCGCGAGATGAAGGTCGCAACATTTCTTGCCGAAAATTGAAACCAATCGGTACTTTTATGAAGCCCAGGGGCATATTTATGCATATTCATGATGGTGGTTGGCTATTAACCATGAAGAGTCCTCTGATATATATGTACAGAGCGTAGCAGATTCTACTTAACTTATCTGTGTTTCGTGCGATATCGACTTTCACCAGACCACCATTTTCCAGCCCCTCAAAACAATTGCCTAGATGTAGCACATTGGGTAATCGGCAATGCTGCCAACGTAACTACATGATGCCGAGCTTGCTTTTATCGGAGGGGAGAGCGCAGGTACAAATCTGGCTGTATTAGCGGTTCTCGCGCCCCTGTGCTGCTCGGTTAATGAATGTTCCAGGCATCAACTCGAAGGATTACTTATCCATTACGGAATATTTTAAATGCACTGGCGTCCCGGTACTAGGCACCTTGACGAGTTTCCGACATTAGTGTTGGATGAAGAGTCTCTTACGCACTTCCGCAACGCATATTTGCCTGATTTAAAGCCAGAACAGGCAATGCGGCCAGAAATTTCTCCATTTCATGCCGACCGACGGGGTTTACGGCTCCTACTAACTTTGATAACCTGCGTGGCAGAAGATTGCCTATTAGAGGACTCAATCTTCATGGCCTGTAGATGGATGATGGCTGGAGGTCACGCGGTCCTTAAACTCTATTCTGGCAGTCCGCACGGATTTATTGTATTCACACTTGAGGAACAAGAGAACACCCGGATAGCTCTGAAACAAGTTGCCCAATTAAGCACCGTCGACGGAAGGCGAGGTCCTGGCGAACCGGAGGGACCTGGCTCGACCATGTTTGATACTTGATTGAGACCTCAGTCTGCATCGAACGCCCCTCAAAAGCAAAATCTCTACCGGTCAGCTTGGTCATGAGATGAGTAAAAAAATACAATATCCACGCTCCGACAGCCGGGGTATTGAAAGTAACCGTCGTCCGGAGTACAATGGCAGTGTAAGGGCGAGCTATAACTTATCATAATCGGGTTGTTCCAAGTAGAGTAATATTATGGGGCAAATGTGGAGAAATTAGATGTTGACATGTGGGGAGTGAGGGGAACAAGGTCCTTTAGGCCAATCCAAGAGCGCGGGTGATGCGGAGACGGCCCCACCTTTACCCTGGGGGGCGTGTAACCACGGCAAAGGCAAGCGTCATCCAAGTCGGCTCGAGACGATGCGAGCAACGTTCGCTTCTTCTGGCTGGTGGCGCGGGCCTCCAACATAATTTGAGTCGAAACCGACATGCTGGTTTCGGAACTTGGTATAAGAGCTCGATCGTCTTATACACCACGCACGGCTGCGAGCACGATACATTGAATTGGAACGAGACACAACGACCACCCTCTTTATAGGAAATCTTGACCCATTAATCTCTTTTCATGAACACTTTTGCGCACGATGAGCAGCATTCTTGATCAAACTCCTGTGGTGGAGGATCGCGATGCTACCGGTGGCATGGTCAAGGGCTCAACGGACCGCTACCAGATTGTTGAAAAGACACTGGGAGAGCCGCGTGATTTGCGAATTATCACTGTGGGTGCAGGTGCTTCAGGCTTAAATCTCGCCTACCAGATCGACAAGCACATGCAGCAAGTCACACACATCGTTTACGAGAAGAACCCCGAAGTGGGAGGCACGTGGTACGAGAACAAGTATCCCGGATGTGCTTGTGATGTCCCGTCTCACAATTATCAATTCACGTGGGAGCCCAATCCAGAATGGACCAATTTGTAGGAATTCTCAGCGGCTTAGTGCTATTATTATGAGCTTTAGACTCACACATCGCTAGTTACTCCTCTGCACCCGAGATCTTGGAGTATTTCAAAAGGCTGGCAACAAAGTACGAGCTATACCGATTCATTAAGCTCGGCCACAAGGTCATCCACGCCAGGTGGGATGGAGAGCAAGGGATTTGGAACGTCAAGATTGAGAATGTAAGCGACGGGTCTGTCATTGACGACTGGTGTCATTTCCTCATCAATGGCTCCGGAATTCTAAAGTAAGTCGATCGTCTGTGAGTAGGTGATCTCATCTGACCCATGGTAGCAATTGGAAGTGGCCAGACATCCCTGGACTCGACTCCTTTAGAGGCCGACTTCTTCACAGCGCGGCATGGGACCCATCGGCAGACTGGCGAGGAAAGTCTGTGGCCGTGCTTGGCTGTGGATCGTCTGGGATTCAGATTATTCCCACGATACAACCCGGTATTGCGAATTATTTCTACATTCTGTGGCGCTAAAGCATGGGGTCGATCGCTGACCGATCATTAGATGTCAAGAAGCTGATCACTTTTATCCGAACACCAACCTGGATCACCGCCGGCTTAGCCCAGAGCAAAGCAGGCCCAGGTGGAGCAAACTTTGCCTGTATAGCGATATAGTGCCCTAGCAAACCATGAGCATTCATTCGCTAATTCCAGGTATAGTCTCGGAGGAACAAAAGCAGACATTCAGAGGGGACCCGAAAGCCTACATGGGCTACCGTAAAGACATCGAATCGGAGCTCAACTCTCGATTTAAATTTGTCCGTGCTCGCTGTTCCCGCTCAAGTGGCTCGTCTTCAAAACTAACAGCCGCCTCAGATTATCAAGGATAGTCCAGAACAGGAGGAAGCAGTTAGATTCACCGTCAATGGGATGAAGGAAAAACTGGGAAAAGACTCCCCGCTACTGAAGCATATGCTACCAACCTTTGCCGTCGGCTGCCGACGTCCCACGCCAGGGAATGGATACCTGGAGGCGCTCACTAAAGAAAATGTTCGGGTGGTGACAGACGCCATCTCGGAAATTGTCCCAGAGGGCATCAAGACCTCCACCGGAGAGATCTTGAAAGTTGACATGTTAATATGTGCCACGGGGTTCGACATATCATTTTGCCCCAGATATCCAGTGATTGGAAAAGACGGCATTTCGCTTGGGGACCAGTGGAAAGACAAACCAGAGGCTTATTTGTCTCTCGCTGTTCCAAACTTTCCAAACCACTTTAGTACGTGTTCATACCATCTCTTTATTTGCCATCGTGGCCTTGCTAACCTCCGTTTGACGCATAGCGTTCCTTGGACCAAACGCCCCGATAGGACACGGATCCGTACTACCCATTGTAGAGCACGCTGCCAAGTACATCATTCAGATACTTCATAAATGCCAGACAGAAGGCATCAAATCCGTTGCCCCTAAACAGGAGGCGGTAGCGGATTTTTCTGAGCACATTGACATCTTCATGAAGCGCACTGCTTGGAGTACGCACTGTCGATCGTGGTTCAAGAATGGAAAAGTTGATGGGCCAGTCGTTGCCTTGCACCCGGGTAGCAGAATACACTGGTTCCATATGCTTGAGAAGCCGCGCTTCGAGGACTTTGACTGGCAGACCTTTGGTAAAAATCGCTTTGCCTATCTTGGAAACGGTTTCTCGACTAAAGAGAATCCCGGGCGCGATACTCCGTATTATTTTGATAATCCTTATGAAGGCTACAGGGGCATTACGTATTAAATAGTGTGCTATTTTAATAATATGGCGTCAGTTACACCGAGGTTCCTTTCCATGTGCTTTTTTGCGGTGCTTCGACCACGAATGTCGCTCCTCGACTTTCATGTCATGCTGAGATATGCAGCGGTATTGGGCTGTTCCAACAGGGGGATGGCGATGAGCAATTCTTCGAGATTTATCATCAGGTCTGGGTTCTGTAGGCATGCAATATCCATTCATGTTTGTACAATCAGACCGAGGGATACCAATTTCGTTTACATTGACCTCGATTTTCTAACATCAGGCAGCCTCGTGAGCTCATGCTTGACCCATCCCACTTGGCCCCCCCTTTGTGATAATCTCCTGCAAATTCTCCGGGATGTCTGGGGCTGATCAGGGAACTTGACGCCGGTACATTGACAAATCCGAACCGGCTAATTGACGACTTTGGCCAGGATATCTAATGCTTATATATCCTTTGCTCAAAGTTGGCTTATAAGCATTGAATTCTTTTCCATATAGCCTACACGCGATGCTGTTTCATGTTCCAAAGTCCAACGTCAATGCATATATAATTTTACTACTACTAGTTGCAGAAAAGAGTAGAACTTTTGTAACTCCCTACCCAACGATATCAATCTCATTACGCGGTAATTCGTCAATCTGTTATTTCCAGTAACCCGTCGCCTGTCCCTAGCCACGGTAAGACTTGCAAATTCTCCTCAGACTCTGTATCTCATACTGATAGAGTCGATATCATCGCTCGCCTTGCCATGGAACCCGACCAAGGCGCCATCGGCAAGATGTTCCTCTTTGCCACCACTGCCTCCCGTAACCCAAGGGACGCCCCTTTTCGTCTTGAACTTGAGCTCGTCAACGCGCGCCCCCGACCGTAAATCCCAGCTTGCGGAGCCGTCCCTTGGAAAGTGGAATGTTTGATACATGTCGTCGTCTTCAATCCTGTTGTAGAGCTCCTTGTGCTGCCCATCAGTCCATGTGAGTCCAATGCCTTTGAGAACCCACTTGTCCTTGCAATCTTTGGTGCCCCAGCCACTCCAGACCTCGAGGAGCTTCACATTTGCGTCGGAATTCTGTGGGTAGAGTTCATAGGGATGGCCGCCATTCCCACCAAAGACGCGAGTATCTTTAACAGGCATGGTTGGAAATTTGTCAGTGTTGTCTCTGAATTTGGCTGAAATAGTACAACTAAGCGTTCAAGGCTTAAAGCAACCCGAGGGACGAAACAGGTGGGTTGTCCAGCTTATATGGGATGTATGTATAGAGCCGGGTTGCTTGTCGTCACTATTCACGGTTTATATCCGCCGGGGTGGGTAACGCGCCACCAAACACAATTATATGGACTCGTTGATCCCGTCGATAAAGTTTTCCTGGATACACCATCGCGCGGGCTATTCGACAAATGAGTTCCTCTGCCTACGGAGGGGCAGATGGCGAGATGAGTGGCGTTATCCGCAGCGTTGCAATCAAACAAAACTCATTTTGGACTCGGAGACGTTCATCTTGGAACTCGCCCGGGTGTTAAAGTTGGTCCATGAGTCTCGGCCCTTTTTAACTCTGACTTGAGAGTGAATTATGTATGATGGGATTTCTGCCATGACGATCTCTGGTGGAAACTTTGCTGGGAAATTGAGAAGCCCGAATACAACATGCTGAAATGTCACGGCGAATTTCTTACATGCATGGAAATTGGAGGCTTAAATATTGGGGCTATGAATAGACTGCAACCACACGCGGTGGCGTATTCCAATATTCTCTGACAAACTATGAAATATTTATTAGTTCTGTTATATTGGCGAGATGTCATGGCCCAACATGCGAGAGTTTGCACGGAAGAAAAGCCCCCCACTGGTAAAAGGGGGCCGAGACAAGCGACCGAGAAATAGTACATAAATCTGATGATTAGATTTATAATACGTCAACAGGTCTAATTATAGGCTGATTGGTGTACCATAGATCTAGTAGATTTCCCGCGATTTCACTGGCTTGGGATATAGCATCCGGGCTAGCCGCGTGACGTATTTCGATCAAGCCATTGCATTCCCATCCGGTAATGAGATGCAGATGGTGTGAGAGACTTTCGTACGATTCGCCTTCAAGGCATGTAAAGAATTCATCTCTTTGGCCCGTACTCCGCGTTGCATCACGCAGGCCCGCCACATATCGTGAGCCATGCAAGGAGATGAAAGTTCGTCTACGGTGGGTACTTTGGCAACGTTGTTTTGACGCTCTCCCGTTGCGACGCTGAGGCTGTCTTGGTTGGCTCTGACAAAAGCAACCGGCCGTGTTGTGTACCAGTGATTTGTAAGAGCATCGGGCCACTCGCAGACTTGAGCTCTTGAATACACCGGCGACCAATGTGGGCTTACTTTTGAGAGGCCCGAGATATGAAATCAGTGGCTTCATATAAGCAGATTCTGGTTAGACGGCTCTACAACGATGAGCTAGGAAGCTCGCTGCCCTGTGGGGTGATTATTCGCATGGCCTTGCAACCAAATCTACTGTCAACAGAGGTCTAGGTCTGTCAACTCATAGTTCTATGAATTCCCCAATAAATCTCTAGCTTTTGATTCGGGCCTTGGTCACGCTGACCGTGTTCCATTGGTCACACACAGAGCAAGCAGCGGATTTCACGTACTAGTTGCTCGTTAAATACATAACCGTTGACGTTGAGATGGAGCCTACCTAAACTAGCACAGCCTGACTGTGTCTTTGGGCGAGTTTGAACTGGAGTGCCTCTAGGATATTACACGTGTTTACCTATTCGCCACGTATATTCATGCATTTAACATCAAAATGCGATGTCCTAGTCTAAAACGAGACGCTTAAAATGCTGAAATATTTAGCAGCTACTAGGTCATGTTGAGTCTATTTGGAGCTCAGGTAGCTATGTGGTACCAAGTATATAGGGATTCCTGTCACGATGAAAGGGAAATGTCTTGAAATATGAGACTTGTCACACGGGCATGCACCACAGCCTCACGGCACGGACCGGCCCTCGGACTCTACGATAGACACACACGGAAGGTCACGAGCCTGTAATTTGCCCCTGCTCTTAGCGGCTGACATATTACGGGGTGGAAACTTTACCCATTTATCCTTCAGGAGGCGGCCACTCACCCATTGATGTCAATACTATGCCGGCTCGCAGACGGCACCCAACTGTCGTGTAGGGCATATTCAAAACATCTGAAGCAGTGGCCAGGCTTGAGGGATTTCTTTCCTCTTCCAGACGCTGCATTATCATCACGTGGCCTTGGTGAGTGGCACGTGATAAGCGGTTCCTTTGTGTAACTTTTGATGTGACGAACAATATGCAGGCTGCTTCTCCGCACCTTCGCAGCCCAGGTGCTGCCAGAAAAGACATCAGAAGGGAAAAAACCCCAAGGCCACTGGTCTTGGAATAACATGGATTCTTCAGAGACATCGCCACTCCTCTCTCCTGTCAAGAGTCACCAGGATGAACCAACACGGATCAAGCGCGAAAAGGCACGTCCGGCCGTCATCGTCTTGCTCCTCTTACTCTACACCGTATTCCTAGACCTCGGCTTCTACCTAATGGAGCCGGCACAAACCCGCATATTGGAGCGCATCTACTGCCGTGAATACTACGAAAAGCATGACCCAAGCCTCATCGGGAGCGATGGCCGAGGCGGCGTTGATGAGAAGTGGTGCAAAGTGAGCTGGGTCCAGGGCGAGGTAGCCATGCTCAAGGGCTGGCAACTGACGTTTGACGGCACAGGAAGTGAGCCTTTCTTCGTCCTTGACATTGAAGACCTTTCTACCTGTCGGAGCTAAGCGTCACCGCGGTAGTGTTGATCTTCTCCATCCCATGGGGCTATGCCGCAGACGTATACGGTCGAAAGCCCGTCATTGTGCTTGTGAGTGTGGCACTCCTGGTCAAACACAGCTATATGCAACTCGTCAGCTATCTCGACGGAGCCATACCACTCCAATGGATCTGGTTGTCGGCACTGCACGCTATTTTCGGCGGCGGCGTGCCCGTCAACACCGCTCTCACACACACCATCGTCTCTGACGTGGTTGCAGAGGGAAGCAGGTGTGTTGACCTCTTGCATGATGACATACCGCGAGAAAAGTACTGAGGCGCCTAGGGTCAAGGGTGACGATTTTCTTCCAGCTTATGGCTGTGGGCATCGCGGCGGAATTCCTCGGCTCCCTTGGTGCCGCCGCACTCATGAGCTGGAACCCGTGGATACCCATGATTCTCGCCATTTTCATCAAAGTGGCTGGTATTGGTATACTGCTGTTCATCCCGGAAACACTGAATTACAACGCTAGTGAACCTGATGCTGCGCCCGCCGAGGAAGCAACTGCGCAGCCTTTAGAGTGGTGGAGGTGTTGCCAGAATGCACTCAGCCATATTCTGAGCTCGATATCCTTCCTGGCATCTAATAGGAAGCTTTTGTTAATAATTTCCCCCTTCACAGCTGATCCGCTTTTCAACCAGGAAATTCTGCGTCTATACATCTCGACGCATTATAAGCAAACCCTCGCGTACGCTACAATGATGATATCCATTCGCTCCGGCTGCATCTTATTCCTCAACCTCTTCATCCTACCCGTCTTGAACAGGCACTACCAGAAATTATGGGGCCCTAGACAATCTGACTTGCTTCTCGCACGCGCCAGCGCAGCAATCATGTCTCTGAGCTTGCTGGGGCTCGGCGTGGCGCCCAATCGACCGCTCTTGGTCTCAGCTCTGCTTATCAATTCTCTTGGATGGGGAATGCTGCCCCTGGTCAGAAGCTTGGCGACGAGTCTAGTGGAGCACCACAATGTTGCGCGGCTGAATAGTCTTATCGGTGTGGTTGATATAGTTGGCCGGATAGCGGGGAGCCCTCTCATGGCTCTGTTGTTTGCAAAAGGAGTCGAGACTGGGGGCACGTGGGCTGGCTTGCCCTTTATATTCTACTCCGGAGTTGTTTTGATTCTGCTAGTGGGATTGATGCACGTTTCTGTATAAATTGTAGAATCTCCTGACAAACCATGCTGTTTGACGGTGTGACAAGGGTACAATGGTAGGCTTGGAGTTACTAGCTCAATTCATCTAATAAAAATCTTTGATATTAAACGTCCCTGTTTTCTCTCAAGGCCTAGTAAACCAAAGAGCTCTTTAAATATAAAAATTCGGTGAGGGTGTTCTGCCGTAGGTCCCGTGATGTTAACACTCGTGTAACCGTGTGACAACTGTATTGGTTTGAAGCGCTATAATTCTACGAAATCCTCTTTGATTGATAATTAGTACATCGAGAGATGTTAGCTATCTATTTGGTAAAAGTAATTTGTACGCAGAAATTAGTTTCCGCCTGGCGGCCGTGAGCGACTATAACAAGCGTTGGCCAGCGACACCTGTTGCACTCGAGCGCTAATCAGTGCATCTAAATACTCTTGCAGTTTTTATTATTCGAGATCGCTTTTTGATCATGTCCATCTTTTATGATTTGGCATTTTTCCCTAGTTCCTCACCTCATCTGATTACCGGTTTAATAACATATGATTTACCGGCCACGCTACGGATTTACATGACTCTTCAATATTTTATTCTGCATCTAGACAGGGGCCCACTTGACTCGTTGTAAAGCGTGGGGGTCTACCTTGGTGCCCAGACACTCACATGTTAGGTGGGGCCGAATGCAGGTCCCCGAGAGGGAGAGGGAGGGGGTGGGTCTAATGCGCGGTCGAACATGGCAACGTGGAATCAATACGAAGAACCAGACATCTTCTAATCCCCGCAAGAGAACAGAGTTCAGGAGCCGGGGGTTAAGGTGAGAAAATTAACTCGAATCAGAGCAAGAACGATCCATTTCATTGGGGTGTATATGGGTAGGCTGGCCGCAGACAGCCCCCGCCACGCGTTTGTTCTGCGCATCAGGCTCATGTCAGAAGTGCATGACCTGATGTGTGTAGATTGGCAGCGAGTGTGTTTCAACCTATCTGACACTTGATGCCAATTACCGGGCTTATACCATGGCCTGGAACGCCGCCTTGCCATGAAAGCTCGTCGGTGTTGACGTATGGAACTCCTTCATGGCGCCGATTATCCTAGTCGTCGGCCCAAGTTTGAGCTCAGTGGAATTCATGGCACAATGCGCCCAGCGCCTTGCGTCATGCGTAGCCGCGTAGATGCTCAACGGTACTAGTCAATGGGCGCAAGAAACCCGTTTGAGTAACTTCCAACGCAAGAAACGGCCGACTGCACAATCCTCTTTGATTCCCAGCTGCTCTCTTCCAGGACTTCGGAGCAGTCGTTCCTGGTATTCTGCCTTGAATCGAATATTTCTTGTCCGGCGATAAGAACTGGCATTGCTACGAGTCATCCACGGCCCACACCCCAAGTTGCTCATTATGCATTTTCCTATAATGCTATGCTAAGGCAGGGATTATCGGGAATAGGATAGGGTATACCAGGTCTATCTCTTTTCGTCTATTTTTAATTCCTAGCCAGATTAGCATGAGACTTTTCAACTTCGGAAAATAACAAAGTTTAGATTAGAGTACATTAAGCCTTGACCAACCTCGTGGTTTGATACAATTTAATATAACTTAATTTATCGAAGGGGGCCGCAACTTTATAGGCGGGTATACATAGAAACGCAAGGGCGTGTGGGGCCGGCCTCTTGGCGCTTAACCGAAAATAGGCAGATGCCCGGATTTTCGGGGTTTTCAATGCCCTCCGCTCCGTCAGTGCTTTGGAATAACTTCACATCCATGTTCCAGCCTCCATCCACGTGGGTACGCTTGGGCCCGTCCCCCCCAAACTTAATCCCAGCATTTGTAGTACTGATGCACGCAAGCACCATGATGCAAAACCAACAGCGTCGAGATCGGGGGTCTGGGGACTAGGATCCCGTAAAGTCGGGGCCCTGCGGCGGATCCCCAAGGCTCGCCTCTACGCCGTTTATGGGAGGTGATGGCTGTGCCATTTCGCCATAGAAGGCTCAGTGGGACTAGGTGTCGGTCGCTCTAAATGAAAGCTTGGCGGGCTCATTTCTTACAGTTTCGTAGACCTGGAGGCGGTGCGGATAGGTGCACATGGGCGGGCGAGGACGCAGGGATAAAGCGAGTATCATGGAAATGTGCATCTCATTGTAGCGACGAGTCTGTTTTCTTGCTCTTGAAGTTGTTATTATTTCTCTGCGATGAAGTCTATACGAGCTCCAAGCCAGGACTAATACCAGTAGTCGTCGAGTTGGAAGGGGGTGAAGGTATAGACACAAGACCCAAAATGGCGTGGACGCACTAATTTAGAAGATTGCAGTGCCTCAGCCTAGAGAAGCGTCCGGAATTAGGGATGTCGGGAATATACATACATATCCAATTATCTACACGTGCCCTCTTACCCTAAATATTCTCCGAGGTACGGGACTGAAATGCCTTGAGCATCTTGCTTACCATACTTTGTATCTGAATGCTGTTTATTAGTAATAATAACCAAAAGTAAAAAAGGAAAATTCGAGCTGCACTGATTTCCTTGCAATGTTGGTATCAACCACAGCGCCTCTGGGTAAATAGATAAGATTGCAGGACTCGCTGGCCACAATCCGCTGTGCATTGGGCGAATCAATGTCTAAGCGGCTAATTTCTGTTTCCATATTTACACCACTACATCTGGGAGCTCGTACTTGACTTCGTTCAGTCCTGGTAGTGAAGGAGGAAATCAAGCACCAACGAGTCATATTCTCTTTCACAATTGTGCAGGCTGGCAAAACCCTTCAGGCTTCGGTGTTGTAGGATCCAGAGCGCTGACAGGGCTGCTTACAAATGATGAATCTTTCCGTGCGCCGATTCAAGCAAGCTCGCTCTTATGCTCGCCGCTTGTTAGTTTTTGTTAGTTTCCTCTTTATCTTAGCACGGGATACTACCGCAGAGGTTCTTTTGGCGTCTTACTCACGCGACGTTTAGCGAAGCTGGGGATGGCGCCCCGGCTAACAACACCACGGCTCGCGACTGGCGCGGAGGTGGAACGTTTCATTCCGGCGTCATGGAGCGACGACCATTATGATGCCGGCAAGGGGCCCTCAGGGATTTGGCAAACTGAGCCCCGGACCCACGCGCTTGCAAGGCCAATCGATTACTGCCTGGATTGCGCAATCGTGCCCATGACGGTTCTTGGTCGCCGCATCGACTGCAACCGTGGGAGGCGGCCCGCCCGTGGTGCAAAATAGACGACGGCTAATATAATATCATGCACGGAAATGACATCGAAGCATGTGCCACGCAAGACCGCCTTGCCTGACGACTCCGCAGTTCCTCCTTATTTCCGGAGAAACTTACAACATTGAACTTGCCCCGTCGAGGAAACTCCACCTCCACTGCCTGATGTCGCGATGATAACAATTTGGGCCAATCGGCGGCAGCCAAAATTGAAGCCACTTGCGACCGAGCCATGGAACCCGCCTCGTTCGAAACCTGGGAGTTGTCTTGGCTATTGGGGCTGTACATTGCATGTTACACGCAGGGAGCCCCAGACCTCATGCAATTCATCCTTGATCGTCCTCGTCTGTTTCACATGCTGGACGAAGCATACACAGGCGCGTTGCGTCTAAAGGTTATTTCACATGGCAGCGGCGGGACCAAGTCATTCAGCAATCATTGATGTCTCAGCTCCCCCACGCGTCGCTGGCCCTGCCGGACATGGAGTCATGGACCCTCCGACCCGCGGGACTGGTTCTGTTAATTCCTGGATAGTCCCCATGAAACAGCCCCATCAGCTGCCGACTAGCAGAGTATTCACCCAGTGCCCTTTTTGGCTACGGCAAACCAGACGTCTCGGCCGTCCAGATGTCGTGTAAGCGATGCACGGGAGCCCGACATGGCCGCACCTACAGAGCCGCGCAGGTATATTCGCGAACCATCTCGCACAGACACTTTGCCATTGTCACAAGCCTCGGAGTTTTGTCAGGGTTGAAATTGGATACTTGACCCTTGACACTGTTTAGGATGCTGACAGCGCAACAGAGTACTTGGTTTAGATGTACTACTTCCTTGTGTACCACTTTCATGTCAATGGCATTTTGTGCTTTGCTGCAGACATGTTATTCATTCATCATCCGATCAAAAGACCTTCCCTTCCCCGTAAAGGCAACGTAAAGCAACCCAGTTGAGGCATGAGTTGATGGTACGAATGGCAATACTACAATGCATGGATAGCCGGCGGTCTGATTCAAATGCCCGTAGAACCTTATTATTGGGACGAAGCAGCCCGACGGAATCGTTAGCGTGCTTCTGGAAGCCAAGCAGTGACGAAACCTAGCTCAGCCTTTATTGATTATAATGCCGGACGCTTATCCCAGGTGCCGAGCCATCAAGCCACACCCGTCCATCCGTCAACGCCGTGGATCCTGCCCTTTAATGGCATCTTGGCTCATGTCTGAGATTGCCCGTCCGGGTCCTCTATTTATGCAAGATGGCACTACATGGCCATAAACCGACGTCCGCCCTACTAAGCCGGTAGTTGAGACATTCACCTCTTTGAGCCCCCACCATGCCGACGTTACACATCCCAGGCGCAAGGCTGTTGGAAACTGCCGCGTCACGGCAATACCTTTAAATTTTCTTAAATACTTCCATTCTAGGTTAGTAGTGACAGACTTCATGATTCAATGCCATTCATGCCTTCATTTACATCCAAGCCTCGCGAGATGATCTAAAATGTATAAAACAGTCACGACGAACCCGAAGATGCTGCAGAAAATCTCCCATCTCATCACACCAACACCCTCAAGACACATCTTAACTACATAAACACACTCCTTAACAACACACACCTACTCTAAGACTCTCCTTCAATAAAATGAAGTTTTCCTTAACTCTCGTCACCGCCCTTCTCGGTCTGGCTGCCGCCGCGCCCCAGAATGACCCGTCCACCGAGGGTCTCTCCAAGGAGCTCGCAGACGAAATGCAAAAGGTCCTAAAGCAGCTAGAAGAAGACAACAAGAAGAGCATCCCCGGCACCATCCAGGCCATGGCCGAGCAGCTCGGCTGGCAAGCGGCCGGCAACCTCCCCGGCAAGGTCGGCCAGGGCGCCACCCTCCTCTCCTTCCTCGCCACCTCGGACTACAGCATCACCCCCGAGAACGGCAAGGAGTGGGTAAAGAACCTCGGCGGCGTGGCGCTCTCGTTCCTCCCCAAGGTCGGCACCCTCGGCAACATCCCCGGCTTCCTGGGCATGCTCAAGACCATCGCCATCGGCCTCGAGCGCGCCCAGTTCCCCGAGCTCGCGGCCAAGCGCGACGCCGAGGCCAAGTGCTTCGCCGACAACAAGGTCCGCACCTACAAGGACCTCTGCGCCTACTGCAAGCCGCACCTGACCATCTCCCTGCTCGGCAGGCTCAACGGCTGCACCGACGAGCTGGTCGCCAACCGCGACGACTACGTGGACCACAAGCGGGCGCAGAGCTTCTGCGCCGACGCGGTCCTCTGCTCGGGCTATAATGACGGGGGGCCGAGCAAGATCATCAAGAACGGCTTCCGGTACGACCCGCTGCGCTCGTTCTGGTGCAAGGACAAGGATGTCCAGATTGGCATGCTGCTGAGTAGCTGGATTGGGGAGCCGCTCCGCGACAGCCTCTATATGCTCGACGCTGAGGACTTTCGCAACGCTTTGACCCCCGCTTGTAAGGAGATCACGAAGGATCTTAATGTTGAGGGCACGTGTCCGAAGAGGGAGGAGCTCGAGGCTGCGGATAAGCTGGCGCCTCCCGTGAGCTACTGCCAGCCCGGACAGAGTGTGGCTGCTGGCGGTCCTGACAAGCCGTTTGTGCCAAAGGCTTAGACGTGCTTGCTGTGGGATTGGTGCTACGCAGCCGTGCTGGCTGCTGAAGTTCGAGGGTTGAAGGGGCCTCGCGGTGGGGACTGCGAAGGAACGGCACCGGTGGCCTGGTCTTTTGCAGGAGCAGGGGCGTATGGGATTCAAGATTAGAATGTACTCTGTTTTTATAGCGCTTTTAGGATGCTCTTTTTTTTTTTTAGAAATTGTACATACAATCACTCAGCTGAGAATGTTTGAATCGTGCAAATTGTGATGAGTCTAACGAGTGGCCTGTAATGGAATTGTGAACCATTATGTATAGTGCTTTGAAAATGCGCAGATCTACGCTAGATTCCGCACCATCATGGGAGTGGTGGCCGGCATATTTTCCAGACTGGATGGATTAACCAAGCTTTGGAGGCGCTTTGCTTTGGCCGAGGAAGCCAATAGGAATGCGCAATTCGTTGAGAAACATCTGTTTTGGGAATATCGAGGGGGCAAAGTGGGGCCGCGTCGGGAGATTCGGCGCCGCGATGCGGTTTCATGTCGAAACAAGTAGTGCATTGCCCGGCCCGCGCCATGAGCTTACGTTATGGGGGTGAGGTTTCATTTCAGATTCCTTGACCGGGGGCCCGGTGTGGCCAAGTCAAAAGCAAACACATGGCATGGACTGGCACTATGGACCAACCCGGACGCTGAGTCGAGAAGGCGATTATGGTTTCGGAAGTTTACTAAGCAGCTGTGATGAACCGGCAATCGGGATCGAAAGGGACCATAGGGCTGAGTCGGAATGAATCTTCGGAATTATGCAGTGGGCTGCAAGGACAGAAACATGAAACCAAGGATCGTGCCTGATATCCGATATGGACCTCTACCCGAACAATCGCTTGATTAGAGGATAAGGATTGCTGAGACGTTATTTCTGGGACCGGAAAGGATTCCGCTTATAATATGACTACTGCCCGGCTTTGTAGAGCAGAGAGAGAGCTTGAGGAGTCTCAGGGGTATCGCGTTCTGGCGTGTCGTGCCGCTCTATTAATTTCTATATATATATATATATATATATGTATGCATACCAAGCTTAGTTCATTCTTAGTACCAACTCCATATAAGCTAATACTCTTTCACCAAGTTGAGCGAGCATTCAACTCGCCTAGTGTTTGCTCAACAAGATTAGCTAGCTGGACCCCCGATTGCCATACTACATCATGTTGGCCCGTGAGATTCTTCACCACAGTCGGAGTAATACCGTCTGCAATCAGCTTCTTCTCCATGGCATCAAGCTGTGAGGCATTAATAAGTGTGTCCTGCTGCGACCGTGCCAGCACCAAGACATTGTTACCAGGCCACATTTGCTTATAATTTCCAGAAAAGGTAGCGGGAGATGCCAGCGTCCAATCCGCTCGTCTGCTGCCAAAAGCTTGCGTAACAAAATTGGTGTAAAACTGCTTGGATTCTGGACCGACTTCGTCCACAAGAAGAGGCAGGTCGAAGATGCCCGCGGTGGTGATGACTGCGTCTGGTAGCGGTATTTGGTCGGAATTTGCTGTGCCATTGCGGCCCGCCCGGCATGTCGGTGTCTGTTGACGCCCTTGATCGCTTAGGCGCTGCAATGCCGCGTCGCCCATGAGCAATTGCATGGCCATTGTACCACCAGCCGAATGCCCAATCAAGATGTACTTGTCCATTTGCATCCTCTGCGCCAAGGACCGGATCGCAGAGCGGACATCGTTGACGTGGTCTGGGTGCCGAACTCGGGGTTGGCTCTGTCTGCGGTTTAGGTCGTGCCTTCTGACCTGCGTATTGCCATTATCCTGGCCCTGGCCGTCGTCGCCCAAGTCCGATAGCCGGTAGTCCATGGTGGCAAAGCCGCGGATCTGGTCAAAGGGAGCGCCCTTGCGCGAACGCATTTTGGCCACGGCGCACAGGAAATCAACTCCCGCACCACTCCGCCAGGCACCTCCATGCAAGAACCTTTTAATCATGTCAGTCCGTGTCAGCCGGGAATGCTAGAGCGAGGAGTGAGGTCGTATTCATCGTACACTACCCAATATGTCCCGTTTGGATTCGATTCCAACGCTGCAGCGCATTGGAGCGTGTTTTGGCAGCCCTGGAGCAAACTGGTTTTATTGCCGACTTCTGGCACATTTTTGTTATAATTGAATAGGCCATCAATAAAGTCGTCTGTAAGCGTGTCTAGCCGTTCACCTGGGCAAACACCTTGGTCGTCGGACTGGGCTGTTACTGCTGTTCCCAGTGCGGCTATGCAATACAAGATACAATATAGCTTCATATTATCCAGCTGAGGTTGTTGTGTTTGGAAGCAAGAGAGACAATCTAGACAAAAGAATTATGCCGTCATGCAGTGATTTTGAAATTGTCCGTAAAGGTAATCAGGTCGGAAGAAACCATGGAAATAGAATAGAAGTTAAGAGTCATAGGAAAGGGCATCTCGGCCCATTTCATTGTCCTTCATGCCCGTCCCGGGTGTGCAGGGTCCAAGTAACTCATGCCTTGTGTTTTGAAGGGAATGAACGTCATTAAACCGGCCTCGGCTAGTCGGTCTGCCGGATCTGCCGGATCTGACCATTGCGCATTTGCATGACTGTTTCAAGTTTCGGGTATCCCTGCCTCAAACCAGGCCAAGATTTCGCTGTCTAAGATGACATGATTATTCGCCGACACTTCTCCACTCGTGAGACACATGAAGCAATAGGGCTGGAAATCCTCCCGAGTACTTGCAAACATCTGCAGGATGGGACGCCACACCCGAGAACAAGTTTAATGAATACAACAGAACATATGTCCTTCTTAACATGACAAGTGCGAAACGTATCAACAAGCGACATCGGCTTCGTCGAGCTCTCCCTTTTATTGCTCCGTTTTTCCCTTTCTTCTTTACTCGAGGTATTCGATAGAGTCAACTAGTTAGTTGCCAATATACTTTGCTAGGGCCGCTACACCCAGCAACGCGACTGGGGCAATTGCAGTAGCATTTATTTTGCCCCTCTGTCGCTGTTTCTGTTAGGAGCTCTGGGCTCTAATTCTTGATTGCTTAGGGCGGAGGGCCTAGAAGGCATTAATTGCCGAATAACCACATGTGCAATCACTTTCCAATGCTAATAGACTTATCGGCCATCCGGGGTATCCAAACCCGAGTGGTAACAGAGCGGGGCAAGTAAATCCAATCTTACTGTGAGACCCATAAGCCGCGTAATGTCGCGTTCTGCGTCTTTGTTTTAAAGTATGTGGCCCGGTAGGGGAAGTAGACCAATCAAATAATGCCTGTTATTGGTCATGTTCGTTGTCAGCACTGACAGACGCATCGCAGTGGAGACCAGCTCTGTAGCCCCAACACTACTATCCCGGTTGATAGGTATTCCGAGCAGGAGGTAGGAGCTTATGTGCGCTATCACGAAACGAATTACAATGTTGCAGCATTTAGTAACAAGGGGGGAACGGGTAATATCTTAACCCACATCCAGGAGGGATACAGCTAGAGAAAATAAGAAGAAGAGAACAGGGTAAAGGCTTTTACAGTAAAGTGCCGGATCTAGGGATTTACCGGATATCTACATACTAAGGCTTTAAGGACAAGTTTAAACATACTTTATAATAATAAGTTTTGATTTTTTAAAAGCTTATATTTTAAAAAAATTATATTAATAAAAGTGTATTACTATATATAATAAGAGAAAAATAGTTACTTTTATATATATTAATTCTTAACTTCTTATAATACAAACTATCTTTTCTTTGTTATTCGGCAAAGATAAGAGCTCCAAGATAGTCAACATGCGCTCGGTAAAGTATTGGTCTTTGGTCTAGGCTTTGCAACAACTACCTCCAACTGCACGCACGCCCGCCAAATAGTTCGTGAGTATCAAACCGAATAGCCTTTTCTAGTTATTACAGGAGAAATATCTGTATCACCGATCATGTAGAGAAATAACTGTCCATCAGCTGGCCGGGGACGCTGGTGAGGCGTGCAGGTCGCACAAGATTCCCCGCAAAAAACCATCAGCTGCCAGATGTCAGCTTCAGCTGAGCCTCGTCTCTCCCCCTCACCAATCGTTGTGCGGAAGGAGCAACGGGCTGCCTACGTGATTTCCTCTGAGCCATGCACGTCCAGATGTCGTCTTCGCTCTTTCCTGCTCCCCTAATTTCCACCTTGAACCCCGTCCTTTACCCACATTGTCGTGCAAAGCTCCTATACAAACAGGGCGTTTGCTCTTTTGATCTGCGACCACAACTACCGACCTGGTTCATCTTCACCAGACGCCCAAGTCTCGGCTGTGCTCCGCGGCATTTGACTGCCGCCTGCCAAGCAGTGGCCAAGGCCACATGCATCTATCTCAGCATCAAAACTATCAATGATACCAGCAGCCAACTGGGCTCGGCGTGAATCGGACGAATGAACAATTCTGAACTATTACTCGAAGAAACGCTCCTGCCATTGTGCACTGTCTGCTCCATTCTTCTCCAGGCTCACAAAGGCTCTAGAATGAAAAGACTTCGCCCTGAAAACTACACCGTGGGATGGCTTTGCGCTCTCCCGACCGAGCTTGACGCGGCGACGAAAATGTTTGATGAGCGGCATTGCGACATTCTACGAAAGCCCGATGATCCAAATTTATATACACTCGGTCGAATTCACAACCACAATGTTGTCATCGTGTGTCTGCCTGCTGGTCAGACGGGTGCGAGTTCAGCCGCAGCGGTTATGGGCCAGATGAGGTGCCAGTTTCCGTCAATACAGCACACGTTCTTGGTCGGCGTTGGAGGCGGTGTTCCGGGCGACGATGCGGCTGTAAGACTTGGAGATGTGGTCATTAGCCAGCCGCATATGGGACATGGTGGTGTCGTTCAATATGATTTCGGGAAGAGCACACCGAGCGGATTTATACGTACTGGGTTCGTCAATGCTCCGCCAACTATCCTTTTAAATGCTGTTAGCAAGCTACGAGCAAATATTCTGGAGCACCAGGTCCACATTTCAAAGAACTTATCCACCTTCAACCACTTGCGAGATAGCGCCGGACCCGATATCCTATTCGAGTCAATCTACGAGCATGTTGGAGCGGCTAGCTGTGACAGTTGCGACAAAGATCTGGTGATACATCGAACGCCGCGAAGCAGTGGGGAAATTGTAATCCATTACGGTACTATAGCCTCTGGTAACCAACTTATACGAGATGCGTCCACGAGAGATACGCTCAGCTCGGAGCTTGGAGGTGTTCTTTGCTTTGAAATGGAAGCGGCTGGATTTATGAGCATATTTCCAGGCCTTATAATTCGAGGCATCTGCGACTACGCAGACTCTCACAAGAACAAGAAGTGGCAGGCTTATGCGGCAGCAACGGCAGCTATAATGGCTAAGGAGATCCTTTCAATTCTACCCATAACTCAACTCCCCGCGGACAAAGAAGCGGATTTTGGATGTGGCAACCCGTTACAATTCTTAAATCTTTCGCAGAGGCCAGAGTGGCATTTGGCCCAAGATGGTAGCTCTACACACTAATGCTCCGAAGAGTTGTGGATTTGCTAACACATGGCGCTCAGGGACTTTACCTTATAATATTTTCGAACATATTTCTAATTACGAACCCAACTGTACCTACCGCAATTACTTGCGCAACAAATGCCCGGGTACTGCAACGTGGATACTAGGTAATAAGGAATTCTTGACGTGGAGAAAAAAGACCTCTGCATGTTTATGGCTGTCTGGTAAAAGTATGTATCCATACGTCTACAAGTCAGACGGCGAGACACTAACTACCGCGCTCTAGTTGGCTCTGGGAAAACTTTTGTGACGTATTTCCGCACCTTATGACCCGTTTGGCCAAACTTGTCATAATATTAATGTGATTTAGGACCACCGTTGTTGAGCATCTAATGGAAGCGTCTCAAAAAGGTGGTGATTTTGTGGCACATTTTTTCTTCAACCACTCAAGCAAATTCCGACTGAAAGCTATTCATCTATTTGAAAGCTATATTAAACAGATGCTCGGTTTTCTTGACAATGCGGGACATGTATGCCCTCACGAGCTAACGTATGTTGTGAAACGATTTTACGGCCCAAACAGGTGCCAACCCAGCTTTGCTGAGATTATAGAGATGATATTCATACCTCTGGGCGAATTCTTGAATCAGGTCACCCCAAGCGCAACATACATTGTGGACGGTCTCGACGAGTGTGAGTCAGTCGAGAGGCGACTGGTACTTAATACCTTACGAAACATGATGCAACAGCGCGATACGCAAAGAGTTTTAGTCTCCGGACGGGAAGACCTGGATGTGACAAACTTCATAGAAAACTCTATGACCTTGCGCATATCAAGAAAGGAAAATGAAGAAGACGTTCGGGAGTTTATTGAGTGGAAAATCGAGGCAAAGCTGCGGGAACGACAGCTCACAGAAAGTGAGTACGTCCTCCGGGACATCAAAAACAAACTGAATGAAAGGGCTGATCTCATGTGAGTGATTGCACCTATGGCAACCCTCGTTTTGATTGATATACTTATATTAAAGCAGGGTGTTATGGGTGAGTATGCAAATAGACGCTCTCTGGGACGAGTGTACTACGGATGACGATATTCAGACGGCCCTCGAAAATCTCCCTAGGAGTCTAGATGAGACTTACGCCCGCTGCCTACAAAGAATAGATAGGAGGCAAAGTCGCTTTGCCCAGACCATTTTGCGTTGGGTGGCCGCAACAATCACGCCGTTTCAAGTCGATCAGTTGAGAGAGGCACTTGCGATTAATCCCAACACAGGGTGCCTCGACAGAAACCGAATGCCGCCACGCCAAGAGATTGTAAAATGCTGTTGTAACCTAATCACTTCGAACTACGGTCAAATCCTCCTCGCACATCATTCCGTACGGCAGTTCTTAGAAACACGACTCCCTAGCGGCCGATTCACCTGGGCATCGTACAAGTTACACACTGCGCGGCTAGAACTTGGTGCGCTTTGCGTGAACCATCTTACGTCTGCTGACTACGGTCTCAATTTGCAGCATTGTAATTTGGGCGAATGCTCGCGAATTGCAATAGGTAAACCAACAATGAAGACACTGGTTGAAGGCCCCTTACCATCCTGGACTCGCCGCTTTTTATTAAGGCCTAAACCTGCGACTATGTTCCTACCTAGCAAAGCTTCGAGCCCTCCTTCTGACATGGAGCTTTCGTCGTTCTTCCATTATGCCAAAGCCCACTGGGCGCCACTCACTCGAAGTATTAGCAAAGCCTCTCCACACTGGGATAACTTCCGCAGGCTTGCCCTCGAGCCAAATTTGTCATGGCGGTTACATCCTTGGCCGCCTCTAGGAGAATCTCCTGATTCTCACTACTTTGGCTTGTTGGGGTGGGCAATAGTACATCATCATGTCCCTTTACTAGATCTCTTATTACGGATACAGGATTATAAGCCCAGGAACGCCATATTCAACATGCCATTTTATCAGTACAATAATCTTCCGGCCTTACATTTAGCGTCAAGAACCGGTAATGCTGAGATTATAAAGCGGCTACTTGAAGTATGTAATCCCAATAAGGCGGATAACAATCATCAAACAGCCCTCCATCACGCGGCAGAGACGGGCCGTGTAGATGCTTCGCTGCTATTAGTCCAGCGGCAAGTGAGCCTAAAAGCTCAAGATAACAGGGGCCGGACGGCTCTACATTCTGCGGCAGAAAGTGGTCATGTCAGAGTGGTGCAAACACTTATTGATGGAGGCGCGGACGTCAACCAGAGGGATAATATAAGACAGACCGCGCTGTTTCTCGCAGCCGGAAACGGCCATGAAACTGTTGTTCGGATGCTAGCTTACCGAGGCGCTGACATGAATATGGAAGACAACAATAGATGGACGCCGCTGTGCATAGCTGCGGATAACTTGCAGGACCAGACAACCCGGACGCTTATTGAGCTTGGCGAGGACATCAACATGGAAGATGGCGTCGGACGCAAAGTGCTTGATATTGTAGCGAGTAAGCTTTCTGGGGACGTGGGCTCGAAGCCCAACGCCAACCAGGCAGTGTTTCTGGCCGCGAAGCAAGGGCACGAGGCGGTTCTACAGGTGCTGCTCGCATGCGGCGTCGACATCAACGGCAAGGATTTTGATGGATGGACACCGTTAACACAGGCAGCTGCTAGTGGGGACGAAGTCATGGCTAAGCTGCTGCTCGAGAAGGGTGCCGACATAGAGGCTACCGACACAGAATATGGCTGGACGCCGCTGTCGTGGGCTCTCATAAAGGGAAAGGAAGCTGTCCTTAAATTGCTACTCGAGAAGGGCGCCGATATCGAGGCGTGTGCCGGGTGCCAACAGACGCCTCTATCGCAGGCGGCTCATACGGGGGACGATGTTAGAGCTAAGCTACTACTCGAGAATGGTGCCTACGCGGAGACGAAGGACCAGTTTCACCGAACACCTCTATCGCGAGCTGCCAAGGAGGGCAATAACACCGTGGCTAAGCTGCTCCTAGAGAAAGGCGCACACGTCGACGCTAAGGACTGTCATAACCGGACGCCGTTATCATTGGCAGCCGAGGGGGGGCATGAGACCGTAACTGAGCTGCTGGTCGAGAATGGCGCTAATATCGAGGCGAAGGATGGGAAATATGGCCAGACGCCGCTCTCCCTAGCCGCTATGAATGGCCACGAGGCCGTGACTAGGCTGCTACTCGAGAAGCGCGCTGACCTTAAGACTCGAGACACCTTTTATGAGCAGACACCGTTATCGTGGGCGGCCAAGGGGGGGCATGAGACCGTAACTGAGCTGCTGCTCGAGAATGGCGCTAATATCGAGGCGAAGGATGGGAAATATGGCCAGACGCCGCTCTCCCTTGCCGCTATGAATGGCCATGAGGCTGTGACTAGGCTGCTACTCGAGAAGGGCGCTGACTTTGAGACTCAAGACACCTTTTATGAGCAGACACCGTTATTGTGGGCGGCCAAGGGGGGGTACGAGGCTGTAGCTAAGCTGCTACTTGAAAACGGAGCATTCCTCGAAACTGAGGACGGGGCTGGCCGAACGCCGTTATCTTGGGCTGCCCAAGGGGGGCACGAGGCCGTGGTCAAACTGCTTCTTGACAAGGATTGCGACGTCCAGGCTCATGATGATAACGGGAGAACGCCACAATCGTGGGCCTGTAAAGGGGGACACTATGCCATTTCCAGGCTGCTGCATATGCCTTGATCTCCATTTCCCGACACTCTTTTCGTTGGTGGCGCAGTTCTATTCGTAACGAAGCAGTGCTGTTCCCCTCTCCGAGTCATAGCCGGGCTATCCCACATTCCCAACGTCTCTGATTAGCATTGGCCTTACCGTTTCTATGTTTAATAGCTTTGGCAGAGGTGTACTCGAGTGGTACGAGTTTATTAATGGCTGCCATTTGCCGGCCCGGCCTGACAGAGCACTGGTCAAGTGCGAGGCCGTTGGCCTAAATTTGCCGTCATGCGTGTATCCGTGGAGAGTGTCACACAAACGCAGTATGTGTGGTAGTCACGGGCATCTATCATATTTACCAGGATATGCCAAAGTTTGAGTCCTGAGTTGAACGCATCTTGTTACATGGAAGAAGCCCAACAGATCGTGAAGCCTAATAAAGGGGCTTCACCGATAAAGGAACCTATTAGTTACGCAGCTGGAACACGTGCCCGGGTAAGAGCCCTAGGCCTAGGCGTTCCTTTCATGTATATAAAGCAGTTACCTTTCTCTTCCTTCCTCTTAGCAACTCAGGACCTTTAATATCCTACGAGATTATTATTGAATTGAGCCCCTTTTGCTCCAAGCCTTCATATTGAACCCTTGTCACACATCTCAAGCGATGAATGAGTCCGGTTGCATTGACTATTCTATTACGCCTAGACGCTTCAGTAGCGTTGTTACTATTCCGGAGTCGTAACCATCATGGATTCTGGAACTAGCTCTACAACAGTATACAATAACTAAGTCTCGCGTCGAATGGGTATCAACTATCGGTAAAGGAGAGAGGCAAAAGCATCTATGTACATGTGTAGCACAGTCTCGCCATGGGGTATCAACTTTCAATCTGATGTAAAACAGTATTTCTTCTTGTCAAGACGCCAACTCATGTGCCGGTGGCTCATTCGCGGGCTTCTCAGCAGCGCGAGAAGGAGTCCCCGGCATCTCATGAACTATCCCGGGATCTGGGTCGGCAGCATTGTGTGCTGGTCCTGGCAGGCTATCGGCATGTAGCTGGGCTTTCTCGTAAGTCTGATCTTGGCTCTTTGTCTTGCTGCCTGCCGAACGTCTGCGCAGGAAGATGATGGAACCTAGGACGAGGGCTAATACTACAATAGGACCTATAACCGCCCCGGCTATCCAGGCTTTACTGGCTATAACAAGTGTTTTATTAGCTTCCATCCTCTAGACTGGGGAGCAGGTACAGCTTGAACCTGCCTGAGGAGGCTCCGACAGGTGTTCCCACTGCAGAAGAGCTTGCAGTTGGTGACGGAGTGGACGAAGACGTTGCCGTGCTTGATGTTGAGTTTCCCGTGGGAACCATGTAAACGATGGTCGATTCAGACCCGTCAGTTAGGACAAATATGCCCGTGGTAACGGAGTACTCGATATGGCAGAATGCTAGAAATGGTCCCAAACGCGGTATTCTTTTACTCCCGCCCCCGTTGGTATTTTGCTTAATACAAGAAAGGCAATTCTCGTATGCAGTCCGAAAGGGCGAGTTGGGTTCGCAGAGTTCGGAGGTCTTCCCCGTCTGTTGGGCTATGACATAGACCGAATCTTCAGAGCAACAATAATGGTTAGCCAGTCGAGATTGTTGAGTAAAAGCTGGGTGCGTATAGTACTATGAGCTTACTGCATGTGTCATAGCATACGGAAGGAACTGAAATATCATCTTGGCTCTGACGGCTGCTCAGCAGCCGAGTCGTAGTCATGATGGCGTGCGTGACGGGAGTGATGGTGCCAAGCTCATTCGAGAAAACAGCATTCTTTGAGAACTTGGAACACAGAAAGATGCCCTTCCTCTTGGCTACCCCGCTTCGTGTAACGTTGTGAGATTTCCTTTTGGCTTCTAAGACATGCTTGTTTTCAAGCATCATGAGAGGCTCGCGAGCTTGTGGAGACGTCCTCGTGCCATGTACTCCCTGCAAATCATGGATGACTGAAGCAGTACTCCGTACGCAGGCCTAATAACGGGAGACCTGAAAGGTGGTGAGATGATGTTCAATGTTTGTAGCGACCGTCCCCGTTTGCCGGGCGAGCCCATTGCGCGCATTATTCAATCTAAGATGGTTATCAATACTAAAGAGCGGCACATGAAATTATGCCAACACTTAACAGGCTTAATATCATCACACGGTACTTTAGCTGCAGGGATTATGCTGAACGCTGAGAAATGGGCCTTCAAGCAGCCCGAGGAGAGTCGATGGACAAAAAGGGACAAGTGTTACACGGTAAAGGCCAAACAGTAATATAGCCCAATAAAAGCGAATGGTATGAAGAACCAAAGTCATTAATGGCCAAGAGTCCTGATAGAGCCGATGAAAACATTCATCTCGAAAATCTCCTGATTGTACTTGCTGATGTATTCGATCAAAACATCACAATTAAGAAGCACATCTGCAGTACCTGGTACATATCCGGGACCATTTTGTCATACACGTAATATATTTATCACCGTAAGAGCGATACTGCCCTTCTCACGGCTTGCCAGGCTTGAACTCTAGTAAAGAACCCCAATACTGCCAGAAATCTTCCACATCCACCAGTCTTGGCCATCACACAATGCGGATGTCAAGTTTTACCTCGGCTAATAATTGCCCATCATTTCAGTATATTGCGAGAAGGCAGTCCCTGCGCCATGTACGGGATAGCTTACATTGCAAATGGAGTTTAGACACTCATATGGCGGACAACAGTCATCATCCCACAAGCCTCCACATCGAGTCCCCTAAATTTTATTAGCATGTGGTATCAATGATGGCTGTTTCGAAAATCGCGGAACCTACATGCGGTATACAATCGCTCGCTCCTGGTCTCGCAAATGCCACGGTAGCCATAACAGCTAAATATAAAAGGTCGAACTTCATGGCTGTTTGTATGAATTTGATACCAAATCTTTTGATAAGTTATTCAAAGATGGGTTGGCGGCAGAGAAACGTGAGAAGATGCAGAACGGAGTGAAAAGCTGGGTTTTATACAGGATGTCGGCGCCAAGAACTAGCTGAACAGTATGTAGTTTTCAAAATACCACTCTTGCCATGTGGGGTGACTAAATCATTGCTGTACAGGGAAACATCATGGAACCATGTTCATAATACTACACGTGTTGCGGTAGCGTTATCTTTGAGCTCCCTTTATGTCTAATTAGTAAGGAATATCCCGCCATGCCGAGATTTGATAACCACATATCTTATAAAGCCAGGGCCCTTTCGATAGTACCTGCGTCGGATACTCGCTTCATACACGGGGGGGTGGTAGACGTACAGCAGACTGAGTCTTCTCGCAAAAGCGCTGGGCGAATAGCTGAAACATAGTATCCAGCGATGAATTCGGATACACCATCGGAGTTTAAAGGGCCTGCTGACCCGCTTCAGGATCCAGCACCTCCTTTCAACCAGCCGCATATGGGTCCCACGATATCTGGTATAAACATGTATCCATCTCTGAACAACCACATTGCCTACAAGCTTTCTGGTACCAATGAGTTATGAGACTTGCAGGTTTCACATAGAAGAGAAACAGAATGGTGTGACAACCAGGCAGCTGGCCTCATTTAATCCGGTACATTCGATGAAAGGCTTACAGGATAGCCCTGAGTCCAGCTCCCAAAGCTCTGCTTATACGTGGCATAGCCCGTTGAGCGGATTGCCATTTAGCTACCAAACACAAGACCTTCCATTTTATGTCTCTCCTTAACTCTGGCCTCGATGAAATATGGCAACCAGCTTAACATTATGACCTCCCACTGAAGCCACTACTGTTGTTGTCGCCGAAACACGCCTTCATATGTCTTGAACTGACTAAAACCCCAATGCATCATCTATCTGATGTATAATGTATTTCTCACGACTAACCTTAGAGTACAGGATGCAACACTTGCGTTTCAACACCGTTCCGACTATAACAAGCAGCGGTATGGGCAGGCTAGGCTAGGGCAAGGGTCTTTTGCGTCACCGAAGCAGGAACCTACCAAAAAAGAAGGAGCTGGATCCATCTCAGCGATAAGGGGGACAAGGCGGGAATGATTGTCCAAATAAGCTTGGCGGAGAGGCGACAGCCGGAGCGGCCGCGGGGAAAACCGGACGACGGAGGACATGGTCTGTAGCACGTTGTGGACGGTTTGTTACGCAGGTGGAATTGGCAAAAGGAGACGTTGGCGGTCGCACATTGCAGTCTGCAGTCTATAGACTGATGTATGTCTCCGGATAAGGAGGCGGCAGCTTTCCTGCGGCTCGGAGCGCACGACGTGCACTCCGAGGGTTGTCGTCTTTCCAGACGTGGATCAAATTGACGACGTAATAAACATACAAATGAGAGAGTGAAATTGCGACGGCAATAGTCGGTAGTTGACGGGGAGATAAAAAGCAACAGCCAATATCTGCTCTGATATGCAAGGCGCCGTTTACGGAATATGGGTCACAATACCAGACTCCACGGAACCTGAACCATTTGGGGGAAAGCTTAGATCCTTTCAAACCTTGTCTCAAGTTTGGTCTCGGTCAATCTTGCACTCGTATAGGTGAGATGGGCTGACTGAGTGTGTAACTGACGAGACACGACGACACCTTGGGCAGTCCATATTTCAAATCCAGGAATTCCATGTGACCTTCAAGCGCCCTTGCGTGGAATCTCCTCGCCACTAAAATATTCCACAACAAGAACGGATTCACTTCTCATGGAGACTAATACGAATATTGGTGCACACTCCCACAAGTCTTGTGCCAGGGAACCGCCGGTGGGAAAGAGTGGTGTTTATGCGAAACCTCATCTGTCAGCACCACTGAAACTGTGACTTTGACTGGTATCAGGACCGCTGGCATTCGCAGGCGATGAATTCGGCTATGAAAACCGCATTTTTTACTTCCTTGCCGACCGTGGCGGCAAGTCCATGCTCCTGCCGGTCGTGTGGTATAAAAGCATCGGGGAATCCTGTCAGGAAACCCTCGAATGATTGTGAGCAAAACAATCGCAAGGTGTCATCACCTCACACTGCACTCATCGCATCAGTCTTCCTGTCCCATTACATATGTGGCAAGTATCGCACATTGGTTGAGGAGTCCCATAACGGCCCCAATAGGCTCGACGTTGTTCACAAGCCGCCGTATGTCGCTGTTCGCAAAGGTTTGGGCGACCACCACAGTAGGTACAGGAGAATTCCACAGTTTCTCTGACTGTAGCCTCGTACTCGCCACTTCCTCTGCAAATCTCGCAATGTGGATTCGGTCGCGAGTAACCACGGCTCGTCGTAGAATCGCGGCTGGACCCGTTGGAGCTACGTGAACCTGGCATGTAGACCTTGCGTAACTGCTAATATTAGCCATGTTCGTTTATTTCGGCAATTAACGTAGAAAAGACGGGGGAGAAACGGCTCGTACAATATTTCCAAGAGCAACACTATCGAGGACAGAGTGCCGCCGTTGCTGGGCGACTTACTTTGGGAGGGTGGATGAAATCACTGGGAAATATGTCAAGACAATATATCCTTGGTAGCACTGGGAAGCATAAACAACGATAGTGTATGTCAAAGAGGCTTAAAGCTAGTAGTCGACGAAGTGAGGGTGCTCCAGGCTCATTCTGTCCCTTTATATCCCGTCTTGGCCCAGTAAAAGCCCCAACCATCAGTCCCAGGCTGTTACACGGAGGTCACGTAGCAATGGAGGCACGTGCCGTCCCTTGAATATTTTATTTTGCCCTCCCGGGGGCTGCTGGCGGCGACATCTCGCCATGTTGCTTATGGTGTCAAGGGCCTCACGGCTTTCAACACTAAAACGGCAAGATGGTGATAATCCACAAAGATATGTACCGACACTACAGTTCAAGCTAATAATAGTAATTCAAGGTCATTTAGACCAACTCAATTTTTAACTGCATGAGAAATGTGATTCTGGTGGCACACTTGGGGACTATTATTAACTTATTAACGAAGCAAAGATGCATTCCATCTCTTTCCCGTTTTGCTTAATAAGGCTCATCGACCCCTCGAGGCCTTGAGAAAAGCAAAACCTATGATGCCAAAGCGGATTATTACTGGATATGACGTCGTTTCCAAGCCCCTCTATAAGCCCATGTCACAAATGCCTACCCTGTTGCGAAGAATGATCTCGAGGTGCGCAAACACTCCTTCCCTCCCGCTATACATCTCGTTTCTATACGTACATTACTCCAGTGATGTGAGCGCACTCCAGTGTACTGGGCTTTTGCTTTTGCAGCATTTGGTCCCGCTGCCCAGACTGTCTCTGGATAGTCTTCTTCGTCATGAAGTACATGAAGGCCAAGAATCTCTCCCCTGCGCCAGTTGTTTCTATGATGCCTCTTGCCATGTGTTTTTTACCTAGCCGCCCCACTCTTTTTTGATTCCGCCTCTATCATCTATCCGTTATGAATTACTGACGAGTCCCATATGACAATTGGTAATGTCCTGTAGTATCAGATGGGCAGGTACAGCTCTTTGGCTCGAGGGCATGTCATCGAGAATACTCCCACTGGGATCCAAAGCAGTCCTCTTTAAATTTATAAATTTCACCATTACAAATAATCAAGACACCTTGGGCAGCAGGGACAAGCTCCTCTGTTGACCTTGACTTCCCGGACATGGCCTTCTCCGAGGGCATGCCTACCAACCCGGTGTTCCAGACAAAAGGCCGCTGCATGACAAGCACGTATACTAGAAATGTCGGTGAAATTATTCCACAGTTTCTATTCAGTCAAGCCTTGATTCAATCCACGAACAATAATAGGGCGTGCAACAAGTTTTGGTCCTGGCGGTGCTACTACACACGTACAGTCGAGATGGAAAACTTCCCGCGGACTCGAGTAATTTCCCTGGAAAACACGATCGTAAATTGGCCATATCTGGGGGATATATCTGGAAGTGATATCTACCGCTCATGGTGGTTCAAGACGTCTTGATATCACATCGTGGTCTCAGACGAGTCCCTCTTACCTCAATAATACGGTCACAAAATAGGGGCCAAGGGGCAGAAGAGACCCCAATTTCATGGCCTCAGTTAGCATCGCGACGTTGACAGAGATTTACGTATCTCATGACGTACCGTTCATCAGGTGGTGCCTTCATGATGTAGACAATTCACCTAGCCGAAGGTTGAGAAAATACATTCCTAGTTTGCCGGCGTAATGATGAAACTCTACCTCTGATCAAGTTCGCTGACACCAATAATGTCATTGATCTCTTCGAATAGCGGTTGCAACTGCATGTTTGAAGAATCCAGCCTTCTCAAGGTCGTGCTATGGTGTAAACGCAACGTCCGTCACTATACGGTATGAGGGTATACTCGAGCAACGTACCCGACACTACTGCATGATAATCAACATTCATATCTTGCTACACGGTTTATTAGAGACTGCTTACCACGTGAACGACTTTGTGTCTAGCTCATATTGTCCCGTCAATAAGGTAGACCGAATAAACTCCAGTATCATGTGCCTCCAAGACGGCAGGTTCCCGCGCTCCGTCGTACCATATTTATCTCCCGTATCGAGACAAATTCTGCTTCCAGGGTCCATGTTGGCATGTTCCCTGGCCAAATGTCTCCACAGACAAACATGCCAAGGTACTTCAGAGTACTTCAGACCCGAGGTGTTCTCATTTCCGCCAACCAAGGGAGTACTCGGCCGGGAATGCCATTGCCCAACAACACCCTGATGGGGAAAACCAGATACGGGCCTTTTCCAACAAATGCGACATCATATCTTGGCCAGGCATGCTGGCCCGCTGCTCTCATGTTTCACGCTGCCAGGCACTGCCTCCCCCAGGCAACACATCCTGATAATTCGTCCGGGTATACTACAGGATCCCGCTATACCAGGCGCGCTTTACGATTCCACATATTGAATGGGGTGTATTCAATGCCGTAGGCGGCATACAATCCCACTTTAGAAATCCCTGCAAGCACCAGCCCCCTTAATACCGCCGCGGTTGCCGTTGCAAGAGTTACATTCGCTTACGACAATATCTGCCCTCAAGCCGGGGCAGCCCGTCTATTGTCATTGCATCGTCCGCCGACGGATGGGTTCGAAATTGCTTGAGATGGGAAGCAAATCTGCGCCTTCCAATATAGCACAGCACACAGCGAGTCCTGGGCGGCTGTACAGTCGAATACCAGCGGTACAACTTGAAATAATCCAATAGTCTAAAAGGCGAAGTCATGTCTGATTATTATTATTACGACACCAAAGCCTTACACATGCAGGATGAGGCAGTTCCATTTTCCTTTCAACCCCGTATTATTCATCCTCACACTATAGAATACCAGTCATTCGAACTACACTACACTACTTTACAAGAGGAGACCAAAGGCAGCCAGGACAAGGGCACCAGCAGCCTGCAGAGAAGCGGCACCAGCAGTAACAGGCGGCTGGGCAGGGGTAGTCCCGTTGTTGTTATTAACAGGCTTATCACCAGAGGTAAGGACGTAGCAGCCATCAACGACGGTGCAAGTCTGCCCGCTGGGATACTGATGAGCCGGGTTGCAGCTATACCGGCCCTGGCTATCAGTCGAGCCGGGAGCAGGGCAGGCCGCACCCGAGGGCTGGGGAGGCTGGACGGCACTGGTGGTGGGAGCAGGCCCGTTGTCGACAGGCTTGCCGTCGGAGCCGCAGAGGAAGTAGCAGCCCTGGATGGCAACGCAGCTCTGGCCGTTGGGGTACTGGTGGGCAGGGTTGCAGCTATATCGGCCCTGGCTGTCTGTCGATCCGGGGGCAGGGCAGGCGGCGGCAGTCTCGGTGGGAGCAGGAGCATTATCAACGGGCTTGCCGTCGGAGCCGCAGAGGAAGTAGCAGCCCTGGATGGCAACACAGCTCTGGCCGTTGGGGTACTGGTGGGCAGGGTTGCAGCTATACCGGCCCTGGCTGTCGGTTGAGCCCGGGGCAGGGCAAGCGGCAGCAGTCTCGCTAGGCTTAGCAGGGCTGTTGATGACGGGCTTTCCATCGGGGCCGAGGAGGAAGAGGCAGCCGTCGACTTGGCCGCAGGTCTGGCCGTTGGGATACTGGTGGGCCGGGTTGCAGCTATACCGTCCCTTGCTATCAGTCGAGCCGGGAGCAGGGCAGGCGGCAGCAGTCTCGGTAGGCTGGGCAGCAGTGGTAGGGCTGTTGTTGACAGGCTTGCCATCAGGGCCGAAGAGGTAGGGGCACCCGTCGTCGATTTCGCAAGTCTGGCCGTTGGGATACTGGTGAGCCGGGTTGCAGCTATAACGGCCCTCGCTATCAGTCGAGCCGGCAGCAGGGCAGGCGGCAGCAGTCTCGCTGGGCTGGGCTGGGCTGTTGTTCACGGGCTTTCCATCAGAGCCGACGAGGAAGGGGCACCCGTCGACGACGGCGCAAGTCTGGCCGTTGGGATACTGATGAGCCAGGTTGCAGCTATAGCGGCCCTGGCTATCAGTCGAGCCGGCGGCTGGGCAGTCGGCGGCGGCCACGGCGGTGGCGCCAACAAGAGTTGCGATGAACGAGGCCTTCATTTTGAATTAGGATGGATCAGCTTGTTCTGTGAGCGAGTGAATATGTCTTTTCAGAAACGACTGCGAGTTGTTGATGGGGAAGCTACCTTGGCTGGAGGGCAAGCCGTGGCCGGGCCTCGATATATATACATAACTCGCCCTACAGACATGTATCTAGGCCGACGACCCGGTCAACGAGCTGTCCCCCACGTTTTGCCGCATGCCGGCCCTGGATAGTCGGAGTGACCGGATGTTTTGATCACGGTGCTAAACGACAGTGACTATACGGTAGGAAGGGTGGGTTTCTGATGTCACATAGTCGTGAGGATGACGGGTCGTGTTCCGAAAACAACATGTATACGAAACCGCACGGCCAATTAGACCCAGCCTGGTCGTATCATGACCTTGGCCACGCTGTGGATATAATGCGCTCTTGTCCCAGATCGGTCTGGTGTCTTTGATCAACAATACGGCGCCGTGGAGAGACAGAAACAAAGGCTAGCGCACTCCCTCTAGCAAGAGACTAGGCCAGGAGCGCATGCCAAATTCCAGGGCTGGGTGAAGACGAAGCCGTCGGTGGATGTGGCCGCCGGCTGTTGTTGTTTTGTTGTCGTTGCCATTGTGATCATGTCTCATCCCACGATGCTGTTCCTTGGAGCACGTTGCCCGCACGCGGCCTTATCAAGGACTCAAGGGCGTATCTGCTGAAATCCTTTCATTTAGGAATACGAGGCAACATTGAAAGCAGCGGAATTGTCCCCACCGCAAGTCTTCACCATCATCAGACGATGACGCATGGATGTCCGAGTATTTGCTGGACCCGAGCTCGATTAAGCTTTTCATGGTTGCCCTGAGCTTCAGCCCATTCATCCTCCCCGGTCGTCAATGACGCCAAGTCGCCTTCCATTTCAGAGGGGAAAACCTTCGTATAGCACAGCATGGCTCTCTGGCTTATTCGACTGGGCGGCCATGGCCCCTTGCTGTCGGTATTCGTGTGTGCGGAGTTGTCAAGGAACGCGGACGGCAGGGACAACTTGCATCGGCCAATGAGACGGCGCGGCCAACCGAGCCCCTCGATCGGTTAAGTGTTCCCGCCCCAGCCCCGCAGACTGGTCGTAGTTGGCCCGAGCAGAAAAATCGCCACAGACGCGGTTTAGCGCGAAGCGGTTTCCCGAGTTCGTTCCTTGTCGAGTGAGTCGTTGGCGCAACTGGTTCGCATCATCATCTTTGCCTGCTTGGTAAGGCGTAAGGGAATTTGGGCAACCTACATGCCCTTATTCAAGCATTGGTTCCATCAGCCTCTACCATTGATCTAAGGTTCCTCATATAAAATCATGCAGGGGGTTGCACGGCAAAATTAATTTAAAAGGAACGGGAAGGACGTGCCTCGTGATAAATTAATATGGGGCATGCTCGCAGCCAAGCAATCGCACGTGTCAGAACAAGTAGAAAAGCGGGTCACATCTCGCCCGGAAGTTGAGAAGACCCTGTGAATCTCACGATTCTGAACATTCCTTGACGCAATTCCTCAATTTAGTAATCAATGTTGCTGCATTCTTGGACACTCACCCGCCGAGCCTTATGCGGGCACGCTTTGCTCATGAGCCGGATTCCAGTGGCCGGAACGACACATATACCGTGAGACAAAGATATAAAGGCAATGCAAAGCTGCAAACATGGAAGCGATGGATGAGCGACTACGTTGCAGACCAACATGCCACCAGCCATGTCCTCGTTTTCCAGCACCGACTCGCCCGTTTTACCATGAGGCAGCAGCTGTGCGCGGTGCTTGCAAGACGCTATGATGCGAGGCTTTGGCTAGTCTATTTCCACTGTGGCCCTTCGTATCCAGCGGTGCTATGATGCGAACCGTCCAGCTGAGGGCTCTGGCTATGGCAGCTATGGCCTCCTGTCCAGCTGGAAATATGGGGATGGCGGCGCTATTCCCGTGCGTAGTTCGTATATCATGGACGTGCTGGCCTGAGTGAGGATCTGAGCCCATTGGTGTATGTACGAGTGTTTTTCAGCCTTGCAATGTTTGGAACGTTACATGTCTAGTCTTGACCCGACGTCCCACCTGCCCCTGGGCTTCCCATCTTGCTCCAATATAGCTGAAGTGCTTTGGGGCTTTGGGCATTGAGGCGTCTTTCCACGTCGATGACGGCCAGTTGCCTGCCGCGGAGATGGTCTCCAGGCTCTTCGAGAATGGTACCCGGTTGTCGACCGTGCATTGCGTCTATTCTATTTTTATGTTTATTTCTTTTCTTTTCATTAAGCCTGTTGCAGTCCCGGTCCCCTACCAAAAAATATGGCAGCTTGCTTCGTCTGGGGCAATAGTACCGTGGTTGCTATGTCGGGCAAACGGAATCATACGGACTGGTGAAACCAAGCAAGCAATGCTTCTATTTGGGAGGCCAAACGTACCCGTCGGTGCCAATTACTACAGTTTTGTTATTAGTAACACCATCAAATCCCAGGCAGGCTCCGTTCTTGAGCAACTTCTTTACGGTCAACAAGCCATTGATAGTAAGATTCCAAAAGCGTCGACCGTCTCACTCAATCAAGCTAGTTAACTGCGACAAGGGCTCAGTAGAGAGCTTGGAGCAATAACTCAATGGGGCTAGTAACAGTCTTCGGTATCACAAGTCATTGGGACCAAATGGTCTTGTTCATACAAAGCGGTGGTTCCTCGAGCCCTAGGGTCTCGCGATCAGTACCCTCGTGCAAGATCTGTGTGATATGAACAACCTGAAGTCTGGACTTTTCGATCAGCCATAAAATTGGTCTTCAATTCTATACCAAGATAGATCCATTCATGGACCGTGCCACGAATAACTAATAGCTAAACATGGAGTGATACTTGCTGTTAACTGGTGGTCGTTCATCACAGCGTGTTATAACCGTTCCTAAACTGACCAAGATCACTGGCAGTTTTGCTAAATAGTAGAAGTGCCATAAAGCTATCGCGACCAAGACTGGTCGTACGTACCAAATATATCGGGCAACTGATAGGAACTTTTCCATCGCCGCCAAAGCCGTGTAAAAGGCCAATATGAATGATTTGAATGACCCTGAAAACAGGATTTGTTTTTCGTCCTGGTACATGGTGGATTAACCTTGAAGCCCTCGAAAGTGATGAATAGGCTCTCGAAGCATACCAGTTGGCGTTGGCAAGACAGCTGGGCATCATCAAAACTTTGCCTCGCGTTTCCGACGACCACCTTTGGACCGAGACAAAGGCGATCTATTCGTCAAAACCTATGCTGTTGCTCAGATCCTATGCCCACTTTTGAATGCGACACTTTTGAATGCGAAAGCTTTTGTTCCTTTCATCTCATTCCTTGGTAAAATATGTTTAGCACCAAGAAGCTATTTTTTAATACTAAAAGCGTTGTGGCGATTTGGTAGGAAAGTCGCGAGTTATTGCGATGATAAGTCTTCTTCATGTAGTTACCAAGTCTCGGTTGCTCCTATGACCCTAACCCTAAACTACCCGCACGGCACCCCCTTTATCAGGCGGTCCGAAGCGCGCCTCCTGTCGACATGCACAGGTATGGCTAGACAATTGACGCCTATGGCTAGACAGAAGCAACAGCACCGTCAGATACAAGAGTCAGCTGGTTATCGATCGGTACTTACTATTGCGAGGAAACAAGGTAATTCTCTCATGAAAGCGCTGCGGCCAACTCTTGGTAGGCTATCCCCAGGTCATCTCCGAACAATCCTCCCATACAAAACTCGTCCCATCGACGGCTTTCTAACGTCTAATCGCATGTAGATGAACCCTAGCTCTAGGGATGCCGCTTTCTTTGATGGCATGGCTCGAGAACCGTTGTCACCCAGGGATGCCTCGTGCCGCCAGCTACCAAGCGCTTCCTGACCACGATGGGGCAGAAGACGGTCAGCTCTTGGATGATTTCAGCACACAACTCAATTCTTAGTACAAGAGTCTAAACAAATAACAAGCACCTACATATCGCTAGCCTCTATTTCAGAGAGAAATTCTTGATGTGGGGGACCTGGTATACTGTCATGATGCAGGCACTGCGCGAGCGCGAGTTGCGATGCAAACGGAAGCCAACCACAATGCGCCATACCAATATTCATGACGGTGGCTCCGTTGCCGGTAATCTCCTCCTCAACGATGCGAGAGGGGCACCAAGTTGAAAAATTCTACGAGGAAGCACGGAAATGCGTGTCCAAGCTCACAGACTCCTAGGGGCAGACCCAACAACCCAACATCTGGGCATTGGCCGCGACTTCTTGGCATCTGCGTCTTTGCTCCGCTACACAATTTCTTTTTTATGAAGGCATCACGTTTTATTTGTTGGTTCTTACACGGGCCGCTGGACATGGAGTCTGGGCGTCAGAAAACTCATGCGGCTCCGGACTGTGTCCCAGATATTTCCCCGGAACTTGGCCCCTAGCCCTAGCAACTCCCAGACCACGACTGAAGACTACATTCACAATGGTCGGGTTGCAATTGTTCATTTTCAGCCTTGTCTCCTGCCTCGGACACGCCCTCACACTGTCCGAGCCGCGGGTTACAAACACGACCACAAACACCACGGCGACCCTCAGGGCCAGGTCGGCACCCCCTTCGCGCACGTCAATCTGTGGATATTCAACGGGAGACCCATCCAAGCCCTGGTCGGCACCAGATGGATACGACTGCCGTGTAGACACTTCTCACGGCCTCTGGGGGTTCTGTCCCACGACCATCATTGCCGCACCAGACTGTAGTTTAGGCGGCTACTGCTTCGACGACACCTCCTGTCAGACCGGATGCGGCCGACTTCGCAACAACACGAGAATATCAACGTGGACATGGTAGGAGCCCCCTGCTCCATGTAGCTAAACAACAAACGGCTAACAATAACTGGCCAGCACACCTGAAGACCCTTCATCAAGATACTGTTCCTTTGCGTACCTCACCTTCGGAGTTGATCAGACCTATAGCTACTATCACTGTGGCCCCGACCCCGGCACTGCTCACTTCATGGCACAGCCGACAGCCGAGATTCCCGCCACAGGCACGGATTCATCCTCCCCGTCCACGCTTCAAGGGCGCCCTTTGTCATCCGTAGCGGCTGCAACCTCGAGCTCTGGCGTCTCCCTGGCTACATCCGAGCCAACGGCTAAATCTAATTCCACCGCGGCAGAGGATAACACAAACGCCATTATTGGCGGCACCATTGGCGGTATAGCGCTGGTGTGTGGGTGCGTTGTTGCAGTGGTGTATCTGAGAAACGTGCGAGCCAAGAAAACCCCAGGGTTGCCGCCGAGTTATACGAGGGGAGCATCTCGAGAGGCAGGCACTGCGTCGCTGCGCGTGAAGACGGGTGGCTGGGGACCGAGTGAGCTGCCGGGTCTTGAGGCGAGAATTTGAAGGATACTGCTAAGCGTCTTACCTTGCATACAGTGGGTCGTAGGTAATTCCGAAAAATGACTACTTTTACACCAAAACTTATATATTTTAAAAGTTTATATTAATATTAAATAATAAATAAAATAATAAATATTTTTAATAATTTAATAAATAAATATTTAATTTATAAGAAAATTATTTTTATAATATTTTTATAATTTTATTTCTTATTTTATTTAAATTTAAAATACTTAAATATTTTTAAAATTTTAACTTATTATTACGACCTAGCACGTAGGCTGCAGGTTAGGCCGGCTATATAAAGCTGCCAGGTGGTATAAGCATAATAAGCTATGGAATATTAGTTAATATAATAAAACTAATAAGAAAAACGCTTAGTTATTATAAGTAAGTATATATAATACTTATTAGTATTTAAAAGTAAATATTAAAAATACTTACCTTTATAATAACTAATAATTATAATATATAAAAACCTTTAAATTTACTTTATAAATAATTTTTAGCTTTTTAGCTTTTAATATAAATTATTATATTAAATAAGTTTTATTTATAACTTTTTAATTTTAATTATTTAATTATAATTTATAACTTATTATTAATATAATATCTAATTATTTAGCTTAATTATTTTAATAGTTTTATTAATATAAATTATAATTAGTTTATTTCTTAAAAATCTTAGTTATTATATATTAAAAGCTTTTATTTAAATTATTATTATATTACTTTAAGTAATACCTAATAATTATTAATATAATATTATATAAAATTATTATTATATTTAAATTAAATAAAACCTAAAAAAAATTAATAATTATTTTTATTTATAAAATACTTATTAAAATTATATACTTTTAAGAATAAATTTAATAAATAAAAAAAAAATAATAAAAATAAGTTATAATTATTATTATAATTAAAAAAAACTTAAAAAGAATTCTTAAATTTAAAATATTAAAATTATATAATAAATTTTTAAGTATATTTTAAGAATTTTTTATTTAACTTAAAGCTTATTATTAATAATTTTTAATTAAAATAAAAGAATTTTTTATTAAAATATTATATATAAAAAAATATATAATAAAAGTAATATTTATATAATTTAAATTTATTATAAAAAATTATTTTAATAAAAAAAAAAAAATTATAAAAAAAAAATTAATATTATTTTTAAAAGTTATAATAAATTTAAAAAAGTTATTAAAAAAGCTTTTAAAATAATTAATAAAATTAAAGCTATTAAGTATTATATTAATAAGCTTAAATAAAAAGAATTAATATTTAATTATATTATTTACTTTTAATAACTTATATTTTAATTTAATTAAAAAAATAAACTTTTTATATTAGCTTTTTATAAAAAACTTAAAAAAAAAATTAAAAATAAACTTTATAAAAAAAATAAACTAAATAATTTATTAAATTATATTATTATAATAATATAAATTAATAATAAATAATATTAATAATATATATAAAAAAAATAAAATAAAAAAACTTAAAATTTTATTAAAAAAAAAAGTTATTAAGCTAATTAATATAAAAAGTATAATAAACTTATTACTTATAATTATACTTTTAATTTTAAATAAATAAAGCTTAATATTATTAAAAAAAATAATAAAAAAAAAAATATTATAATTATAAAAAACTAAAATATTTTATTAATAAATATAAAAAATCTAAGAAAAAATAAAAATTAATATTAAAAAAAAATAAAAAATAACTTAATTTTATTAATTAATAAAAAATTAAAGTTATTAAATTAAAAGTAAAATATAAAAATCTTAATTAAACTTTTTATTATAATAATAATTATTATATTTATATAAGTAATAAATAAAAAAAAAAATAATTTTTAAAAAAATTAAAAAAACTAAAAAAAAAAATTATAAATTTTATAAAAAATAAGCTATAAATAATTAAATAATTAATATAAAAAAACTTAAATAAATAATTATTAAAAAAAAAAACTTTTATAATAATAAAATAAAAAAAACTTTATAAATTAAAATTATTAAAATATTTAAATAAAAATTTATATTAAGAAATTTTTAATTAAATATAATAATAAATAAAAATAAAAAAAATTTAAAAAAAATAATAATATAAAAAAAAGTAAAATATATAAATTTTTATTATTTTTAATAAATTAAAAAATAAAATAAAAAAAATAAATATTAATAATAATAATATAATTTTAAATATTTTAAAAATATTTAAAAATAAATAAAATAAATAAAATAAAAAAAAATTGCTTATAAAGCTAATAATTATATAAAAATAAGCTATATAATAATATTTTTTTATATTAATAAAAAAATATTTTATAATTTTTATTTTAATAATAAATATTATTATAATAATAAAAAATTAAATATTATAATTTTTAAAAAAAAAAAAAATAATTTTAAACTTTTATTAAAATATATAAAATATATATATTTAATATAAATATTATATATATTTATAATATATTAAATATATTTTTAAATTAAAATATAATTAAATATATTTTTAATTAAAATAAAAAAATATTTAATTAAAATATTATATTTTAAATAAAAACTTTTAAAATAAAAAATAAAAATAATTAATAATAATTAAATAATAATTTTAAAATTTAATTTAAATATACTTATTAAATATTAAGTTTATATAAATTTTATAAATATATATAAATTAAATATATATTAATTATATATATATATAAAAAATAAATAATAATATTAATATATATATAAAAAAAAAATCTTAATATATAAAAAAAATTATTATTTAAATTATTTTAATATAAAATAAAAAATTATATAATATACTTATTATTAAATTATTTAAAATATATAATAAATAAAGCTAAAAAATAATATAAATAATAATATAAAATATTAATAATATATAAATAAATATAATAAATATTAAATATACTTAAATAAAAAAACCTTAAAAAAATTATAAAATTAATATATTATAATAAATAATAATTAAATAAATAATATAATAAATAAAAGTTTAACCTTAAATATAATAAAAAATATATAATAAATTATAATAACTTAAAATATAAAAAATATAAAAAAATAAAAAATTAAATTTATAATTATTTATATTAAATATTTAATAATAAATTTTACTTTAAGTATTTATAAAATAAAATAAAATTTATAAAATAATATTAAAAAATAAAATAATAAATTATAAAAAAATTTATTTTAAAAAACTTAAAAAATAAAATATATTATTTATAAAAAAGTTATAAATTAATATAAAAAAAAAATATTAATAATTTTTAATATAATTAAAAATAAATAAAATAATAAAATAATATTAAATATTAAAATTATAAAATATTATATTTATATATTTATAAATAATAATATAATAAGTAATTATATTTTACTTAAAATTATTAATTATTATTAATTATTATAAAAATATAAAAAAATATTATATAAGTTAATTAATATTAAAAAAAAACTTTTTACTTATAATAATAAAATTATTAATTAAAAAATTAATTATTTTAAAATATAAATTTAAAATTATTTAAAAGTAATTTAATTTAATATTATAAATATATTAAAATATAACTTAATATTAAAGTACTTATAATTATAAAAAAGTAATTTATTAATTAATTAAAAAATAAGCTAATTAAAATAAAATAAAATTTTAAGTGTAATAGCTAAGGTTCCTAAGGGATAAACTAATTATAGTTTATATTAGTAAAGCTACTAGAGCAGTTAATCTAAGTAGTTAAGTATTATATTAATAATAGGTTATAAATTATAACTAAGTAATTAGAGTTAAAAAGTTATAAGTAAAGCTTATTTAATATAATAATTTATATTAAAAGCTAAGAAATTAAAGTTTATTTATAAAATAAAATTAAGGGTTTTTATATATTATAATAAATTACTTTTCTTATTATAATATTTTTTTTTAAATTATTATTATAACTATAATTTTACTTATATAAATTATAGTCCCTTTTATAATTTAAATATAATAATTACTTTAACTATTAATCTATTATTTGCTTTACTTATATTATCTTATAGCTTATATAGCTAGCTTAACTTATAGCTTATTTCCTATATATAACTAGGTTATAATATAATATCCCCTTTTTTATAGTTTTATTTTTAAGACTTAAGTTTTATTTTATAAATAGTTTTATAGCTTTTTTTTTATTAATAAGTTCTCTTTTTTTTTTATTTTTTAAGATATTTTATTAATATTATATCTGGTTATATTTTTAAGCTAAAATCAAATATAAAAAAAAATAATAATTATAAATATATTAATTTTATTAATATTATAAATTTATTTAATTATTTTATAAATATATTTTATACTTATTATTTTAAAAATAATAAATCTTATTATATAATAAATAAGAAATTATAATATAATAAGTATATATAGTATAATTACTTATATAATAGTATTTTAATAGCTTTTTCTTATAAGTATTATTATAGCTCTTATTTTATTTATATTCTTTTATTAATAATATTTCTTAATAATATACTTATTAAAGTAATAAAAGAAATTAAAGTTAAAAAAGAAAAAAGCAGGTAATAAGCTATTAAAGCTTTATATATAGCTAATTAACTTTTAGTCTTAGCTTTTTATAGCTATAAATTAATTAGCTTAAATATAAAAAATCTAAAATTATATTAAAAATAAAAGTTCAGAATTATTTTATTATAATATAATAAAGTTAAATACTAAGAATAAAATTCTACTTATTTTAAATACTTATAAATATTAAGTAATAAATAATTTAAGTATAATAAATATTCTTAAAAAAAGTAATTAATTTACTTTTAGGTTAAGTAAAAAGTTCTTAGATTTAAGTCCTTTTATACTTTTTATACTTTTTAGTAAAATTACTTTAATAAGTATTAATAATTCTTTAAATATTTTATAGGTTTTTATATATTTTCCTTATTTTTATAGTTTTTTTATTTAATAAAATATTAATATATTTTATTTCTTATTTTTATATTTAAAATTTATTTAACTTTATATTTTATTTTATTTATAATTTTAATATTTTTTTTTATTAATATATTATTTAATATTTTTTTAAGAAGTAAAATATATATTATAAAATAATTTCTTATAATTTTTAATAATAAAAGTTTATAGTTATTTATTAATATTTATTTTTTAATAATAAATAATCTTAATTTTTTATAATTTAATTTATTACTTAGTTATATTATTTTAATATTTTATTAAAGTAAGTAAATTATATTTTTCTCCCTAAAAATTAGTTTTTTTAATCTTTTTTAATTATAATATTATACTATTCTCTTTTATATAAATTATAATATTACTTGTTTTGCTTATAATTCTTTACGCTGTGTTTAGAATACTTTAGAATTAAATTTATAATTAATATAAGCTAGTATTTACTTTATTAATTCTAATATTAAGCTATTATAAGCTAATTATACTATAAGTAACTATTTTACTTAATTATCCTATTAATAATTAATATAATATTATAGGTATTATTTAAGTATTTAGTTTAATTTTTTTATTTATTTATTTATTTATAAATAATATATAATACTTAATTTATAATTTATTTTAAGTTATATTATAAGTACTTATTAAAACTTAAAAGTAAATATATTTTTTTTATTTAATATAATTTTTTTTAATAATTTATAATTACTTATTATTATTTATAAAAATATATATATAAGTTTTTTTATATTATTTACTTTTTTATATAATAAAAAGTATTTATACTTTATAAGTTTATTTATAATTATAAATATATTATTATATTTTATATTAATTATTAGTTTTTTTAATATTAATAGCTTTATAATATAATTAAAAGCTATTAATTTTTATAATTATATTAATATTAATAATAATTATAATTTTTTATATAGCTTATATTATAAAGCCTTACTTTTTTTATATTATATATATTTATTAATAACTTTTTTAATTATTTTCTTAATTTTTAAGAAATTATATTATTATTATATTTTATTTAATATTTTATAGATTTTTTAATATTTATAAACTAAGTATTTATATATTTCTTTAATATATTTTTCTTATAAGTTTAATAATATTTAGATTTTTTTTTTATATATTAGTACTTTTTTTAAGTAATATATATATTTTATTAATATATTTTTAATATATTAGATATTATTTATTACTTATTAATATATTTTATTATATATTAGGTTTTTTTTTTATACTTTTAATATAATATTTAATTATTTTTATTAAAAATTATTATTTTTATTAATCTTAAAAAGTTATTTTATTATTATAAATACTTTTATATTATAATTATTTTTTTAACTTAAAGTATTTATTTATTTATTTTTAGATTTTTTTTAATAAATAATTTTATAATTAAATTCTAAAAAATATTTAACTTATTAAATTTATTATTTATTTAATTATTATATTATTATAAAATAAAAAATATTTTTATAATTAATATATACTTTAATTTTATATTTATTTTTTATAAAATAATATTTAAATTTCTTAAAAATATTAATAATTATTAAGAATTTTTTATTATAAATAAAATAATTAAATTTTATTTTATAAAGTTTTTTTAAGTAAAATATAATAAAATATAATTTTTTATTATTATTTTATTATTTAATTTATACTTTTAAAATAAAATTTAATAAATTAATTTTTAATTTTATTTTTTTTTTTAGGTTAAAAGTTTTTAAAATAAGTTTAAATATAATAAGTTTTTTAATTTTATTAAAAGTATATTATACTTTATTATTTTAGTTTTATTACTTATTTTTTTTAATAAGTTTATTTAAAAGTATTATAATTTTATTATAACTTTTAATAAATTTTTTATAATAGTTTATAAAGTTTTTAAAACTTTATATATTCTTAATATTTTTTAATATTAGTTAGTTTTTTATTATTTTAATTTTTATTTTTTTTATTTATATTTTATTTAATTATATTATATATTTTAAGAAGTTTATTTTTTAAGTATAAAATTTACTTTTTATTAGTTTTATTAATAACTTTATATTTTATAATATTTATAATACTTTATATATATATTTTTTATGGTTTTTTAAGGTTTTTAAAAAAATTAATATATTATTTAAATATATTATTATAAAATTATTTAAATATTTTTATAATATATTATTAATTATTTATTAAAATATTATTAATATATTAATAAGCTTAAATAATATTATTAAGTATTTAAATAATTTAAATTTTATTTTAAAAATTATTTTTTATTTATAATTTTTTTTTATTTAAATTAAATTATATATTTTTTTTAGGTTTAAAATAATAAATTAATTTATATTATATAATTAATTTTATAATTTAAAAATAAGTAATAATAATATTTAATTTTTTATAATAATTATATTTAATTATTAATAATTTATTATTAATTATAATTTCTTATTTTTCTTAGAAATAAATATAATTAAGTATTTAGCTTTTAATATAAATACTTTAATATAGCTTTTTATTAATATTTTATTAATATATTGTAACGGCTAAGGTTCCCAAGGGATAAACTAGTCGTAGTTTATGTTGGCAGAGCCACTAGGGCAGTCAATCTGAGCAGTTGGGTGTTACGTTGGTAATAGGTCGTAGACCGTAACCAGGTGATCAGAGTTAAAGAGTTGTAAGCGAAGCTTATTTAATGTAATGATCGGTGTTGAAAGCTAAGGAGCTAGAGTTTATCTATGAAGCGAATTTGGGGGTCCTTATATACTACGGCGTTCACCCGTTGTTCACTGAAGTCCTGGTGAACTATGGTTATATGCGTGCTACTGGTTTGTCTGGAGTTCACTGAATAGTTAGTGAACTCTCCCCTATTGGCGGCCTGTTCTGACTATTAATCCGTTACCTGCTGTGCCTGCGCCGTCCCGTGGCTTATGTAGCCGGCCTAACCTGCGACCTACGCTGCAGCTTGTGACTGGGTTGTAACATGATGTCCCCTCTCCTATGGTCTTGCTCTTAAGATCTAAGCCTTGTTTCATAAATAGTCCTGTTTGCCCTTTCTTCTGTTGGTTGTAAGTGTTCTGCTTCCTTGTAATGTCCTTTCTTCACCATGTCTAACCGTGTGGATAAACCTAAGAGATCCTGTTCTACTACTAATCGCGTTGCGACCGCCGCCTTTATTTGTGAACAGGGTTTTGAGGTATCGCCCTGTAGTTGTTGTTTTGAAAAGAAGAGTTCTTATTGGGTTGTTGAGAGCATTGGTCGTTGCGCTCTTTGTTATTCTCTGGGTTGTTCTTGTGATAGTTCTTGCACTCCCATGGCGAACTGTACGTGCGGGGTTTTCCTGCTGTAGTGTGTACTGCTGATGTGTTCTAGTAAACCGTATTACCGAGGAACTTCGTCGGCTCGAGAAGGAGGAGGAATTGACGGAGGAACTGTTAATTGAGAGGCGTTGTAAGGCTTAGCTGGAAATAGATGAGGCCTTAAATCGTTTAATGCGTCTTCGGCGCATGCGTTGTCATTTGCGTGAGAAGGGTCTAGAAATGGCTTGTTGTGACTTCGCTTTTCTGGAGGAGATGGAGAATGCGGATTGAAAGAAGGAGGAGGAGGAGGCTTGGAAGCGTGAATTGGAGCAGGTTTAACGGTAAGAGTCTGAGGCTGTTTGAGATGCTTAAGACTGGGGTGCCTTTGATGTTTTGGACTGGGGCGCTTTGCTTAGCGCTGAGTTGTAAGCTGCTGGTGATACTGCCGTAGCAGGTGCTGGTAATTCTTTAGGTGTTCTGTAGGTTCTTATGTGTTTTCCTTGTCTTTATAGTTTTTCTATTTAATGAGATATTGGCGTGTTTTGTTCTTTGTTCTTATGTCTAGGATCTGTTCCACTTCGTATTCTGTTTTGTTTATGACTTTGATGTCTTTTTCTGCTGGTGCGTTGCTTGGTGCCTTTTTAAGGAGTGAAATGTGTACTATAGGATGATTTCTTATAGTCTTTGGTAACGAAAGTTTATAGTTGTTTGTTGATATTCGTTTTTTGATGGCGAATGGTCCTAATTTTTTGTAATCCAATTTGTCGCTTGGTCGTGTTGTTTTGATGTTTCGTCGGAGTAGGTAGACCATGTCTCCCTCCCCAAAGATTGGTCCCTTTAATCTTTTTTGATTATGGTATTATGCCATTCTTTTTCGTATGAATTCCAGTTCGTGTCGCATTTCTTCGTGCAATTTTTTTAGTTTATCTGCTTGTAGCATCGCTCGTTCTGCTTGCGGTCCTTCACGCTGTATTCGAAATACTTCGGGATTAAATCCGTAATTGGCGTAGGCTGGTGTTTGCTTTGTTGATTCCGATATTGAGTTATTGTAAGCTAATTGCGCTGTAGGTAACTATTTAACCCAATTGTCCTGTTGATGGTTGATGTAGTATCGCAGATACTGTTTAAGCGTCTGGTTTAATCTTTCCGTTTGTCTATCTGTCTGTGGATGATATGTAGTGCTTAACTTGTGATTTGTTCTAAGTTGTGCTATAAGTGCTTGCCAAAACTTAGAAGTAAATGTACTTCCTCTGTCCGATATGATTTTTTCTGGCAGTCCATGGTTGCTTGTTATTGTTCGTAAGAATATATATGCAAGTTTTTCTGTATTGCTTGCTTCTTTGTACGGTAGAAAGTATCTATACTTTGTGAGTCTATTCGTGACCACGAATATGCTGTTATATTCCACATTGGTTATTGGTTCTTTTGACATTGGTAGCTTCGTAATATGATTGAAAGCTATTGATTCCTATGGTCGTGTTAGTACTGGTAATGGTTGCAATTCTCTGTATAGCTTATGTTGTGAAGCCTTACTTTTTCCGTATTGTATGTATTTGTTGATAACCTTTTTGACTACTTTCTTGATTCCTGAGAAATCGTATTGTCGTTGTATCTTATCTAGTGTTTTGTGGATTCCTTGATGTCTGTAAACTGGGTGTTCATGCATTTCTTTAATGCATTCTTCTTGTAAGTCTGGTGGTATCCAGATTTTTTCTCTATACATTGGTACTCCTCCTGGGTAGTATGTGCATCTTATTGGTACGTCTCTAATGTATTGGATATTGTTTGTTGCCTATTGGTGTATTTTGCTGTATACTGGGTTTTCTTTTTGTACTTTTAATATGGTATTCAGTTGTCTTTGCTGGAAATTACCATTTTTATTGATCTTAAGGAGTTGTCCTGTTGTTGTAGGTACTCTTGTATTGTAGTTGCTTCTTTGACTTAGAGCGTCTGCTCGTTTGTTCTTGGATCCTTTTTGATGGATGATTTTGTAGTTGAATTCTGAAAGATATTTGGCCTATTGAATTTGTTGTCTATTTAATTGTTGTGTTGTTGTAAAATGAGAGATGTTCTTATGATTGGTATACACCTTAACTTTGTGTTTGCTTCCCATGAGATAGTGTTTAAATTCCTTGAAAGTATTGATGATTGCTAGGAATTTTTTGTTGTAGATGGGGTAGTTGAGTTCTGCTCTATGAAGTTTCTTTGAGTAGAACGTAATAGGGTGTAGTTTTTTGTTATTGTCTCTTTGTCTAACTTGTGCTCCTAGAGCAAAGTCTGATGAGTTGGTTTTTAATTCTGTTTCCTTTTTTGGGTTAAAGGTTCTTAAAACAGGTTTGGATGTGATGAGTTCTTTGATCTTGTTAAAGGTATATTGCGCCTTATTGTTCTAGTCCTACTGCTTATTCTTTTTGGTGAGTTTATCTAAGGGTGCTGCGATTTCGCCGTAGCTCTTGATGAATCTCTTGTAATAGTTCGTAAAGCCTTTAAAGCTTTATATGTCCTTGATATTCTTCGGTGTTGGCTAGTTCTTTACTGCCTTAATCTTTGTTTTTTCTATTTGTATCTTGTTTGGTTGTATTGTGTGTCCTAGGAAGTCTACTTCTTGTGTATGGAACTTATATTTTGCTGGTTTAAGTAATAGTTTAGCGTCTTGTAGTGTTCTTAGTACCGTGTGTACGTGTTCCTTGTGGTCTTCTAGGGTTTTCGAGAAGATTAGTATATTATTGAGATATACTACCATGAAGTTATCTAAATATTCTTGTAGTACGCTGTTAATTATTTTCTGGAATGTTGCTGGTGTATTGGTGAGCCCTATTGGTATTACTAAATATTTGAATAGTCCGAACTTCGTTCTGAAGGCTGTTATCTATTTGTGACCCTTCTTTATTCGAATTAAGTTGTATGCTCCTTTTAGGTCTACCGCGGTGAACCAATTTATACCGTGCAATTGGTCCTGTAGTTCCGATATTAGTGGCAACGGTGTTCTGTCTTTCATGGTAATCGCGTTTAATCGCCGATAATCTATTACTAACCGTAATTTTCCGTTTTTCTTTGGAACAAATATAACTGGGTATCTAGCTTCTGATGTTGATGCTTTGATATAGCTTTTTGCTAGTATCTCGTTGATGTATTCTCGTAACGTTTCGAGTTCTTTTGCGTTTAAGTTGTAGATCTTGTGGAATGTTGTTGACTTTCTATCTGTTAATTCGATTTTATGATCCTATTAACTGTGTTTAGGTAATCCGGTTTCTAATTTTTCTGCGAATAATTTTTCGTATTTCCGGTATTTCTTAGGGATATTCTTGAGTTTTTCTTCTTTTGTTATTGGGCTTTTGTTGTCTTTATTGTTCTTGTTCCTCTTTTCTCCTTCGAGTTTCTTGTTTGTGTTCGCGAGGTCTTTCCTTAAGGTGGTAATAACCTTTTGGATCTTGGCTTTTGTCTTCTTGTTGCTTATTGTTGTTTATATCCCGGTTTATAGCGCCGTCGAGGTTGTTACGGTGGATCTAATTGTTTTGACTGCTTTTTTGCCGCTTGTTTGTTGTTGTTGGTCCTTGGATAACTTGCTTGAAGGTTTTTTTTCTTTAGAACTTTGTTTATGAGCTAAGTTATGACGAAATTTCGTTCTTTCTTCTAAATTCTGCTGATTTTGTTGGCCTGAAGTCTTGTTCTACTTTAGTTGGCCTGTCCTCTAGTTGATTAGTGGGTTACTCTCCTATAACTATGGGTACCCTAATACTAGGTCGTGTTCTGATACGTCTATAATATCGAGTTGAATCACTTTTGAATGACCTTGAATCTGTACTTCGAGATGATCAGTCTCTTGGTTAATGATTCCGTTATTATAGGTAAAAAGTTTTCCTTTGATATTAGTTAACTTGTATGGTGCCTTTTTGTGTTTTTACGGTAGTTGGTAACGATTTATAACTCTGGGTGAGATATAATTGCCTATTGCGCTATTGTCTATAAGTATGCGAACGCGATGTCCTATGACTTTGGCGTCTAATACCATTTTATTGCTTTGTCCGCTTTTAGTTGCGTTAAGGGTTATTAGCGTCTTTCTCTTTATGCCAGCTTGTAGCCCTTTTACAGATGGCGTGCCTCGTTTTTTGAGTTTTCTGGAATAGATTCTTCTGCGATTTGTCGTTTCATTTCTTGGTATTATTTTGTAGGTCTAGTTCTATTTTGTGGGTGCTTAAAGCAAAACCCATCGTCAAATATTTGATATAGGCGATTGTAAATTTGGTTTTTCATTTCTCCGTGTTTTTTGTATCTTGGGTTGTCGTAGTTTACCGCATATTTCCTGTTGTATTTGGGGTTGAACTTCTGTTTGTTGTACTACTTATCCAGATTTTATTTATTGTGGTATGTTGATTCTGTGGTTCCCCTGGGGTCTTTCTGTTTAAGTATGTTTAATGCTCGCTGTGTCCGTTTGTATGCTACTGGTGTTCTACATTGCCACTTATGCTATTCTCTGGCCTTATCTACTATATGTTCTGAGCAATTTGGTAGTGGGCATTCTATGTGGTCTTTTGTTTTATATTGAGGTGATTTGAGTAGTAGCTCTTTTTGGTGTGTTGGGATTTTTCCCTTATACACATACTGATGCCACTGCCTGTTCTTTGTATATATATGTAACTGGCATGTGTCTGATTTATATATGTTTGTAGGATTTGTATGAGCTTGGCATTTGATGGGTGTGTTTGAATTGGGTTCCAAGATTATTGTTTGATTGTTATTGATTATCTTTACTCTCTATTCTAGGAGTTCCTATCTGAAGTATGGTGCTTTGATTGGATATCTTTTTATCCTGATTGGAAATGTATTTAGTTGTGCCTTGGTTTGAAAGTGTGCCTGGTATATTATAAACGCGTATGATGCCCATGCTAAATGTGTGTGTTCCGCGTGTCTTGGTGAGAGTCTAGGATTGTCTTCCTTCTCTCCTTCTGGAAACTATAGTGTCTGGTTTTCTATTGCCGTGGTGGTGTTTACTGCTAGAATAGGAATTGTGAAATGTTTTCCTGTTGGTGCGGGGAAATATTGCTGTACAGCTTGTTCTTGTGTGGCTGTCAGCCTTGTAGGCGTTTTTTCCTTGTTTCGTTCGTTTTTGGACGCTTCTGGAGTATCTAGGATTGCGTTGTTGTTATCGACGCTTATTTCCCTTACTCTATCTTTCGGTTTGTTGAAGGTGGTGAGGATTTGTGCGCCTTGCTCCTCCTTATATTGTTGTTCCCTTCGAATCTTCCTTGCTTTTGCTTGTTGTCGCACCCAATTGAGAATTTCTTGGTGCGAGTCTTCGTCCAAATATTCTGGCGATTTTGGTTTATGGAGTTCCTTTTGTCCCGTTATTGTAAGCGTTCTCTTTTTTATTGATTGTTCGTCTAGGTTTTCTTGTACTAGTTGTTGGGCTACTTGCAGTCCGTTTCCCATGAAGTTCATAATTTTCTTCTTTGGTTTTCTTGGTTCTTTTGGAAACCATCCTCTTTCTTGTTTGCTGCTTATGTGAACGTAGCAGTTGTCGTTATAGCAGAAGGTCCAGTTGAGGTTCTTATGTTCTACCTCTGATTTGGTAACTTCGATTTTCTGTTGGTTAGTAGAATTGAGTTGTTTCTTACCTCCTTCTGGTACTGGCTTCTATTCTTTCCTGGGTTTCTTGTATTTATTGGCGAAATGTCCTGGTTTTCTGTAGTTGTAGTATTTCTTTTCCTTTTTGTTGTCTTTCTTGGTAGCGTCAAGCTCTATTTGTCTAGGGTTAAGAGTGTGACTATAGGCAATAGGTTCGTCACGCTTTTTGCGTTGATTGGCTTGGTAACTCTTTCCTTTGGTAGGGTTCTAGGTTCCTTTACCCTGTTTCTTCTGTATGCGTCGCTGATACTGTTTGTTATCGATTCGTACCGCCATAGCGATGTAATCCGATAAGTTGTCTGGTTTGTTCTCTTTGTAGAGTTTATCTTTGACTTCTTCTTTAAGTTTTTTATAGAAAGCTGACATAAGAGGTTCGTTCTCCTAGTTAAGCTGAGATGCGAGTTGTTGGAAGCGAGCGGTATAATCAGATGCTGATCCCTTCTGCTTGAGCCCGTCGATGTAGTACTTAGCAGCTCTAGCTTTATTAACTGTTCTAAAGGCTTTCTTGATGGCTTTTTTGAACTTATTGTAACTTTTGAAAATGGTGTTGGTTTCTTCTTCGTGGTTGTCTTTTTCTTTATTAAGGTAGTCCCTCATAATGGGTTTAAACTATGCGAGTGCTACTCCTGTTATATATCCTCTTGTGTGTAGTACCTTGACAGAGGATTCTTCCATTTTGTTTGGGAATTGTCGGTGGTAAGCCCTGAGTTGAGTGAGGAATCCTTGAAGCGCACCCGGGGATCCGTCGTACGGTCCTGGTGCCCTGGGTCTAAGGATTTCTCCTAAGTCCTTTTTAATTGTGGCAGCAGTCGTGGCTTGTTCCTGCCGTTCTTCTTCCATCTGTTGGACCCGTTCCTGAAGGCGTATGATCTTAGCAAGCATCTCGTGAGCAGAGATGGTTGTTGGTCCTTCTCGGGTTTCATTTGATCCAGATGCGGTGGTAGTCTCGCGTGGTGCTATATTGACAGTTATCAGGTATTGCTCAGAGTGACGCGGTAGTAGTCTGAACAAGAGCTTTTAACGTGTAACGGCTAAGGTTCCTAAGGGATAAACTAGTTGTAGTTTATGTTGGCAGAGCCACTAGGGCAGTCAATCTGAGCAGTTGGGTGTTACGTTGGTAATAGGTTGTAGACCGTAACCAGGTGATCAGAGTCAAAGAGTTGTAAGCGAAGCTTATTCAATGTAATGATTGGTGTTGAAAGCTAAGGAGCTAGAGTCTATCTATGAAGCGAATTTGGGGGTCCCTATATACTACGGCGTTTACCTGTTGTTCACTGAAGTCCTGGTGAACTATGGTTACATGTGTGCTACTGGTTTGTCTGGAGTTCACTGAACAGTCAGTGAACTCTCCCCTATTGGCGGCCTGTTCCGACCATTAATTCGTCACCCGCTGTGCCTGCGCCGTCCCGTGGCTCATGCAGCCGGCCCAACCTGCGACCTACGCTGCAGCTTGTGACTGGGTCGTAACATATATTTTTATAATATTTTAAGTTTTTTTATATTTAAGTTATAAATTTTATAAAATATTATTAACTTTTTATTTATTAATTTAATTTTATAATTTTATTAATTATATTTAAGTAATTTAATTTTTAATTTTTTTATAAATAATTTTTTATATTTTTAGTATTTTTTAGGAATATTTTTAAGTTTTTTTTTTTTATTATTAGGCTTTTATTATTTTTATTATTTTTATTTTTATTTTTTTTTTTAAGTTTTTTATTTATATTTATAAGGTTTTTTTTAAGGTAATAATAACTTTTTAAATTTTAGCTTTTATTTTTTTATTACTTATTATTATTTATATTTTAGTTTATAATATTATTAAGGTTATTATAATAAATTTAATTATTTTTTTTTTTATATTTATTATTTTTATATTATTTATTTATTATTATTAGTTTTTAAATAATTTACTTAAAGGTTTTTTTTTTTAAAATTTTATTTATAAGCTAAGTTATAATAAAATTTTATTTTTTTTTTTAAATTTTATTAATTTTATTAGCCTAAAGTTTTATTTTACTTTAATTAGCCTATTTTTTAGTTAATTAATAAATTACTTTTTTATAATTATAAGTATTTTAATACTAGGTTATATTTTAATATATTTATAATATTAAGTTAAATTACTTTTAAATAACCTTAAATTTATACTTTAAAATAATTAATTTTTTAATTAATAATTTTATTATTATAAGTAAAAAGTTTTCTTTTAATATTAATTAACTTATATAATATTTTTTTATATTTTTATAATAATTAATAATAATTAATAACTTTAAATAAAATATAATTACTTATTATATTATTATTTATAAGTATATAAATATAATATTTTATAATTTTAATATTTAATATTATTTTATTACTTTATTTACTTTTAATTATATTAAGAGTTATTAATATTTTTTTTTATATTAACTTATAGCTTTTTTATAAATAATATATTTTATTTTTTAAGTTTTTTAAAATAGATTTTTTTATAATTTATTATTTTATTTTTTAGTATTATTTTATAAGTTTAATTTTATTTTATAAGTACTTAAAGTAAAATTTATTATTAAATATTTAATATAAGTAATTATAAATTTAGTTTTTTATTTTTTTATACTTTTTATATTTTAAGTTATTATAATTTATTATATATTTCTTATTATATTTAAGGTTAAACTTTTATTTATTATATTACTTATTTAATTATTATTTATTATAATATATTAATTTTATAGTTTTTTTAGAGTTTTTTTATTTAAGTATATCTAATACTTATTATATTTATTTATATATTATTAATATTTTATATTATTACTTATATTATTTCTTAGTTTTATTTATTATATATTTTAAATAATTTAATAATAAATATATTATATAATTTTTTATTTTATATTAAAGTAACTTAAATAATAATTATTTTTTATATATTAGGATTTTTTTTATATATATATATTAATATTATTACTTATTTTATATATATATATATAATTAATATATATTTAATTTATATATATTTATAAAATTTATATAAGCTTAATATTTAATAGGTATATTTAAATTAGGTTTTAAAATTATTATTTAATTATTATTAATTATTTTTATTTTTTATTTTAAAAATTCTTATTTAAAATATAATACTTTAATTAAATATTTTTTTATTTTAATTAAAAATATATTTAATTATATTTTAATTTAAAAGTATATTTAATATATTATAAATATATATAATATTTATATTAAATATATATATTTTATATATTTTAATAAAAATCTAGAATTATTTTCCTTTTTTTTTTTAAAAAATTATAATATTTAGTTTTTTATTATTATAATAATATTTATTATTAAAATAAGAATTATAAAATATTTTTTTATTAATATAAGAAAATATTATTATATAGCTTATTTTTATATAATTATTAGCTTTATAAGTATTTTTTTTTTATTTTATTTATTTTTAAATATTTTTAAAGTATTTAAAATTATATTATTATTATTAATACTTATTTTTTTTATTTTATTTTTTAATTTATTAAAAGTAATAAAAATTTATATATTTTACTTTTTTTTATATTATTATTTTTTTTAAATTTTTTTTATTTTTATTTATTATTATATTTAATTAAGAATTTTTTAATATAAGTTTTTATTTAAATATTTTAATAATTTTAGTTTATAAAGTTTTTTTTATTTTATTATTATAAAAGTTTTTTTTTTTAATAATTATTTATTTAGGTTTTTTTATATTAATTATTTAATTATTTATAATTTATTTTTTATAAAATTTATAATTTTTTTTTTAATTTTTTTAGTTTTTTTAAAAACTATTTTTTTTTATTTATTACTTATATAAATATAATAATTATTATTATAATAAAAGGTTTAATTAAGATTTTTATATTTTTTTTTAATTTAATAATTTTAATTTTTTATTAATTAATAAAATTAAGTTATTTTTTATTTTTTTTTAATATTAGCTTTTATTTTTTTTTAGGTTTTTTATATTTATTAATAAAATATTTTAGTTTTTTATAATTATAATATTTTTTTTTTATTATTTTTTTTAGTAATATTAAGCTTTATTTATTTAAAATTAAAAATATAATTATAAGTAATAAGTTTATTATACTTTTTATATTAATTAACTTAATAACTTTTTTTTTTAATAAAATTTTAGGTTTTTTTATTTTATTTTTTTTATATATATTATTAATATTATTTATTATTAATTTATATTATTATAATAATATAATTTAATAAGTTATTTAGTTTATTTTTTTTATAAAGTTTATTTTTAACTTTTTTTTTAAGTTTTTTATAAAAAGCTAATATAAAAGGTTTATTTTTTTAATTAAGCTAAAATATAAGTTATTTAAAGTAAATAATATAATTAAATATTAATTCTTTTTATTTAAGCTTATTAATATAATATTTAATAGCTTTAGTTTTATTAATTATTTTAAAGGCTTTTTTAATAGCTTTTTTAAATTTATTATAACTTTTAAAAATAATATTAGTTTTTTTTTTATAATTATTTTTTTTTATTAAGATAATTTTTTATAATAAGTTTAAATTATATAAGTATTATTTTTATTATATATTTTTTTATATAAAGTATTTTAATAAAAGAATTTTTTATTTTATTTAAAAATTATTAATAATAAGCTTTAAGTTAAGTAAAAAATCCTTAAAATATACCTAGAAATTTATTATATAATTCTAGTATTTTAGGTTTAAGAATTTCTTTTAAGTTTTTTTTAATTATAATAATATTTATAGCTTATTTTTATTATTTTTTTTTTATTTATTAGACTTATTCTTTAAAGTATATAATCTTAATAAGTATTTTATAAGTAAAAATAATTATTAATTCTTTTTAGGTTTTATTTAATTTAAATATAATAATAGTTTTATATAATATTATATTAATAATTATTAGGTATTACTTAGAGTTATATAATAGTAATTTAAATAAAAGCTTTTAATATATAATAGCTAAGATTTTTAAGAGATAAACTAGTTATAATTTATATTAATAAAACTATTAAGGTAATTAATCTAAGTAATTAGGTATTATATTAGTAATAGGTTATAAATTATAATTAAGTAATTAGAATTAAAAAGTTATAAGTAAAGCTTATTTAATATAATAATTTATATTAAAAGCTAAAAAGCTAAAGTTTATTTATAAAGTAAAATTAAGGGTTTTTATATATTATAATAAATTACTTTTCTTATTATAATATTTTCCTTTAGATTATTATTATAGTTATAATCCTGCTTACACGGATTATAATTTCTCTTATAATCTAAATATAATAGTTACTTTGACTATTAATCTATTATTCGCCTTGCTTATACTATCTTATAGCTTATATAGCCGGCCTAACTTGCAGCCTGCTTCTTATATATAACTAGATTATAATATTAAGTTAATAAAATTAATAAAATTTAAAAAAAAAAAAAAATTTTTATTATAATTTAACTTATAAATAAAATTTTAAAAAAAAAAAACCTTTAAGTAAATTATTTAAAAATTAATAATAATAAATAAATAATATAAAAATAATAAATATAAAAAAAAATAATTAAATTTATTATAATAATTTTAATAATATTATAAATTAAAATATAAATAATAATAAATAATAAAAAAATAAAAGCTAAAATCTAAAAAATTATTATTATTTTAAAAAAAATTTTTATAAATATAAATAAAAAACTTAAAAAAAAAAATAAAAATAATAAAAATAATAAAAACTTAATAATAAAAAAAAAAAAACTTAAAAATATTTTTAAAAAATATTAAAAATATAAAGAATTATTTATAAAAAAATTAAAAATTAAATTATTAAAATATAATTAATAAAATTATTAAATTAAATTAATAAATAAAAAGTTAATAATATTTTATAAAATTTATAATTTAAATATAAAAAAACTTAAAATATTATAAAAATATATTAATAAAATATTAATAAAAAGCTATATTAAAATATTTATATTAAAAGTTAAATATTTAATTATATTTATTTTAAAAAAAAATATAAAATTATAATTAATAATAAATTATTAATAATTAAATATAATTATTATAAAAAATTAAATATTATTATTATTTATTTTTAAATTATAAAACTAATTATATAAAATAAATTAATTTATTACTTTAAACTTAAAAAAAGTATATAATTTAATTTAAATAAAAAAAAACTATAAATAAAAAATAACTTTTAAAATAAAGTTTAAATTATTTAAATACTTAATAATATTATTTAAGCTTATTAATATATTAATAATATTTTAATAAATAATTAATAATATATTATAAAAATATTTAAATAATTTTATAATAATATATTTAAATAATATATTAATTTTCTTAAAAACCTTAAAAAACTATAAAATATATATATATAAAATATTATAAATATTATAAAATATAAAATTATTAATATAATTAATAAAAAGTAAATTTTATACCTAAAAAATAAATTTTTTAAGATATATAATATAATTAAATAAAATATAAATAAAAAAATTTAAAATAAAAATAATAAAAAATTAATTAATATTAAAAAATATTAAAAATATATAAAGCTTTAAAAGCTTTATAAATTATTATAAAAAATTTATTAAAAGCTATAATAAAATTATAATATTTTTAAATAAACTTATTAAAAAAAATAAATAATAAAATTAAAATAATAAAATATAATATATTTTTAATAAAATTAAAAAACTTATTATATTTAAACTTATTTTAAAAATTTTTAACTTAAAAAAAAAATAAAATTAAAAATTAATTTTTTAAATTTTATTTTAAAAATATAAATTAAATAATAAAATAATAATAAAAAATTATATTTTATTATATTTTACTTAAAAAAACTTTATAAAATAAAACTTAATTATTTTATTTATAATAAAAAATTCTTAATAATTATTAATATTTTTAAGAAATTTAAATATTATTTTATAAAAAATAAATATAAAATTAAGGTATATATTAATTATAAAAATATTTTTTATTTTATAATAATATAATAATTAAATAAATAATAAATTTAATAAATTAAATATTTTTTAAAATTTAATTATAAAATTATTTATTAAAAAAAATCTAAAAATAAATAAATAAATATTTTAAGTTAAAAAAGTAATTATAATATAAAAATACTTATAATAATAAAATAATTTTTTAAAATTAATAAAAATAATAATTTTTAATAAAAATAATTAAATATTATATTAAAAGTATAAAATAAAAACCTAATATATAAAAAAATCTAATAATAAATAAAAAAAAAATAAGTTTATAAATATATTAAAAAAATATTTTATAAAATCTAGAATTATTTTAAAATATTATAAAAAAACCTAAATACTTTTAAAATTATAAAAAAAATATATTAAAAAAATATATAAATATTTAGCTTATAAATACTAAGAAATTTATAAAATATTAAATAAAATATAATAATAATATAATTTCTTAAAAATTAAAAAAATAATTAAAAAAATTATTAATAAATATATATAATATAAGAAAAATAAAGCTTTATAATATAAGTTATATAAAAAACTATAATTATTATTAATATTAATATAATTATAAAAATTAATAACTTTTAATTATATTATAAAGCTATTAATATTAAAAAAATAATAATTAATATAAAATATAATAATATATTTATAATTATAAATAAATTTATAAAATATAAATACTTTTTATTATATAAAAAAGTAAGTAATATAAAAGAATTTATATATATATTTTTATAAATAATAATAAGTAATTATAAATTATTAAAAAAAATTATATTAAATAAAAAAAATATATTTACTTTTAAGTTTTAATAAGTATTTATAATATAATTTAAAATAAATTATAAATTAAGTATTATATATTATTTATAAATAAATAAATAAATAAAAAAATTAAATTAAATACTTAAATAATATTTATAATATTATATTAATTATTAATAAAATAATTAAGTTAAATAATTACTTATAATATAATTAGCTTATAATAACTTAATATTAAAATTAATAAAATAAATATTAGTTTATATTAATTATAAATTTAATTTTAAAGTATTTTAAATATAATATAAAAAATTATAAATAAAATAAATAATATTATAAGTAAATAAACTAAAAAAATTATATAAAAAAATATAATATAAATTAGAATTTATATAAAATAAAATAATATAATATTATAATTATAAAAAATTAAAAAAACTAATTTTTAAAAAAAAAATATAATTTATTTATTTTAATAAAATATTAAAATAATATAATTAAGTAATAAATTAAATTATAAAAAATTAAAATTATTTATTATTAAAAAATAAATATTAATAAATAATTATAAATTATTATTATTAAAAATTATAAAAAATTATTTTATAATATATATTTTACTTTTTAAAAAAATATTAAATAATATATTAATAAAAAAAAATATTAAAATTATAAATAAAATAAAATATAAAGTAAAATAAATTTTAAATATAAAAATAAAAAATAAAATATATTAATATTTTATTAAATAAAAAAGCTATAAAAATAAGAAAAATATATAAAAGCTTATAAAATATCTAAAAAATTATTAGTATTTATTATAATAATACTACTAATAGTATTTAATAAAATATCCCTAAATATAATATTTTAATCTAATATATTAATAATATTTAAAAATTATATATTAATAATAGCCTTAAATTTATAATACTTTTTTTTTTAACTTATTTAGTAATTATAAATCTAAGTAAGTTATTTATTAACTTTTAATAATTAATTATTACTTTTAATAATATAATTATATTAGATAAGCTAATACTTTATTTAATTTAGCTTAAGCTTTAAGTATTTACTTTTTTATTTTCTTTTTCTTTTAATTTAAATATTTTAATTTAAAAATAATATAATTAATTATAAAAATACTTATTAATAAAAAATAATAATATATAAAAAAATACTTATATAAGCTAATTATAATACTAAAAGTATTATAAAAATACTCTTATTATATATATTTTTTATACTTAAAAAAACGCTTAATTATTTTATAATAAAAATTATAAGTAAAATAAAAAAAATATAATATAATATTATAATTAAATAATTTAATAAAATTAGCTAAATAATTATTTTATAAAGTAAAAAAAGCTTTTAATAAGAGATTTTTTTACTTTTAAATATAAAAAATAATAATATAATTAAATATAATATTAAAAAAATATTATAAAAAATAAAAAGAAAAAGAAACTTATTAATAAAAAAAAAGGGTAAAAGAACTACTTATAAAATAAAGCTTAGATTTTAAGAATAAAACTATAAAAAAGGGGATATTATATTATAACCTAGTATATAAGCTATAGGTTAAGCTGGCTATATAAAGCTACTAGGTAATATAGGTATAATAAGCTATAAAATATTAATTAATATAATAAAACTAATAAAAAGAATACTTAGTTATTATAAGTAAGTATATATAATACTTATTAGTATTTAAAAGTAAATATTAAAAATACTTACTTTTATAATAACTAATAATTATAATATATAAAAACCCTTAAATTTACTTTATAAATAATTTTTAGCTTTTTAGCTTTTAATATAAATTATTATATTAAATAAGCTTTACTTATAACTTTTTAACTTTAATTATTTAATTATAATTTATAACCTATTATTAATATAATACTTAATTACTTAAATTAATTATTTTAATAGCTTTATTAATATAAATTATAACTAGTTTATCTCTTAGGAACCTTAGCTATTATACTTATTTTTATTTTAATATTTTACTTTAAATAAAATATTATAAAATATTAAAAAATATTAAAAAATATTAAAAAATATTAAAAAATATTAAAAAATATTAAAAAATATTAAAAAATATTAAAAAATATATAAAAATATATAAAAATATATAAAAATATATAAAAATAATATTTAAGTATTAAATTATTATATTATAAAAGTATTTTTTATTTTATTTTTATAATTTATTTAATATAAATTTTTAAAAAGTATAGGTTTATTTTTTAAGTGGATTTTTTTTTCAGAATTACCGGGACCGACTGTACATAGTGGTTTGATGTCCCCCGTTCCTTGGGATTTCTAAATAACATTATAATTTGTATACATCTCTGCTTTTTTAATAGAGTAATGGGAATGGGCGTATAAAATCATGGGTTTTGGTGGTTACACTCAAATGCTACTTCTTGAAGAGCTTGATACCAAATCCGTGGGGATGCCTGCTGCAAACAAGTCGATAGTAGTTGTTTGACTTTGTAGTTTGTTCCGTGAGCCAAATGGACGACATCCCAGCACGTAAAGAGTCTTTACTTTTTAAGCCGGGTGTGCCCATTCTATTCAGGCTACGAGACGAATTGTCCAATCAATTCTCTATGGTAAACGTCATAATACATCAGTACCGAACGACGCGATTCGGCCTGCCACCGCGCTACGCTATCAAAGACACCCGCTTTGTCGAAGCACGTCGCCATGCTGCTCTAGGACGTCGCTTCCTCCCTTTTCAGCCGCTCAATCAGCTTGCCTTCCAGGAACGGACTTAGTCCCAGACTAGCAGCATATTTGAATTAGCAATATCCAGCCCATCAATACGTGCAAGACTTACATTCCCTCTCGCGTCACCACGCGATATGTTCCGCTCGGCTGCACCCTGCCAACGACGTCGCCATGCCCGTCCACCTCAACGCTGCCGAGAATATCTTCGGGCCACGCGATTCTTCCAAAGTCCGGGGGGTTTCTACGATCGCTCAGATGCACCCAGCCGCCCTTGCCGGCACCACCAGCACCGCCCTGAGCACTCGCGCCTCCGGCTCCAGAGCCGCCGGCGCCGCCCCCCGCCCCCTGCTTGCGTGATGATGCCTTTCTGGACCGCTGAGCGTTGAAAAAGACGCCGCCAGAGCCCAAGTTCGACCCGCCTGGGCTGGCAAAGGCCCTGGCCTGGCTGGTTACATCTTCGTCCAGGTGGCCATACTCTGTCACCACCTCGTTGAGTATATCGAGGAATCGGTGGTTTTCCGAAAAGGACTGCGGCGTCGGGGGGATCACGGCGGACGTTCCAATGGCGAGTTTCGGAGATGGTGGATTCGTGTCGAGGTATGTGAGGATATATGTCGCCGGCGATGACGGGTTGTCAAAAACTCTCTGGGCTGCGCGTTAGAGCTTCCGTGCGGAATGGGAACCAGGGGAGGGAACGCACAATGCGTGAATTGTTCGGGAGTGTTGATACGGCCCGTTGCCAGATGCCAAAGCTCCGGGGAGCAAAGCGAGTCGCTGCCAGCATTGCGGGCGAATTCCTTGGTGATGAAGATGTCAAGCTCTGAAATTCTTCAGACATGGATGCGAGCTTCAAAGTGGAGCCATTATGCCGTCACTGCATTGACAGCTGCAGGGTGACGCGAAGACCCCGCGACCCCAAAAATATGCATCTAACAGTAATCAATTAAACTATGGACGCGTCTGGTCCACGCGGTCCACGCCAACATCCAAAAGTATCCAGCCGACCACAATTCGGCCTGTAGCTTGTCACGCAAGCATCATCGCGCTTTCGGATACGAGCGTCGAAGCCAATGGGTTGATACCGGCAACAATGGACAAACCACCGGCACCCATCTTCCGACGACAAAACGCCATACCATCCTCGTCCGCGATACCATCGTCGTCGCCGGCGTTCGGCACTCCCGTCCACCCTCCAAGGCCATTCAATGTCCAGGCGCCCAAGGCCGCGATTCTCCCCATCATCCTTCCGCCGGCCACCCTGCGGCCCCTTGCGTTTCGCACATTTACCAAGAAGCACTCGTTGACCCTCACATCATCTGCCCTGCAAGAGCTGGCCTCCTTTATCGGGAGACATTGCGGCTCGGGATGGCGCGAGGAGGGTCTCGCCGAACGTGTACTGGAGGAGGTGGCTCGGGGTTGGAAGAACAGGAATGGCGGCGTCATAGTCGAAGGCACAAGTAAAGAGCTGCACGATATCCTAAAGACGCTCGAGGGCAACATGAGCGGAGGAAAGATTGTCGGACAGGCAAGAGGTCTGCCGAGAGGCGACAGCATGCTGGAAGTGCAAGACGGCGACGCCATCAACACGAGGCTCGGTATCCGACCGACTACGCTCACGAGGGAGGACAGCAACGCCAGTTTCGGCATGTCAGGACTGGGGGTGCACGAGGAGGCGAATGACGACGACGACGATGACACAAACGATCCGCGGGCTTGGCTGAATGTTGTCAATGCGTTTGAGCAGCCGCGGTTGGTCTATAATGTCGGCAAAAAACACTTTGAAAGGCGAGATCCCATGTCTACATGCAATCTTTACACATGACAGCTATTAACAACCTGCAGGGAAACGACAAAGCCATCGTTGCTCCCGCCCGCCTCTCACAAAACCACCGTGTTCCGAAATCGATATCAAGTCATCCACCAGCGTCTACTCCGCAGCGAAGCATTCCAGACCTCGTCAGTGTCGTCGTCCCGCAAACGAGCCCTCCAACGCTCCCTCTCCAATCAACAATCACTCAAAATCACACCCATCGCAAACATGCTTGGCCGCCACGGCAGCAACCACATGCTCCTCGGCCAACTAGTCATCCTACCCACAGGAGATCTTGCCATAAGCGATCTCACCGGCACAATCGCCCTTGATCTCGGCCAAGCCGTCGCCATCCCCCAAGACTCGGCATGGTTCTGCCCCGGCATGGTCGTCCTAGTAGACGGCGTGTACGAAGAGGAAGAAGAGTCCGTCGGCAAAGGCCTCAGCGGCAGCAGCGGCGTGGGAGGAACCCTGGGCGGCCGATTCCAAGGCTTCTTCATCGGCCAGCCGCCGTGTGAAAAGCGCCAGGCAACACTGGGCATCAGCGGCCCAGAAGGCGGCCAGGACCACACCATCGGCGGCGGCTTCGGGTGGATCGACTTCCTCGGTGTCGGCAGCGAACGAGCGGTCGGGGCCAAGATGCGCCGAATCGAGCGCCGCCTCATGCACCAGCAGCCGTCCCAAGACGCCCCCGGTCGAGGCCGCGCCGTCGTGGTCGGCGAGCTCAACCTCGACCAGCCGCGCGCCCTCCAGGCCCTGCGCAAGATCCTGTCCCTCTACGCCGCCGAGCCGCAGGGCTCCGCCCCCGTGACGTTTGTCCTGGCGGGCAACTTCACGCAGCACGCCGTCATGGCCCGTGGCGGCAGTGGCGGCAGCATCGAGTACAAGGAATACTTTGATGCCCTGGCATCCGCGCTGTCAGACTTCCCCACGCTCCTGCAGGCGTCGACCTTTGTCTTCGTGCCCGGCGACAACGACGGCTGGGTCTCGTCCTTTGCCGCCGGCGCCTCCGCGCCGCTGCCCCGCAAACCCGTCCCGGACATGTTCACCTCCCGCATCCGCCGGGCCTTTGCCACCGCCAACGCGGAAGCCGGCGGCGGCCACGGCGTCCACGGCTCCGCGGTATGGACCTCCAACCCGAGCCGCCTGACGCTCTTCGGCCCCAACCACGAGCTGGTCCTCTTCCGCGACGACCTGTCGGCCCGTCTGCGCCGCACGTCCGTCGCCGTGAAGCGCGGCGCCGACGACCCCGAAGGCGCGCCACCAGAGGACGAGGACCCGGCCGCCGACGACGCCATGCAACTCGACGACGCCCACGAAGCACCCGCAAAGCCCGGCCCCGTCGCAGACGACGTGCGCACCGCCCAGAAACTGGTCAAGACCCTCCTCGACCAGGGCTACCTCGCGCCCTTTAGACAGTCCGTCCGCCCCGTGCACTGGGACTACTCCTCCTCGCTGCACTTGTACCCGCTCCCCTCGGCCATGGCCCTCATCGACACGACGGCGCCGCCGTTCTGCATCACCTACGAGGGCTGCCACGTCATGAACCCCGGCAGCGTGCTGGTCCCGGGGCGCAAGGGCGTAGCCAGATGGATAGAATACGAGATGGGGCGGCAGGGGAAATTACGCGAATGCACATTATAACAGCCATCTTAATACAACTATTTCAAGAAGAAAAAAACAAAGTATATCAATATCCAACCGTGTACATCTTTTTTCACCCTATCCAAACTCCAAATACATAGTCCATCTATTCCAGCAGCAGCTCGTCCTCGCCCAAAACACCAAACAGACTCTCAATCTCCCTCTCCACCTTTTTCAACTCGGCCGCCACCTGCGCGGTAACAAGCGTGTACGCGTACAGCAGCGCGTAGTCCTTCTCTTCAACCACCTCCATTCTCTTGTTGGAACCGTCACCCCCGACGTCGTCCTCTTGACTCCGCATGTGTTCCTTGCGGAACTGGTACATCTTGCCTAGCAGCTGGTCCTTTGCCGAGTCGATTGTCGGAATGGCATCCGTGAGCGGGTACTCGAGCATGATGCACGACGCGAGGACCTGCAGCACGTGGCAGATGCGCTGGCACAGCCGGACGCGCTCGTCGGCGGTGAAGACGAGCAGCGCGCGCTCGCCCGCCGACACCGTCTCGTGGCGCTGCGTCAGGAGGCGCATCGCGTAGAAGCCGTCGAGCATGTGCTTGGTCGAGTGCATGATGCGGGCATAGGCCGCGTCGGGGAAGGGCCCGCGCAGCTCGAATTCCGACTTGGCCGAGTTGCGTAGGGTCTCCAGCTTGAACGCTACGCAGAGGAAGTTTTAGTTAAACCGAATCAGTGGCACAGAGGACAACACTTACCGTATCGCTGGAGGGCTTCTTGCTCCCCTTCCTTCATGTAGTCCAGCGTGTTGTTGCTCTTGAGGAGAATGCTCAGCGGGCCTCGCTTCCAAATGAGCCCCAGCTGGAGGTAGAGCACCGACAGGCCCTCCTTGAACTTCTTGCGGCCGGATATCGGCCAGAGCAGCCGGCAGATAATCATGCCCCAGATGATGCCTAGCACCACGGCCACGACTCGGTGGTAGGCAATGTTGAAAATGAGCGGGTTCTTGCCGCCTTCGTCGTCGTCGTCGTCGTCCACGTCTAGGGATATACTGTATGCGTAGAGGACAATGACATTGTACGCTAGGAGGGCGATGCGACCCAACGGGCCGTTCTTGACGACGAGAATCATGTAAAAGTTCCAGAGCGCCATCAGCCACCCGCATAGGGCGAGGACGTACGCGTTGCCTTGGCTCGCTAGCCATGACACGCAGGCGCATGCTGCGCCGATGAGGGTGCCGATGAGACGAGATGTAGATGTCGTGTTTGACGCGCCAGTCGTCATACCCACGACAATCATGTACGACAGCAGACCCCATTCTCCTCGCCACTGCTGGTACAGGGGTCTCGTGGCGGGTATGAAGGCGAATTGTGCCCAGAGCACAGCCCCAATGCCGACCTTGATACCGAATAGGATGTCTTCGCGGGCTAGGAACCGCATCACCCCGAGCACCTTCTGGGACAGTTTGCGCTGGAAAGAGCTTGCACTCGGCGCTGCATCCCAGTGGAAAGAGTCTCGCCGTTTTCTCATAGAATCCGGGATGCCCTTTGGGACTGCTGATTTCTTCAAACCACGAACGGTGGTCTTTCTTTTTTGGAGGAGAGATTCGCACTCTGGGTCGTCGGAGAGGGTTGGCGGCAGTGTTCGTTTCCAGAATTTGAGCCACTCCCAGCTGCGGGAGTGCGATTCAGTGACGTGCTGCAGCTCTTCGAGTACATCTAGATAAGAGTCCATTTCGTCTGCTACAGCTTGGAGACTAAAGGAAAAGTGGCCACAAGCTGCGGCGACTTCTTCGATATCAGCCTGGATCGCTGCGGACCGTGAGCGCTCGAGCTCCACTGTCTTGTAAAGCTCTTGCAACGCGTTGCTTTTTGCACGGTTGAACAGATTTATGGCATCCCGCAGACTCTCCCGAAGATGGTCGTTGACTTTAACTTGTGTCACTGGGTCCTCTCCAAAAGGCAATTCTCGAAGCGTTTCAGAGAGCGTGTATGCTAGAGATTTGAGAGAAGGGCCAAGCATAGTTATGAATAGCGAAAATATGTCGGATGGTGTTCGGAACAGGGATGAGCTAAAAAGCGTGGGCTCACTTTGCGCAAGCAATGTCAGCCTTTGGTCCTCGTCATCTTCTTCAATGACAGACAGGGAGTCGCCGGTACTGTCCAGGATGAGCGAGGCGGTTCGCCGAAATTTTGGGGACACAAGGGATGCTCCGGGAGACAATACACCAGGTTCCTGCGAGAGCACGGGTGCTTCGCTCAAAAGTGCGATCTGAGTTGATAGCGAACTTCGCAAACCACCAATGGCCTGATACACAGACTCGACAGCTTTGAAGAGACGCTTATCCAGCTTGTATATCTTTTCTCGGCCCATGAAATAATGCTCTAGTTTGGCTTCGCGCAGACTCTTGGACATTTCCGTATAAGCCGAAGTGAAATTGCTCCGTACCTGAGCGTAGACTGGCGAATTAATTTCGTCTTCAGTCCCATTCAAGAAGCCCCTTGTGATGATGGACAGTCTGTCGCTCATGCATACCGACGCTGTGACGACCGCCTCGCGCAAAACTCGTCGGGCGGATAGGCGCCATACCAGCAAATTAACGGCCACGGAGAATATGATGCCCACACACAGCATCTTGATCACCTGGACAATCTTATCTCCAGAGAAGAAGCCGTCCTGCACTGACTGCTCCTTGGTAATGACGGTAATAATGGCCATGGACGCAAGTGTTGTAGCCACGTTGACAAGAGGCTGGTTCAGTCTCTGTTTAACCCATCCAACGAACCCTAGCCCTCCCCCAACAAAGATGATTAATACGACGGCGTGTGCAGGGACGACAGACCCCGTGCTCGTTCGCGAAGCAATTCCCGCAACCATGGACAAGACGCAAACAATCTCCGCATACGCCACGGCAATGAGGGCTATGAAAACGGCTTCTAGCATCGATCCTATGGTACGCGCTGGGTGGAAGTAAACCGTCAGCGTAGCAACGATGTGTTTGCCGTCTCGGTGGCCAAGGAAGTCGGACAGAAGAGGCCAGAAGGTAGCAGTGCTGCCAAGGAGGTACGCCAGCGTACACTTGAGCACTTGGTGGCCGTCGCGTGAGTTTAGCCATTGCCAAACGGACTTGGCCCTCGTCTTTGCGACGCGTGCCGACCAGCGAATGCTGTCGGTAGCCTGTCCCATGGACGATCGTCGTTCCAGCCTCCTGCCGCTGCTGCCCGATGCTATGCTGCTTGATGTTCGGAGTGTAAATTGGCGTCTGGAGCGTTCGCCAGTGGTGGGGATGACAAATGTGCCGTTGCGCAGTTTCTATCCAGCATTGCGATTAGCCCCGAGGACAACTAGACGGCTGCACAAATACATACACCCCTCTTGGACAGCCGGGCAGGCGGCCATGGGCCTGCCGAGGAGCTGTCGCCGGAGCTCATGGCGCTCGAAAATCACGTCGCGACGTAGCGTTGGGGTGGTTGGTCGCGTTGGATGCACGAAGAGGCGTCGTCATTGTTTTCAGCTCGCGCGAGGATGATCAAGCTCTTTGTTCGGCTGGACCGCTCAACGTCTTGCAGAGACCTTGCCACGTATAGAGATTTGCCTTGCCATGCACGTCGGCATGCCAAGTCGGTGAGGATGCGGCACGGCCAAGCGACGACGGTCAGAATTGTTGGACAACAGGAACATTCAATGTTCAAGTTCAGGTACGGGCATGGAGTACCGACGAGTTTGGTTGGGCACAAGTCGCACCCAATTCGGCATTGAGCCACTACAAGTACGTACTCCGTACAGGGGTAGCTCTCCACCATTCAGCCTCAAGTGCTCCAATCTGCAACCACATGCAGACCTTGAATCCCCACACCAGCTCCAACGTCGTTAACGCTTCCAACTTCCTGGGAATCGATGGGAATCGACATGGCTGCCACCGCCCGCGTCTGTCATTACTGGCAAGTCACTCATGGAATATATTTTCAAGTCACACAATATGGACTGACAATGGCAAGGTATCAAGATCCTCGTGCCACATGCAGAATTACCCTCCTGCAGTATCCATGACCGAAAAGGCAACATCACCAAGGGGAATGGATTTATTTTCGCACTCTAGGATGGACCGCACACATCGCGGCCGAAATGACCAACCTAGATCCTAGATTGGGCAGCCTGAACTGCGGCCTGGGCACCCAGAATAATGGCCCCAACATTGAACCTATCCGGATACCGCTTCGTCATGGCACCAACCACGTCCCTCGCCGACTTTGGGTTCCCCTTCAAAACGTCTTCAAACGCCCGGATATACTCCTTGGTTTTGTCCAAATGCCACCGCCCCAGAATCTCCCCCTCCTGGCAGTGCCCCGGAACGACGTGCAGCGGATCCAGCGCTTCCACCTTCTCGACGGCTCTGATCCATTCCGCCCTCTTGGCAGGCGTGTTCGTCTCCATCAACATCTGGTGCACCTGGCCGTACACCACGTCTCCGCAAACAGCAAGCCGCAACGCAGGCACCCAGAGGACCGTCGAGTCGTACGTGTCAGAGTGTCCTACCTCGACGGCCTGCAGCTCCCACTGATTGAGCGTAAACTTGTTGTCCCGCGGCAACGGCTCAGCCAGGACAAACGGCTGCTGGATCTCGCCGGGGAACCGAGAGTCCCACTGGAAGCGGAAGACGTTCTCTTCCACCTGCTGCTTCATGTGCTGTACGGTCCCGGCCGTGGCCACGGGCTTGGCCTCGGGGAATTCCTGCACCAGGAGAGGAATGCCGAAGAAGTGGTCGCCGTGGCCGTGGGTGATGTATATGTATGAGAGTGCTCGGTTGGGCGCTATCCGGCGGATCCAGGCGATGAGCTCCTTGGTTTGGGCGATGGTGATGGGCGTGTCTACGAGGACGGCGTGGGTTGCCGAGTAGATGAGTGTGCAGGAGATGGGGGACCAGAGTCCGCCGCCGCTACCTTTGCCCGGGTTCTTGAACGGGACTGGCGGTGCGATGTATACTGCTGCGCGGAGAGACATGATGGTGATGGGGTTATATGGACGGATGATGTGATGATTGACTACGGGGACGGAAGAGCTGAAGAGCAGGTGATGGAATACTTATACCCAACAAGGGGGGAAGAACCCCTCGATGTTGCCGATTCTGATGCTGCCCGGCATAGGTGTAGATGTGCCTCGGGTCGAAATGATCACCTCATCAACCGTGTAGTTGACTGGCACACCACCCAGATCTACAAGCGTACCGGCACTTCCCCACAAAATCAGACCGTTGTGTATTTGACGGGGTAAATACATCAAAGGGTATGTAATCAGGAAAATCTTGCTCGTGGGTACCATTTTCGGCTGTGAAGTGACAGTTGCTCAGCCAGCTGTCTGGGCGTGGCAGCATGGCCAACCGGGGTTCAGCAGCAAGATGATTTGGTGCGCGCTTGTCTATCGCTCTTTGGCGTCATGTCTGCCTATGTAAATAAAAGACATACACCGCTCTTGAAAAACGATTGTGCCCCCATGCATCATGAGCCCGAAGCCAAAAAAAAGACGGGATTCTTACAAAATAGCAAGGCTGGATCATACAAAGCATATGGAGGTAGATAAACACCAAGCATCCTTGTCCAGACCCGATTCAAATATTGTGTCTTGTCCATTGGGAGACAGCCAGGCGTTGATACCTGCACATATCAGCCACCCTTACTCACCTCCAAGCGCCCAATTTCCCGCTCCCCAAAACTATATATGTAGCAATCCGCCATTTGCCAAACCACAACCATCAACCATCCATCATGGCAGCCTCCAAAGCACACCACACCACCCATCTGCAATCCATCGGAGCAGCCCGCCTCGCCGAGTGGGACCCCCTCACCTCCAACCAAGCAGCCAAACCACGTCACGCCCTTGCCAGTCCCGAGCCTCACTCAACCACCATCACATAAACCCGTAGCAGCGTCCATGCGCCGCCTCCTACATGCATCATCAGCAATGGCCTCGGCAGCGCGCCCCCGATTCGCGCCCCTGAAGAAGGGAGCGCCGCCGACCACGGCCCCAAAACTCCAAGGCATAGTCTTTGACATGGACGGAACACTATGGTGAGAACAACACAAACAATGCAGCCTCCACAGCCTCGCTCCAAAAAAACCCTTACCAAGACGTGACAAAGCCTGCCCCAAACCCACATGTTCGCAGACATGCGCCGGGCGCTCGGCATCCCCAAGACGACCGACATCCTGCAGCACATCGAGTCGCTCCCCCCGCCGCGGCAGGCGACGGCCAGCGAGGCCGTCCGCTCCATCGAGCGGCAGGCCATGGCCTCGCAGGCGCCGCAGCCCGGGCTCGTCGCCCTCATGGCCTACCTCGACGACCGCGCCGTGCCCAAGGCCATCTGCACGCGCAACTTTGACGTGCCCGTGCGGCACCTGCTCGACACCTTCCTCCCCGCGTCGCCCTTCGACCCCGTCGTCACGAGGGCCTTCAAGCCGCCCAAGCCCGACCCCGCGGGCATCCTGCACATCGCCCGCCGCTGGGGGCTGCCGGGCGCCGCCGGCCTCATCATGGTCGGCGACTCCATCGACGACATGGCCGCCGGCAGGAGGGCCGGCGCCGCCACCGTCCTGCTCGTCAACGGCGTCAACGGGGGGCTGGCCGCCCACGAGTACACCGACCTCGTCATCGAGCGCCTGGATGACCTGGTGGCCATCTTGGAGGATGGCTTCCAGGGGCGAGACGCCAGCCAGCGGCGTGACGGGGCGGGCGGCAAGGACGGCCACTTGGCCGATGAGCCTACCAGTGCTGCTTTATAATGTGAAGGAAAGGGAAAAGGTGACGGCCGGCACCTCCTTGGCTTGATCTAATTCTTAGACTCGTTTTTGTCGTATAGATTTACGCATACATTTTAGAACAGAAAAAAGTATGGTTCCATTTTGGGCTCGCTTCTTGCTATCCCAACGCCGGAGCTGCTCAAACTAAAATCACAAATCCTTGCATATTCCGCGTGCACTATCCTGTCCTTGATGACAACTCTTCCCAACAGTCAGTTCCGCCGGAACCTTGAGCACAAAACACATCATGAAAGGACGACAAGCAATGGTCAAAATTCTCTCCTCTTCTTCGTTTTCTTCTTCTTCTTCTTCTTCTTCTTCTTCTTCTTCTTCTTCTTCTTCTCCAAGCATGACGGATGATACACGGGTTTGCTTGAATCGCCTCGCTTCCGCTGGGCACCAAAGAGCAAGAATGTGTGAATAATGATGTCATAAAATCAATGCGCCGAGTGATGCTACGCTGACTCGCAGAGTTTTGCAGCGTTCAGAGTCTTGTCATGGTGGAAGGGGGAAAGCACATGATAGTTTTGCCACGTGGTTTGCTCCATGTTTTCCCTCCGTTGTCCAGAAGGTCATGGTCTTCCCATTATAATCCGTAGCTAGGGCTGGGATTTGGGGGCAATCCAAACGTGGCTTGGCGGCGAGTCTCCCTGCGGAAATCATCAGGAGTCTGTCGTCGTGCCAGTGGCGGTGGCATTGGGTTTCCTGGGGGCCCTGCGCGGACCGGAAGGCTAAATGTTGCCGAGCTCGCACTCGCAGGGCCTGACAGTTCTGCATAGTGTGATGTTTGGGGCACTGAATTCGTCGTTGCCACTCTCATTCCCATCCCGGGGTGTGGTACTGAGCCAGGCGTCCTGATGTTGCCGTTCCTGCTGGGTGAACGGCTAGGTTGATCGCGGGGTGAAATGATTCCAGCCCCGCCAATGGGGATATCACCAGAGGTGGGTGTGGGTGTCATGCGGTCTTCGTTTTGTGTCAAGTAGGTTGGGGAGTCGCTAGACCGAAGAAGATCTTGAGTGGCGGGTGATAGTTGAGGTGCGAGGTGTGATTTGCGATTGTCTCTCTCCATGAGGCCAAATGCCCACTCGCGAAGATCAACAGGAGTCCTTTTGGCAGCCTGTACAAATGGGTCGTGGTCCTGTACACATGTTAAACCCCAAAGAAAATTCGCAAGTGAGTAGATTTTGTCAACTTACATAAAGCTCCTGTGGTGTTGGCCGCTGATCAGGTTGCTTGTAGAGGCACTTTTGAATCATGTCTTCCAGAATGCTAGGGAATGCGTCACTCTTGGGCAATCGTGGTGCGGGCTCGTGCACAATCTGTTGTAGCAGATCCAGAATACCAGCTGGAGCGCAATCCTCGTCGGAAAACTGTTCGCTCGATGCGAATGGGAACTTGCCAATGGCAAGCTCCATGACAGTCAAGCCGAAACTCCACACATCCGATTTGACCGTGTACCTTTCGCCCTGAATTCTCTCCGGGGCCATGTACGTTGAAGTGCCCACAAACGTGTCGGCAATCGAATTAATCAGTTCGCCAGAAACGCCAAAATCACACAACTTGATAGACCCTCGAGAGTTGACAAGAATGTTGGACGGCTTGATATCTCTGTGCATGATGTGGTGCTTTGAGTAGAGGTACGTCAAGCCTCCTAGGGTGGCTTCGGCGATTTTCCCAAGGACATCAACCCGAACAGGCCCGAAGACTCTCGAAACTCGATCCAGTGAGCTGTGAAGGGTATATTTGTCAGTACAATATTCAAACTTTTTGCTAAGAAATCAGATTGCGCGGTTCCGCGGCTCACCCCACGTCCATATACTCCATACACATGATGACATCGTTATTGCTGTTGAGAAATGCGCCGTAAAAGTTGACAATGTAGTCAGAATGGCATCCGTGCATAATCTGAAGTTCTCGGACGATTCGCTTGCGCATTTCCTTCTTTGCCTCGACATGGATAACCTGTGCCATTGTTAGCATCGCGTCGTGGTTGCAGTGGGTTGGGGAATAGAACCGACCTTGCGAGCCATTACCGTGCCGGTGGTAAGGTGCTTGACTTTGCTAACGGTGCCTCCATTTCCGGATCCAAGCTCCTTCATTATTTCCAGATCTTGGGGTCTCAGGTCCAGCTTGTACTCGATACCAATCTCGAGCTGCTCGTCTTTGTTATCATCTCTGCCGCCGTCAGCGCCGGACCAGCTTTCCGCAGTTGGCGGGGGTCGCGGGGCTGCAGGTGTCAGGGCAAGACCCTTGACATTCTTGCGCTTCATCGAGCGCGGCGCGAACGGATCAGCCATGGTGTTGAATGGCACTCGTCAAAGGAGCTCTAGAGCTGGTGAGCTGGTGCTGCTGTTCCGGACACTGTCGCTCTCGTGGAGCGGCGGGGAGGTAATGAGGGACTGGCAGTTGGTTTTGGTCGGTGGGACAGTCTCGAGAGGCTCAGACAAGATATGTGCTCGCTGGCATTCCCCCCTATTTGCTTCTGCGGAACAAAACAAAGGCGGGGCGTCAATGGTAGCGAGATATCGTTGCAACGTCTCGGACTGTTCGGCCGACAGACGCAAATATGACGAGAGCTGAGACCAGATTGCTGCCGACAACGGGTATGATCAAGGTTGGTATGTGAAGTCTGGTGTAGTCGGGCTGACGCAAACCTTGCTCAAGGCCGTAACAACTCGCGCCTGGCTTGCCGCTGGGGGAGGACGCTGAGCAGTGAGGGGTGGCCACCACTTTGAAGTTGGATCACACACCCACACCCACACGCAGCCGTAGCCTCAAGCGCCAAGTCGAGGGGTCTGAGTCGGTGCCTGGCCTGCTGGCTGCGTTGAAAGACGTGGAGGAGTGCTGGAGTGCTGGAGTGTTTGCAGGACTCGGCGCTCGGGTTGCTCGATTGGTGGGGTTCCTCCGGGTCTTGGACTCGTGGCGTCTCTTTGGGTGCTTGGGTCCCCTGGGTCCCCTGGGTCACCGGGGGCTATTGGGCGGTTGCGAAATGACTCGACTGACGTGCCTATGCAACTACTACGGAGTACTCCGTACCACTACTAGGTACCCGTTGTCCGTAGGCCGCATGTACATGCTTGACAGACAAGGCCGATGTCTGATGGCCATGAAGTCTTGCGGCACGGAGTGATTTTGGCTGGCGGTGGGACTGTGATCAAATGCCATCTATTGATATCTCGTAGTGGTTTGGCACTGATGCGCTCGGGGCCCCTTTGCTCCTTTGCTCCTGCAAGTCCAGTGCAAGTCGAGCGCAAGTGCTGCGCAAGTGCAATCCAACGCACGGCAAGCGCAATGCAAGCACAAGGCAAGGTGGGGTTATCTGTGGTTTCCCATTTGTGATTTGTGAGTCGGAGGGCCCCGAAGGGCAAGTGCGACGGTGAAGGTGAGCGAGCATGAGCATGAGCATGCCGTGCGAGAGAGAGAGGGTACTTAGTGCTGCGTTAGTTACTCCCCGAGTCCCTGAGTTTCTACTGCTGACAACACGACGGAGACACCAACTCGCGAAAATGGCACTCGATTGTCGAGCCCAGTCCGCAACCCAGCGTGGCGCAAACGAGGCACAGGACCCAACTTTGGCCCTCGAGAAAGAAGACCGTCGATTCAATGTTCGGAATCTAGAATGGTGCCCAAAGCGGCATGGTCTTTGCCGTCGTTCATCTTTTCATCCACCACGACATTGGTCTGGTTGGTACCCGACCCCCCATCATGGTCGCATTGTATCAAGTGGTTGCATGATAACATTAATCCATCAGGCATGCCGTGCTTGTTAGCCAGGCACCACCTCCGGCCCGGCCGCAGTTGTCTCTGCGTTTCAGACGTGGTCCAATCCGGCCTGTTTAGCACCAAAAACAACCGTCACGCATCAAAGGACCGAAACGAATATCCGTCGAACCGGACTGAACGGGACCAAGGGAACGGCGACAATCTTTGGTGCCTGTGTCCCAAGATCGCCCGCTACCCGACACGTGCGACATCAGCAAGTCTTTATCCCCTTGCAGCCTTGGATCCCCATGCACAGCCAGCGTTTGAGCACCATCAAGCAGCCATGCCCCCAAGGCTTGTTGGCAAATGCAACTGTCTTGCATGCGTCTGTCCGCGCGCTTGTCAAAAGTCAATCGCGGGCTGCAGAAACGGTCGCATCTCCAGACAAGATTGGGGGCCAACAGCCTCGCCAACCAGCATCCCCTTTGATTGACTTGATGTGGCCGCGCGACGTTGGTGCCCGGCGTCTTGAGTGAAGGCAATGACATAGGGCGGCGTTAAGCCACTCGGCACTGCTCGTTGGGCAATTGGATCTTCACTGTCTGTGGACATGAGCTGTGTGCTACACCTGCTTGGCTGGGCTTTTGAAAGGCCTGACAGGTCAGCGGGTAATTTGCCGTGCCCATTTAGGAGATGGGAAAGCAATAAAGGATGAAAGTAGTACTCCGTACACGCCAGCTTGCTGTCCCTGGCTGTCCCTGGTTGTGCCGTCTCCTTGGTAAGACAACCCCGCTACGTCATCGTGTCTGGTAAACTTCTTGATGCGCAAAATCCCTTGTTACTCGCATCTTGAGCCTGTCCTATTTTGATGATGGGGATCCTTTTCATGCTCTATCAGGAACTAATGGCGGCAGACCACCCGTCTACCAGAGAACGACTAGAGAACAAGGCACGTGGTCCTAGTGGGCATTGCCGCATTGCAACATGAACGCAAGGGGCGTCGATAAGAAATGGCGCCAAGACAGTGCCTCAGGCAATCTCAACTTCTCCTCGCGCAAAGTCGTCCAATATCGTCTTCTTCTGCAACGCCATAAGTTCCATCTTACCCTTATGCCACTCACCCCTCTCAACATTCTCTTCCGTTGCCCATCCCCAGTCACAATGCTCGTTGGGATCCATCTTGATGGCCTTGTCAATGGCTTTGCGCATCTGCGCGGCATCTAAGCCATACCCTTCTCCCACATCGACTCCAAACGTAAGCTTGCGCCATATATATCTGCCTTTGACTGTCCCAGCGATATCTTGAAACTCTTGATGGTCTACTAGTCGCCGAACCCTGCGCACATGAAGACCAGTTTCCTCCCAGACTTCCCGTTCCACCGAATGCAAGATAGTCTTGTCCTTGTCGCTTTCGCATGCACCACCTGGAACTTCCCACATGAGTCCTGCAAAGTCATGTTCGGCACGTCGGATGAGAAGCACCCGGTTGCCGCTGCGTATCACGGCTCCCACGCAAACATTTTGGATGGTCGGGTTATTTTGCAGGTAGTCTGCGATTGTGACGTTGTAGGTTGCCGCGTCGGCGTGGACTTGGATCGTTCCTTGCGATTCTGCCATTTCAAGACAACGATCATCCGGTGATTTTGGTATTTACAAGGCTCGGTGAAAATGAGAGAGACGGTCAAATTTATATTATCTATACATATGCAGTAAAGAAGATTATGTTGCTCTTTTTGCCTGATCCTTCGGGGCTGAGAGTACCCTGTCAGCCCAAGATTGACCGAATTGGCTAACCCACCAATCATGTCGCCAGCTTCGGCTTGACCTTCACATTGCATTCAGCAAGCTCAATGTCATCATTTGCTTGAGTAGCAGCTGATCAAGTTGAATCAGAGCCACTCTAGTATCTGACCCTAGGTGACTGTGTCATCTCTAATCCTAAGGGTCACACGACGTGTGACAGGTACGGGATAAGCTACCCTGGAGAGGCCCATGCCGGCAAAAAAGAAAGTAGTATCACGGCTTCGAGTCCAAATAAATAGGGCAGGAATCAATCTCGGCTTTCCGTCCGGAGAAAACACCGCAGAAATGTCCATGCTCATCTCTTTTGCCGGGGTTGTATTTATATCCAATGCTAACAAATTGCTTTCGGATTCTGGCTCAAATAGCCAGAGGAGAAAGGCTTGTTAAACCAGCGCAGTAATTCAGTCTGCTCAGTGTAGAAGGAGTTCAGTCAGATCACATCTGTATTTTGCAGTCAAGGTGCAAGACGAGTGAATCCATCCTTTGCACCACTGAATCATCCTCTTCACACCTAGGTACTTTGGGATATGCCATGTCTTCTGAATGTTACGGGACAGCAACAACGAAGAAGGAAAGAACACAAAGCTACTTTGCGAACAAAAGGCCTGCGCTTCTCGGGTTTCTGAAATATAAATTATTGCTACAAGGACAAGGAGACTGCACTTCTCTGTCGTTGTCGATGTTGAAGGAGGTCAGACAGAGACACGAGGACGGGCAAACGTATTACATAAGCAGAGGAGGCTGCGGAACAACTGTAATTCCTTGCATCCCTGCCATACGCGCTGAAGACCATCGCTTTGATGCGACCAAAAAATCCAAGGCACAAGAAAACGCAGCGCAGCCATTTCTGCTTCTTCGACAAGCTCCCGGGCGGCCGAGCCATTACATTCATCCTCGGGTTTGCTGCTGGCTGTCTCAGCCTTGGTGGCTCGCTTGGCTGATATTATCCATACATAGCCTTCGATCGCCGGCATTGGACGGGACGACGAGTTGCCTCGTGAAACGACAACTCAAAAGCCACGATGAGCAACAGCATGCGCGACTTGATTTCGGGGGAGGCCGAGTTGGATGATGAGGAAGATGATGAGTCTTTCGATGAGGAGACTGGGGAGGAGCGTGTCAGGCGGAATGGCGCTCATGTTGATGACTCCAGTGAAGAAGAGGATGATGATGAAGACGAGGAGGAAGCTAGGAAGGCGAGTGTTTCTGGCGCAGTCTGTATCACTGTATGCTAACCAGTACATCTGCACAGATCCGCGAGGGCTTCATTGTCGATGAAGAAGAGGAGGAAGAGGAAGAGGTCGAATCAGATGCAGAATCACGCCACGTGAAGAGAAAGCGCGAACATCGAGATCGTGAAGAGGAAGAGCGTCTTGATGAAGACGATTTAGAGCTCATTGGTGAGCAATTTGGGGAACGCCCTAAACCAGAAAGCAAGGTACGACCTGAACATGCACGGGGAGATCGTGCAGCAAGACCCAAGATAGAGGCTGACATTTATCTAGTCCAAATTTAAACGGCTTAAACGAGGCCATCGCGACGAAGACGATATTACCAACGAGCGCCGTGGCCTGGACGAAATCTTTTCCGATGAAGACGAAGATGCGACAGAGCAAAGGCCATATGGGCGGTCAAATCTACGTGCCCAGGCCGATGAGTTCGACGACTTTATCGAAGAAGATTTCCCCGAAGATGAAGACGAGCGAACGCGCCGACTGGAAGATTTAGAAGTTGCGCGACCTCGGGACCGCGGCGTAGGGGCTGTTGTCGATACTACAGGCCTTGACAAGGATGCCTTGGATGACATGGAAGCTATATTTGGCAACGGTGAAGACTACGACTGGGCACTGCAACTTGAAGATGATGAAGAAGACCGGGAGAAACAAGAACAGGGTATTGAGCTTAAGGATGTGTTTGAACCATCACAACTCAAGGAGAAGCTCCTCACCGACGAAGACAATGAGATTCGATTCACCGACGAGCCCGAGCGATTTCAACTGGAGCGCAAGTCATTCAAGAACCTTCAGCTCACCGCGGAACAATTTAAAGAGGAAGCCAAATGGATTACGAATCAGCTGTGGCCGAAGAAGGGTCTGACCCAGGAGCTCCAGACGCCCTTTGCTAAAGCTGTCGGCAAAGTTCTTGAATTCTTTATCGTTGACGAAGTCGAAGTCCCGTATGTCTTCCAGCATCGAAAAGACTATCTTCTGCATTCCAAAAAGATTCGAAAGTCGGCCCGTGATGATTTGGATGGTCCGGATTACACTATTCAATCAGATAAGCTCCTTAATCAGGACGATCTCTGGAGAATTCTGGAACTGGACATCAAGTTTAGATCATTTGTTGACAAGAGGAACTCCCTGGAAAAGACATATGAGAACCTGAAATCTCTTGACGTTGAGGATCCGATGGTTGAGGAAATGATTCCAGAAGCTACAACTATGGAGGAACTACAAGACCTCCAAGATTATCTCCAGTTTCAATATGGCGCTAAGCTCAGGGATCTTGCAGTCATGGCTGGTAACCACTCTCAATCGAAGCGGCCTGGCTCAAAGTCAGCCCTACTTGATCGAGTTCGCAACGGCAAGGCGTACTATTTTGTGAAAGCTTACGGTGTCTCTGCCGACCAACTGGCCAAGAATGCGCTGCGGCAAGGGAAAAAGATCACACCCGATGACGACTCGCAGTACCCCATGGACCTTGCTGATAGCTTAATCGATGACAACTTCAGCACAGGCGACCAGGTCATTTCTGCAGCGCGTCAAATGTACTCGGAGGAGCTCTTCGCCAGCCCTCGCATGCGCAAGTACTTCAGGAGCTCTTACTACCAGGCTGCCGAGCTCAGCTGTCGACGTACGGATAAGGGCCTTCGGAAGATTGATGATTCACATCCCTATTATGAAATCAAATATCTCCAGAACCAGGCAATTGCTGACCTAGTTCACCGACCGGAGCTCTTCCTCAAGATGATGCGAGCAGAAGAAGAGGGCTTAGTTGATATCAAAGTCGACATGCCACCACGATACGACTTCCGGCGACAACTGTACCAAGAGTTCGAGTCTGAGAACTTCAGTGACCGTGCCGAGCAATGGCGAGAGGAGCGAAAAAAGGTTCTCGACATGGCCTTCCCCAAGCTGGAGAAGGTCATTGTAAAGAATGTCAAGGAAGTTATTCGTACTTTCTGCCAGGATGAGGTGCTCAAGATGTGTCGCCAGGAGTTTTACCGAAAGCTGGATCAGGCTCCATATAAGCCAAAGGGAATGATTCTGGGAACCACACCTCGAGTCCTTGCTCTGTCCAATGGGATGGGTGACCCAACCCGTGAGCCAACATGCTGGACATGGGTGGAAGAAGACGGCCGAGTTCTCGAGCAGGGCAAGTTTGGTAACCTGGCGCGAGACGAAGCTCAGCGGGAAGAGTTTGCTGCGCTGGTTCGACGGCGCCGCCCAGATGTTATTGCTGTCAGTGGTTGGAGTGCCGAAACAAGCAAACTGGTTCGAGACATAGAAGCTCTTGTGAGCGATAAGGATCTCCGGGGAGCAGAGTTCGATGATCCGGAGACCAATGATTACAGAACAGAGCCTCTCGAGGTGGTCGTTGTGGATGACGAGGTAGCCCGACTGTACAAGGACAGCCCGCGTGCGGTGGCTGAGCATCCGTCTCTGAACCCAGTGACGAGATATTGCCTTGGCTTGGCGCGATACATGCAGAATCCGATGAAGGAGTATGCCGCTCTCGGCAAAGATGTATCATCGCTTTCATTCCACCCTTGCCAGCATCTGTTACCGCAGGATAAGCTGGCAAAATACCTTGACTCCGCCATGGTTGATACTGTCAATATGGTCGGTGTTAACATTAACGATGCAATGACTGACACATACACGGCAAATCTACTGCCTTATATTGCAGGCTTGGGACCCCGAAAGGCTACTAGCGTCATCAAGGCGATTAATGCCAATGGAGGCTCCGTAAACACACGAGATGAGCTAGTTGGTGACCCCGACAGCGGCAAGTTGCCTGTTGTTGGACCTCGTGTCTGGAACAACTGTGCCAGCTTCCTATATATTGAATTCGATTCAACCAACGAGATAACTGATCCCCTGGACAACACGCGAGTTCATCCTGAGGATTACGAACTTGGTCGCAAGATGGCTGCAGACGCCTTGGAGTTGGATGAGGAAGACGTCAAGGCCGAAACGGACGAAAACGGACCCGGCGCAATTGTTCGGAAACTGTTCAAACAAGACGAGCAAGAACGAGTCAACGAACTTGTCCTGGATGAGTACGCTGATCAGCTGCTGACCAACTTCAGCCAACGAAAGCGGGCGACGCTCGAGGCCATTAGCGCAGAACTTCAGGCCCCGTATGAAGAACTGCGACGCAGCTTTGCGCCCCTGAACCAGTCCGAGATCTTCACCATGTTTACCGGCGAGACAAAGTCATCGCTGTGCGAGGGAATGATTGTGCCTGTCAATGTCCGTATGGTGCGAGACGACTTTGCCATTGTCAAGCTCGACTGCGGCATTGAGGGCAGGGTTGAAGCACATGAAGTGACGAGTCGCACTTCGGTCAAGGAGGTCCTGAGCACGGGCCAGACTGCCCAGGCCAAGATCCTCGAGCTGAACTATAAAGACTTCATGGCGAAGCTGTCTATGCGAGAAGATGCGTTGCGCGTGCCGTTTAAGCGGCCCATTAATTATGGCCGTGACGGCTGGGACTACAACCTGGAAACAACCGACAAGGAGGAGCTTCGCGAAAAGGACCAAAGCACTGGAAGGACACAGCGGGTGGTCAAGCACCCCAACTTCAAACCCTTCAACTCAATACAAGCAGAGGAATACCTTGGCTCACAGCCTCCCGGCGAGGTGATTATTCGTCCCTCGTCCAAGGGCAACGACCACTTGGCCATTACATGGAAGGTGGCGGACAACGTCTACCAGCACATTGATGTGCTGGAGATGCAAAAGGACACCGAGTTCTCCGTCGGCAAGCTCCTCCGCATCGGAGGCAAGTACACGTACAGCGATCTGGACGAATTGATTGTCGACCACGTCAAAGCCATGGCTCGAAAGGTAGAGGAGCTCATGCGCCACGACAAGTACCAGAGCAGGTCGCGGTCGGAGACGGGTAAGTACATTCCAAACTACATACAGACACTAAAAAAAAAGATGAGGCAGATTCACTGACCAACGCCACCAGAGAAATGGCTGACTACATATATCGACGCCAACCCCAACCGGTCCGCGTACGCCTTCTGCATTGACCAGAAGCACCCGGGATACTTTTGGCTCTGCTTCAAGGCCAGTCGCACGGCGAGGGTGATTGGCCTCCCTGTTCGTTCGATTCCACAGGGATACGAGTTGAAAGGGTACCAGTATCCGGATATGCGTGCGCTGTGCAACGGCTTCAAACTACGATACCAGAATGAGTTTTCAACCATGGGGAACCGGTGATGCGTCGGCATCCTTTTCAAGTCGTTGCTGGTGGAGGAAGCGTTGGGGATGGCGGCGAATTTGATGCTGCTTGTCATGGTAGGGCGGCTCTGCGAGGGCCCGGGAAAATGGGACGGGATGTGGAATTTCGCTTGTAATACTGTATAACTTGGTGCCATGTTTCATCGTAGCCGCCGTGCCGGCGGAACGGAATAGCGAAGGAATAGATTTGAACATGAGAGGAGATGAGGCCTTGTCCGCGCGTGAACGTGGCATGTTGATATCCCGCTGTGCTGGGGATTGCTGCGCCGCTACGTGGGTGTTGCGTCTGGTGGGCTTTTGGAGCACGGTTGAGAATCTACTTGGATGGTATGTTGCAGGCCATGTAGTGTTATGTGGAAGCTTGGGGTTTGGGGGTGATGTTTGCCCCGGACGGCTGGCGTTTTATGCAGTCGAGTATATATATGGCTGGCTGGCATCGGGTGCATCTGCCCATGTGAAAGGGGTTGTTATAACGCGGTGTGCAAAGGTGGCAGGCATTACTGGTGGCCAAGCTCAGTCTACTGTTTGCACATCTCTACGCAGCGAATACTGCACGTCACGTTCCTGTTCATCTACGCTTCATGATGAGTGTAGATGCCTTGTACGCTCTCGAACACGAAAAGGAGTACTGCCGCCTGATGATTCAGACCGAATCTTCACAGCACAAAAAAGTGGCTGGACTACAATGTGTTGGTGCACTAGGTGGGATGGATGCTGCTATTGACACTGCTGCCCATTTCCGTGGTGAGGTTTACGCGGGACGAGCAGGCCTGTTCTACATGCTGAGAAGGGTGATGCCTTCCTAGACGTGGATAAGCACCGCTAATCATCTGCCTGGCCTGTAGAAATAAATGGGTGACTTGTTGAGGAACTGGACGCAAACGGTATTGGGGGTATTTGAATGGTGT